>NC_091212.1:20710735-20800735 GCF_040958095.1 Procambarus clarkii
GAAACACTTGGTCAGTGTAGGGTGGGGGGTGAAGGGGGGGGGGGTGAAGATAACAGGATGGGGAAACAGACAAAACAAGACGTTTACAGCCCCGCTCCTGTGCCAGGCAAGTCAACTACGGGCTCACCATAGCCCGTTCTACTTGGAACTTTTTGTTCCCAGTAGCTGAATCTATAACAACAACAGTAGAGACAAACTCCCTCCATCATTGTAAAAGACATAACAAAGGGACCATGATTTATGAGCATTAGACAACCCACAGTTGGAAATCATGGAGACCAAGAGCTAAAGCACGGTCCTGCAAACCCTTAATTAAGCACGCAAAAAAACACAAACTACCAAACTTCAATATTTTAAGAAAATACATTTTTAAATTGCAATGCACTTGAACCCATAACAGGATATACATACAAAAAAGAACAATTACACCCCATGTTTACGCAGTTGCTCTCATGGTAACCCAGTTAAAGGTAAACGCTCCAGTAATTGCTTTTTTTTTGTTTTCATACCATCACGCAGCCATAATATAATCCCGCCTTCATAAAAGTAATTCATAATCCTTCCCTTAAATACACCACCCATCAACTAAAAAAAACAAAAAAACATGCATTAAATAACCCTGATGTATAATTCAAACAGAGTATTTTTTTTAATCGCAAGCGCATACACTGGATATGTAACAGTATTTCAAAAGCTTCAATACAGGGAAAGTGTACCTGTAATAAATTGTACTACAGTCTACCTGTATCAGTGTAATATGGGGCTTTACTTTCCTGAGACCTGGAGCATACCTGGAGAGGGTTTAGGGAGTAGTTCCACTCCCCAAGCCTGACCTGAGGCCAGGCTCGACTTGTGATGACTTGGTCCAACAGGCTGTTGCTTGGAGCGGCCCGCAGGCCCACATATCTACCACAGCCCGGTTGGTCCAGCACTTCTTGAATGTGTCTACGGTTGTTCCAGCAATATTTCTTATACTTGCTGGGTATACAAAGTACACCTTGTGATGGGTCTGGAGGCTGGGTACACCATGTGATGGGTCTGCAGGCTGGGTACACCTTGTGATGGGTCTGGAGGCTGGGTACACCTTGTGATGGGACTGGAGGCTGGGTACACCTTGTGATGGGACTGGAGGCTGGGTACACCTTGTGATGGGTCTGCAGGCTGGGTACACCACATGGGTCTGGAGGCTGGGTACACCTTGTGATGGGTCTGGAGGCTGGGTACATCTTGTGATGGGTCTGCAGGCTGGGGTACACCTTGTGATGGGTCTGCAGGCTGGGTACACCTTGTGATGGGTCTGGAGGCTGGGTACACCTTGTGATGGGTCTGCAGGCTGGGGTACACCTTGTGATGGGTCTGGAGGCTGGGTACACCTTGTGATGGGTCTGCAGGCTGGGTACACCTTGTGATGGGTCTGCAGGCTGGGTACACCACATGATGGGTCTGGAGGTTGGGTACACCTTGTGGTGGGTCTGGAGGCTGGGTACACCTTGTGGTGGGTCTGGAGGTTGGGTACACCTTGTGATGGGTCTGCAGGCTGGGTACACCTTGTGATGGGTCTGCAGGCTGGGGTACACCTTGTGATGGGTCTGCAGGCTGGGGTACACCTTGTGATGGGTCTGCAGGCTGGGGTACACCTTGTGATGGGTCTGGAGGCTGAGTACACCTTGTGATGGGTCTGCAGGCTGGGTACACCTTGTGATGGGTCTGGAGGCTGGGTACACCTTGTGATGGGTCTGCAGGCTGGGTACACCTTGTGATGGGTCTGGAGGCTGGGTACACCTTGTGATGGGTCTGGAGGCTGGGTACACCTTGTGATGGGTCTGGAGGCTGGGTACACCTTGTGATGGGTCTGCAGGCTGGGTACACCTTGTGATGGGTCTGCAGGCTGGGTACACCTTGTGATGGGTCTGCAGGCTGGGTACACCTTGTGATGGGTCTGCAGGCTGGGGTACACCTTGTGATGGGTCTGCAGGCTGGGTACACCTTGTGATGGGTCTGCAGGCTGGGGTACACCTTGTGATGGGTCTGCAGGCTGGGTACACCACATGATGGGTCTGGAGGCTGGGTACACCTTGTGATGGGTCTGGAGGCTGGGTACACCTTGTGATGGGTCTGCAGGCTGGGTACACCTTGTGATGGGTCTGCAGGCTGGGTACACCACATGATGGGTCTGGAGGTTGGGTACACCTTGTGGTGGGTCTGGAGGCTGGGTACACCTTGTGGTGGGTCTGCAGGCTGGGTACACCTTGTGGTGGGTCTGCAGGCTGGGTACACCTTGTGATGGGTCTGGAGGCTGGGTACACCTTGTGATGGGTCTGGAGGCTGGGTACACCTTGTGGTGGGTCTGGAGGCTGGGTACACCTTGTGGTGGGTCTGGAGGCTGGGTACACCTTGTGGTGGGTCTGCAGGCTGGGGTACACCTTGTGATGGGTCTGCAGGCTGGGTACACCTTGTGATGGGTCTGCAGGCTGGGTACACCTTGTGATGGGTCTGCAGGCTGGGGTACACCTTGTGATGGGTCTGCAGGCTGGGTACACCTTGTGATGGGTCTGCAGGCTGGGGTACACCTTGTGATGGGTCTGCAGGCTGGGTACACCTTGTGATGGGTCTGCAGGCTGGGTACACCTTGTGATAGGTCTGGAGGCTGGGTACACCTTGTGATGGGTCTGCAGGCTGGGTACACCTTGTGATGGGTCTGCAGGCTGGGTACACCACATGATGGGTCTGGAGGTTGGGTACACCTTGTGGTGGGTCTGGAGGCTGGGTACACCTTGTGATGGGTCTGCAGGCTGGGTACACCTTGTGGTGGGTCTGGAGGCTGGGTACACCTTGTGATGGGTCTGGAGGCTGGGTACACCTTGTGGTGGGTCTGGAGGCTGGGTACACCTTGTGGTGGGTCTGGAGGCTGGGTACACCTTGTGATGGGTCTGCAGGCTGGGTACACCTTGTGGTGGGTCTGCAGGCTGGGTACACCTTGTGGTGGGTCTGCAGGCTGGGGTACACCTTGTGATGGGTCTGCAGGCTGGGTACACAAAGTACAGCTGTTGTCTTAGTGAGTGGGATAGTCGTGGGAGAGAGTCCCACTATGGTCATGAGAGACTGGCCACGCCATCCATCATTGGAGCCTGGGAGGAAATGTTCAGCATCCACCACTTGTTGATTCAAGCAAGACTTACCACCCTAACACACAAAACAATAAGTAATCATATATTTAATTCTTATATCTGAATTCAGGATGTCAAAATGCATGACATACCAACCCGCCCTCTTAAGGCTACAAAACGTCAAGAAAAATGTTAATTTAATGCGTTCTCTCCTAACCTAACAGACTAAGCCAGAGGACCCAAAACAGAAAACGGGACAGTACGTCACTTTCGCGAGCCGCTTCCTTTTTTTATACTACCTTACCTTGAGGTTACCTTGAGGTGCTTCCGGGGCTTAGCGTCCCCGCGGCCCGGTCGTCGACCAGGCCTCCTGGTTGCTGGACTGATCAACCAGGCTGTTGGACGCGGCTGTTCGCAGCCTGACGTACGAGTCACAGCCTGGTTAATCAGGTATCCTGTGGAGGTGTTTGTCAAGTTCACTATGATAACTAACGTTACTACGCAACTATGAAAAGTAATTTCTTGCAAATATATGTTTTCTATGCATAGGACAAGACAGGTTAGGTTAGTTGCTTGGGTTTCTACGCTTTTGGTTAGGAGGTTGGCTTTTGTACAGTGGCAAGTGAAGAGGACGGACTGGTTCACCAACCTCTCGTGTTGAACAAATAAACACAAGTCTATATATACATTTAAAATTGTAATCAATTGAAAACACAAATTAATGCAAAGTGTCCCCGAGTAGCTTCAAGAAAAATAATACATGTATGGTATGACACTATACATATGGCTCAACAGTATACCTGGTACTAGTAAATGTGGCATAATTGAACATTGGCAGTTTGAACAATCTTACCTTGACGAGGGAGGTAGAGTTGTTCTACCCCCCCCCCCCAAGGCCGAGACCGACCTGGCTCTGACATTACTTGTGGCACAATAATATTTGTAGCAACAGTACATGTTGTTCAACAGTACACCTGGCACCAGCGCACGCGCCAACGGCACACCTGGCAACAGCGCACGGGCCAATGGTACACCTGGCAACAGCGCACACGCCAACAGTACACCTGACAACAGCGCACGCGCCAACGGTACACCTGACAACAGCGCCAACACCTGGCAACAGCGCACACGCCAACAGTACACCTGTTGACCAGACCACACACTAGAAGGTGAAGGGACGACGACGTTTCGGTCCGTCCTGGACCATTCTCAAGTCGATTGTGGACCATTCGTCGTCCCTTCACCTTCTAGTGTGTGGTCTGGTCAACATACTTCAGCCACGTTATTGTGACTCATCGCCTGCAACAGTACACCTGGCAACAGCGAACGCGTCAACAGTACACCTGGCAACAGCGAACGCGCCAACAGTACACCTGGCAACAGCGAACGCGCCAACAGTACACCTGGCAACAGCGCACGCGCCAACAGTACGCCTGGCAACATTGCAAACGACAACAGAGCACGTGACAACAGTCAAGACCACTACGGGCTCACCATAGCCCATGCTACTTGGAACTTGTTCAGGGTAGGTAAATCTAAAACAACAACAACAAGCAACAACAGTACACCTGGCACAGCGTATGAGGCTCAACAGTAAACCTGGCATAGGGTATGAGGCACAACAGTACACCTGGCAACAGCATATAAGGCACAACAGTACACGAGGCACACCAGTACTCAAGGAAACACAGTACACGTAGTACAGTACTGTACTACAATACAAATAGCGCGAAAGAATAAACCTGTCACTAGATGGGGAAGACATTCAGAATCCTTGTTGCTAACCTTATTATAGTAACGGACTGTGCCAAGCTCAGCTCGGCATCAAAATCTTAAGCACGCGTCTCTGACGTGTGCCTGGGGATTCCAGGATCGTTTGCCCATTGACACACATCTTATGAAACTGTGAATGAAATCGATCTCCGTGCTCTATACCACTTGTCGTGGCTCATTCCGCCACTGCTCGTATACTGCAGGAATTATCGTTTCCTGTTCCCACATGCGCCCTCTCTCCCATCCCTACTAAACAGTCCACGTGTGTAAGTACGCGTAACAGTGTATTCTGTGTTCCTGTTTGTGCTCACATGATCGAGATTTAGCTCTTGGATCCCACCTTTTCAGCAGTCAATCGTCTATGTAGCCTCGAGGAGAGTTGGTACTATATAAATTGATATAAATCCAGATATCAATATTTTATATAAAACTAAAAAAAAAATCTTAAAAATACTTATCAAAGGACTATTTACCTGTAACTGGAACTCGAGGAAAATGTTACAACTCGAAACTGTCATAACATTTCCTTTGCAAATGACTGCAATTTCCATATATGTAGGGTACAAGATAGGCTATGTTGTTGCAGACATAAAAGGTGTGGCACCATAACAGCCACTAGATTCACAGAAAAGGTCAACATATCATAGAAAATGGTATTATAAACCAAAGAAAATGTCACGAAGATTAAAGCAATATCACTAAAACGAAAAAAAGCAGTCGAATTAAAAATAAAATAAAGAAAACTTTAAATAAACGTCACTATTTTGCATAAAATGTTTCATATTACTAAACCACACTCGCATAGTTTAGCAAATGCTGCTTATATCGGTATAGTCACCATAGTTTTAAAAATCACCATATTTAATCCACAACCATACCTTGAAGCACCATAACAGCATGGATATCAGACACTCACAACACCAAAGCTTAGCGTCATTATTGGACAAACAGTAAAGGGAGTCCGAGGCTGCTGTTGTAACCCAAAATCATCGTTCCTCGTAGATGAAATAATCTGCAGGCGATGAGTCACAATAACGTGGCTGAAGTATGTTGACCAGACCACACACTAGAAATTGAAGGGACGACAACGTTTCGGTCCGTCCTGGACCATTCTCAAGTCGATTGTCAATCGACAACAATCGACTTGAGAATGGTCCAGGACGGACCGAAACGTCGTCGTCCCTTCAATTTCTAGTGTGTGGTCTGGTCAACATGAAATAATCTCCCCAACAACAATAATAACAAACCTTTGTTGATAGTGTTATTGACCTTCTCTGTTATTGTCCCCCAACAAACTTTTCTACATCTCTAAGTGGCAACACAATCAAGAACCAATTAAATCTTATTTACTGACTGAATCATTATAAAAGAAAGCCATATACATTTTCATGTTTATTACTGTAGACCAAAGTAAGTCGAATGGTGATGCCAGTCTCAAATCTATCAATATAGCTCATTGCCAATCATGTAGACAAAACTTTATAAATCCATTTCTCATTAAAATGTACTATAAAATATAAATGTGCACCGAAAATGTACACTGCATAGTTTTGTAGGAAATCTTGGCCAGAATAAACAACCACGCCCCCCTGCATGGACTCCGTTTTCTGTTGTGGAATTTTCATAGTCGAAAATACCAAGTAATGTCACCTGGGTTGTTCCTCTCCAAGTTTCTTGCCATAATTAGCTTAAACCTCACTGTACTTCCTGACAAATTAACGAGTGAGGATATGTTAAAACGCTCCACTAGAGTGTTAATCTAATACAACGGACATTGCGCCACCCACTACACAACACGTACGTGAACCCATTAATCCAAGTATTGTAAGCAAATTAAGTGTTTAGATCCATAGACCTAAGTCAAGTTGTCTATACCCAGACTGTGTATAAACCCACTGACCTAATAGGCTTTCTATCCCCGATAATGGGAAATAAATTCAGTGTACGTAATACACCAAAAAATATGTAACGAACACCTGAAACTATGCGTCAATACGCATAGCCCATAGTACTAAATCATAAGCCTATAGAACTAAATCACCTTAACTGTGCAAACCTACTGACTAGCATGAAAATTTGTTGCCATGTCACTGTGTACCTAAATACGTGAGTAAACCCAGAGTAAATCGATGTGTAGGCCCACTGACCCATATCGGTGTGTAGGCCCACTGACCTATATCAGTGTGTAGGCCCACTGACCCATATCAGTGTATAGGCCCACTATCCCTATATCGGTGTGTAGGCCCACTGATCCATATCGGTGTGTAGGCCCACTGATCCATATCGGTGTGTAGGCCCACTGACCCATATTGGTGTGTAGGCCCACTGACCCATATCGGTGTGTAGGCCCACTGACCCATATCGGTGTGTAGGCCCACTGACCCATATCGGTGTGTAGGCCCACTGACCCATATCGGTGTGTAGGCCCACTGACCCATATCGGTGTGTAGGCCCACTGATCCATATTGGTGTGTAGGCCCACTGACCCATATCACTGAGTAAAGACACTCACCCACATCTGTGTCCAAATCCTTATCAGTCTGTACACCATTTCAATGTAAGTAATTATCAAAAGACGGTACCAAGCTGGGAAGAATAATAAACCAGCTTTTAATAAACCTATTTTGTTATCTTTATTTAACAAAATACAATATAAAAACATTGACTTAGAGCTTAGTCAGTATGTAAACAAAAAACCTAAATCATTGTTAACGTGATCATAAATCAACCTAAATCCATAGACCTATATCAGTGGGTACACCCAGACTTAAATAATTACTAACCCCACAGACCTAAATAATTGTAAACCCCAGATCGAATCGGTGAAAGAAATTAAAATCAACAAACCAAGACTAAAATGTAAACCAATGTTAAAATGTGTGTCAATTCATAACCCAAATCAGTGTATAAGCCCACAGACCCCAAATCAGTGTATAAGCCCACAGACCCCAAATCAGTGAATACGCCCACAGACCCAAAAATCAGTGAATACGCCCACAGACCCAAAAATCAGTGCATACGCCCACAGACCCAAACATCAGTGCATACGCCCACAGACCCAAAAATCAGTGCATACGCCCACAGACCCAAAAATCAGTGCATACGCCCACAGACCCAAAAATCAGTGCATACGCCCACAGACCCAAAAATCAGTGCATACGCCCACAGACCCAAAAATCAGTGCATACGCCCACAGACCCAAAAATCAGTGCATACGCCCACAGACCCAAAAATCAGTGCATACGCCCACAGACCCAAAAATCAGTGCATACGCCCACAGACCCAAAAATCAGTGAATACGCCCACAGACCCAAAAATCAGTGAATACGCCCACAGACCCAAAAATCAGTGAATACGCCCACAGACCCAAAAATCAGTGAATACGCCCACAGACCCAAAAATCAGTGAATACGCCCAGACCCAAAAATCAGTGAATACGCCCAGACCCAAAAATCAGTGAATACGCCCACAGACCCAAAAATCAGTGAATACGCCCACAGACCCAAAAATCAGTGAATACGCCCACAGACCCAAAAATCAGTGAATACGCCCACAGACCCAAAAATCAGTGAATACGCCCACAGACCCAAAAATCAGTGAATACGCCCACAGACCCAAAAATCAGTGAATACGCCCAGACCCAAAAACCAGTGAATACGCCCACAGACCCAAAAACCAGTGAATACGCCCACAGACCCAAAAACCAGTGAATACGCCCACAGACCCAAAAACCAGTGAATACGCCCACAGACCCAAAAACCAGTGAATACGCCCACAGACCCAAAAACCAGTGAATACGCCCACAGACCCAAAAACCAGTGAATACGCCCACAGACCCAAAAACCAGTGAATACGCCCACAGACCCAAAAACCAGTGAATACGCCCACAGACCCAAAAACCAGTGAATACGCCCACAGACCCAAAAACCAGTGAATACGCCCACAGACCCAAAAACCAGTGAATACGCCCACAGACCCAAAAATCAGTGAATACGCCCACAGACCCAAAAATCAGTGAATACGCCCACAGACCCAAAAATCAGTGAATACGCCCACAGACCCAAAAATCAGTGAATACGCCCACAGACCCAAAAATCAGTGAATACGCCCACAGACCCAAAAATCAGTGAATACGCCCACAGACCCAAAAATCAGTGAATACGCCCACAGACCCAAAAATCAGTGAATACGCCCACAGACCCAAAGTCAGTGAATACGCCCACAGACCCAAAGTCAGTGAATACGCCCACAGACCCAAAGTCAGTGAATACGCCCACAGACTCAAAGTCAGTGAATACGCCCACAGACCCAAAGTCAGTGAATACGCCCACAGACCCAAAGTCAGTGAATACGCCCACAGACCCAAAGTCAGTGAATACGCCCACAGACCCAAAGTCAGTGAATACGCCCACAGACCCAAAGTCAGTGAATACGCCCACAGACCCAAAGTCAGTGAATACGCCCACAGACCCAAAGTCAGTGAATACGCCCACAGACCCAAAGTCAGTGAATACGCCCACAGACCCAAAGTCAGTGAATACGCCCACAGACCCAAAGTCAGTGAATACGCCCACAGACCCAAAGTCAGTGAATACGCCCACAGACCCAAAGTCAGTGAATACGTATATCATTCAGTTTTTTTAATTATCTTGTTCTGTACTACTAAAACACTTGTTCACTAAGAATTGTAATGTATAATTGCCTTGTAACACTTTTGTATATGTAATTAATATTGTATTTTTTAAAATAAAGATAAAAAAAAAATACGCCCACAGACCCATTGTATAAATTAATCTACAAACCCAGACATAAATGTGTTTAAGTCACTGACCAAAATTAATTTGTAAACTCATTGACCTAAATGTGTGTAAACCAAGAAACCCTAAATCTGAAGACCTAAACCTGTGTGCAAATCCATAGACCATAATTAGTATGTAAATTCACAGACCTATAGTGTAAATATGTAGACCTAAGCCAGTGTGTAAATATGTAGACCTAAGCCAGTGTGTAAATATGTAGACCTAAGCCAGTGTGTAAATATGTAGACCTAAGCCAGTGTGTAAATATGTAGACCTAAGCCAGTGTGTAAATATGTAGACCTAAGCTAGCGTGTAAATTCCATACGCCTAAACCAGTGTGTAAATCCGATACATCTAAACTAAAAAATTCGTATACCTAAACCGGCAAGTAAATCCGTACACGTAAACCGGTGTAAAAATCCGTACACGTAAACAGGTGTAAAAATACGTAAACAAATGTGTAAATCCGTACACCAAAACCACTGTGTAAATCCGTACACCAAAACCACTGTGTAAATCCGTACACCAAAACCACTGTGTAAATCCTCACACCTAGGCCACTGTGTAAATCCTCACACCTAGGCCACTGTGTAAATCCTCACACCTAGGCCACTGTGTAAATCCTCACACCTAGGCCACTGTGTAAATCCTCACACCTAGGCCACTGTGTAAATCCTCACACCTAGGCCACTGTGTAAATCCTCACACCTAGGCCACTGTGTAAATCCTCACACCTAGGCCACTGTGTAAATCCTCACACCTAGGCCACTGTGTAAATCCTCACACCTAGGCCACTGTGTAAATCCTCACACCTAGGCCACTGTGTAAATCCTCACACCTAGGCCACTGTGTAAATCCTCACACCTAGGCCACTGTGTAAATCCTCACACCTAGGCCACTGTGTAAATCCTCACACCTAGGCCACTGTGTAAATCCTCACACCTAGGCCACTGTGTAAATCCTCACACCTAGGCCACTGTGTAAATCCTCACACCTAGGCCACTGTGTAAATCCTCACACCTAGGCCACTGTGTAAATCCTCACACCTAGGCCACTGTGTAAATCCTCACACCTAGGCCACTGTGTAAATCCTCACACCTAGGCCACTGTGTAAATCCTCACACCTAGGCCACTGTGTAAATCCTCACACCTAGGCCACTGTGTAAATCCTCACACCTAGGCCACTGTGTAAATCCTCACACCTAGGCCACTGTGTAAATCCTCACACCTAGGCCACTGTGTAAATCCTCACACCTAGGCCACTGTGTAAATCCTCACACCTAGGCCACTGTGTAAATCCTCACACCTAGGCCACTGTGTAAATCCTCACACCTAGGCCACTGTGTAAATCCTCACACCTAGGCCACTGTGTAAATCCTCACACCTAGGCCACTGTGTAAATCCTCACACCTAGGCCACTGTGTAAATCCTCACACCTAGGCCACTGTGTAAATCCTCACACCTAGGCCACTGTGTAAATCCTCACACCTAGGCCACTGTGTAAATCCTCACACCTAGGCCACTGTGTAAATCCTCACACCTAGGCCACTGTGTAAATCCTCACACCTAGGCCACTGTGTAAATCCTCACACCTAGGCCACTGTGTAAATCCTCACACCTAGGCCACTGTGTAAATCCTCACACCTAGGCCACTGTGTAAATCCTCACACCTAGGCCACTGTGTAAATCCTCACACCTAGGCCACTGTGTAAATCCTCACACCTAGGCCACTGTGTAAATCCTCACACCTAGGCCACTGTGTAAATCCTCACACCTAGGCCACTGTGTAAATCCTCACACCTAGGCCACTGTGTAAATCCTCACACCTAGGCCACTGTGTAAATCCTCACACCTAGGCCACTGTGTAAATCCTCACACCTAGGCCACTGTGTAAATCCTCACACCTAGGCCACTGTGTAAATCCTCACACCTAGGCCACTGTGTAAATCCTCACACCTAGGCCACTGTGTAAATCCTCACACCTAGGCCACTGTGTAAATCCTCACACCTAGGCCACTGTGTAAATCCTCACACCTAGGCCACTGTGTAAATCCTCACACCTAGGCCACTGTGTAAATCCTCACACCTAGGCCACTGTGTAAATCCTCACACCTAGGCCACTGTGTAAATCCTCACACCTAGGCCACTGTGTAAATCCTCACACCTAGGCCACTGTGTAAATCCTCACACCTAGGCCACTGTGTAAATCCTCACACCTAGGCCACTGTGTAAATCCTCACACCTAGGCCACTGTGTAAATCCTCACACCTAGGCCACTGTGTAAATCCTCACACCTAGGCCACTGTGTAAATCCTCACACCTAGGCCACTGTGTAAATCCTCACACCTAGGCCACTGTGTAAATCCTCACACCTAGGCCACTGTGTAAATCCTCACACCTAGGCCACTGTGTAAATCCTCGCACCTAGGCCACTGTGTAAATCCTCGCACCTAGGCCACTGTGTAAATCCTTACACCTAGGCCACTGTGCAAATCCTCGCACCTAGGCCACTGTGCAAATCCTTGCACCTAGGCCACTGTGCAAATCCTTGCACCTAGGCCACTGTGCAAATCCTTACACCTAGGCCACTGTGCAAATCCTTACACCTAGGCCACTGTGCAAATCCTTACACCTAGGCCACTGTGCAAATCCTTACACCTAGGCCACTGTGCAAATCCTTACACCTAGGCCACTGTGCAAATCCTTACACCTAGGCCACTGTGCAAATCCTTACACCTAGGCCACTGTGCAAATCCTTACACCTAGGCCACTGTGCAAATCCTTACACCTAAACCACTGTGCAAATCCTTACACCTAGGCCACTGTGCAAATCCTTACACCTAAACCACTGTGCAAATCCTTACACCTAGGCCACTGTGCAAATCCTTACACCTAAACCACTGTGCAAATCCTTACACCTAAACCACTGTGCAAATCCTTACACCTAGGCCACTGTGCAAATCCTTACACCTAGGCCACTGTGCAAATCCTTACACCTAAACCACTGTGCAAATCCTTACACCTAAACCACTGTGCAAATCCTTACACCTAAACCACTGTGCAAATCCTTACACCTAAACCACTGTGCAAATCCTTACACCTAAACCACTGTGCAAATCCTTACACCTAAACCACTGTGCAAATCCTTACACCTAAACCACTGTGCAAATCCTTACACCTAAACCACTGTGCAAATCCTTACACCTAAACCACTGTGCAAATCCTTACACCTAAACCACTGTGCAAATCCTTACACCTAAACCACTGTGCAAATCCTTACACCTAAACCACTGTGCAAATCCTTACACCTAAACCACTGTGCAAATCCTTACACCTAAACCACTGTGCAAATCCTTACACCTAAACCACTGTGCAAATCCTTACACCTAAACCACTGTGCAAATCCTTACACCTAAACCACTGTGCAAATCCTTACACCTAAACCACTGTGCAAATCCTTACACCTAAACCACTGTGCAAATCCTTACACCTAAACCACTGTGCAAATCCTTACACCTAAACCACTGTGCAAATCCTTACACCTAAACCACTGTGCAAATCCTTACACCTAAACCACTGTGCAAATCCTTACACCTAAACCACTGTGCAAATCCTTACACCTAAACCACTGTGCAAATCCTTACACCTAAACCACTGTGCAAATCCTTACACCTAAACCACTGTGCAAATCCTTACACCTAAACCACTGTGCAAATCCTTACACCTAAACCACTGTGCAAATCCTTACACCTAAACCACTGTGCAAATCCTTACACCTAAACCACTGTGCAAATCCTTACACCTAAACCACTGTGCAAATCCTTACACCTAAACCACTGTGCAAATCCTTACACCTAAACCACTGTGCAAATCCTTACACCTAAACCACTGTGCAAATCCTTACACCTAAACCACTGTGCAAATCCTTACACCTAAACCACTGTGCAAATCCTTACACCTAAACCACTGTGCAAATCCTTACACCTAAACCACTGTGCAAATCCTTACACCTAAACCACTGTGCAAATCCTTACACCTAAACCACTGTGCAAATCCTTACACCTAAACCACTGTGCAAATCCTTACACCTAAACCACTGTGCAAATCCTTACACCTAAACCACTGTGCAAATCCTTACACCTAAACCACTGTGCAAATCCTTACACCTAAACCACTGTGCAAATCCTTACACCTAAACCACTGTGCAAATCCTTACACCTAAACCACTGTGCAAATCCTTACACCTAAACCACTGTGCAAATCCTTACACCTAAACCACTGTGCAAATCCTTACACCTAAACCACTGTGCAAATCCTTACACCTAAACCACTGTGCAAATCCTTACACCTAAACCACTGTGCAAATCCTTACACCTAAACCACTGTGCAAATCCTTACACCTAAACCACTGTGCAAATCCTTACACCTAAACCACTGTGCAAATCCTTACACCTAAACCACTGTGTAAATCCTTACACCTAAACCACTGTAAATCCGTAAACTTAAACCAGCGCGTAAAATGTATGAACCTAAGCCAACACGAAAATCCATAAACCTAAACCAGTTTGTAAACATACCTAAATCAGTGGGGGGGGGGACACCGACCCCCTACTGACAGTCGAGTCGCATAAAAAAAACAAAAAAAAACCGCAACATGCTTTTTATCTGGCAGCTCTCACAAGTTCACTATAACTAGTCATTCTTCACTCACAATAAAAAAAACACTGAATGCCAATGACCTCATTATCGTATTGCTATTATTTACTATATGGCTACGATTAAAAGTTTTGAATACCATTGTCGGGGGAAAACAGCCTGTTAGGTTCATCAAGATCCCCGCCCCCCCAGCCTGTCCACCCGGTCACCCATCCAGTTACTAGCAAGCCCCATAGGGGCTTAACCTGACAGAGGGACGTGCACGTATCATGCCGCGCACATATCTAATTTTAGGGAAAACAAATATAGGTATGCGGTTTCAAAAACTACAACATGCATCCTATAGTTATGCACAAGTTTATAAATTCTTCACGTGACTACAAAAACCCGAGGTGCTTACCTCACGGCACTTGCGATGACGACATATTCCTACACTCACTATATGTATCACTAAAGGCGGTATTTGGGTGAGTCAAGCGCACACACCACTATATAACGCACTCTCCCTCAATGCCACTATTGACTCGAACACATGCTTGAGCACATCACTAGAGGCCACATCACCCATTGACGTCATGGAGCCCACACCGCCGCCTGACGCAACACTACACAAGTCCCACTAAGTCAACCCACTGCGCATCTGACTCACCTCACTCACGGATAAGATGGCGCAACACCACCTCACTCACCACACCACATCCGACCCCACTCCCGCTCAATACACAGCACTCGCGACCAGACCGGCTCCAAACTGGTGTTAACGGGGGAAATAGCACCGCCAGACCCAATGAGTCATACTAAAGTAACTCTGAACAGTTGCCGCAACACGCGCTCTCTCTTCCAACCCTTCCACACACTCGTTACTCGCTCAACACCTCTTAAAACCCCCGCTATTAACGGCCGTTCACCGACCCGGTCGTTAGGGCTCACTTCAAATTACGTTCACATAAATTTCAGAAAGCAAACAGCATTCACGATTCCAGTTGTGATGTTATGCATATTACGTCATAAACAGTCATTATCTTCACCAAACACAACTTATTTAAGTACAAATCCATCCATGTGTCAGTCAGCGCGCAGAGAATGTCGAAAAACGGTGACAAATTAGCTAATCAGGGCATTAACTAACCATCTACAATCGACGTCTTCCTCTCCTCATGGTGCAGCTGGTTCAAAGATGGCGTCCCAGATGGTGTACACTCCCACTACCACGTAAATGGCATCAGTTGGCAACTCGTGAAACAAGTATCAAGTCCGGCCGGTGAGTGCACGCACTCCAACACACTATACACTTCCTCTCTCACTGTATTTCCATAATTCAGAGTGAAGGTGTAGCGGCAGGCGGGGAGGAGAACCGGTGGCACTGTAGCCGGTATTGAGGCGAGTCCAGGTCTACAGGCCATGGGGAGGAGGATAGAGAAGGTTCCCGGGTTCGCTGTATCACCCCCCAGCCCCCGTGGACCAGCCCCAAGCCCTCCCCAGCTTGAACCAGCTGCACCATTACACACAGCCAATCTCCAGTCACTATCATCGCCACCTGACCAATCCCCGCGCGAGTTTCCAGTCACCTGACCAATCAGCGCTCGCGTTCCACGCCACCTAACCAATCAGCGTGAGGAACGTCCCAGCCTAGGGGTGCAGGGGAAGAAAATTGATGGTCTGAAATACACCCGGTTGGCATGGTAACGGCCCCAGTGTTCCTCTTCACCAACATTCAGTATATTTACACAAAGGATATACACTGAAGCGCATTCTAATTGGGGTGTATAGAGATACCTCTGCTGATAAGGGCATAGAGATTCATTTACAGCGAATTTAAAAACGCTGAATCCAGATTAAATTTGTTGATTCGTTCAGGATTTTTATATGACGTTTATTCAATAACTGTTCGTGCTTTAATAGACTAATGTTATTGCAATTAATCATGCGTTCAATACTGCTGAAGCTTAACGACAACTGCTTTCGCCAGCTGACATGAATAACAAGTGACATTGCGCAATAAGTTATTTAACCCAACCTGTAAAACATTATCCTTCATAACCCCCCCCCCCTCCCTAACCCCATGCCATTTCTAGTACAGCTGGCAAGAATTTGTAATTGGTTGAATCTGTCGGGTGTGTTTTTGCTGCAGCGGAGACATTTCCACACCCACAGCGACAACCACAACCACGCTCATCCGAACCCTGCAGCTGTAGCCGACTTGGGTTTTACAATGCCGATGGGTCTCGGGCTGCGATTAAAATTACTCAGGATATGTATACCGGCGGGAATTGGGTCGCGGATCCAGCTAGAAATCCGCGCGCCGTCTAGCCATTGTGTCTCATGAATGCTGACTCGTGCTCGATTATAATTAATTCAAACGGAACTAAAGTCTGCGGCCGGTGTTCGAGCACGGGTTGAGCGCGGGAGTGGGGAAGCGAGCACTGCTGCGTCTGTCTCGTAGCCTCGCACCAGGCCCCGCTCGCCTCACCATTTATCCACGTAATGGGTGGCTGCCGTTCCCTGACGGACTCGTATATTTCACCATTTTCTGTCGCGTTTTTCACGGGCATGCCACTTCATTTGCGGCGTTTTATTTACGGCGGGGTTCGCGCTCGCGGAATAATGTATGCAGGCGTTACAGGGGTGGAAATAATAGGAGCAAACATCCATGACTACACGGGGCGCTCACTCTGGTAGCAGGGATGGTGAGTGAGCACCCGACGCGAGGCTAGCTAGCACCGCCAAGTGCTGCTGCCGCGGTGCTCAACACCAGAAATAAGATAACCTGTTTTTTCAGCGTCCTACTCCAACCAAACACATGTTTAATACATCTGTCGCAATCATTACAGTTGCTGCGAATCGTTTTTTACGAATCGTTTGTTTTACTCACGTGTAATGCCTTTGTGTTTTATTAGACCGGAGATTTTCAACGTTGATATACTGCAGCGTGGGATACATGACGTTGTTCAAATAGAAACAACTCTTGTGAAAAGTTATAAAAAGTATACTACACAGACTGTTGTTATCGTGCACCCGCCAACCATGAGCCAACCTAAGCAGCCAATCAGGGAAAAGGACAGAATCGATAGAAGTGGGTTATGAAGTTTCATGTGGATTTAATGAAACGCTAATGTAATCAGCATCCCGGAGTGAATTACATCGCCATTCCTACTCGCCCGTATTCCCAACCGAGCATCCCATAAATAAAACGCCGCTCAAACCGCCTAAATACACAACACCAGCACTCGTTAAAATAATAATCCACCAAGTTTGGCGTCACCCTAGAGCCGGCGGGCTGATAATCCACCACGGGAAGTATACAGCGGCTATGTATATGTATTCCCGTCCCCTGTATGACTGTATACTTCAACGCCCCTCAGCTGCCACCCCATTGGACCATTCCACTGACACAGACGGATGAACATGAGTCGAATGTAAATTATGAATGAGTGCTTGGCATGGCGAGATTGAGTTGGATCTGATCTGCGGTGGATCAGAGGCACGGTGCATACCTATTGTTTGTATACATGCATGTATATATGTGTATGTATGCCATAGTGGTGGAGAGAGGGTGGCGCTCGCTTTATGAGTTATGTAGATACCTGCTGGCTTCATCAGGACTTCAAGCCACACAAGGGAGCCGAACAGACTTCTCTGAGTAAACAGGGTTTGAAGCCCGTTTTCCCTTACGGTATTTCAGCGCAATTAGCGAGTTGGTTGATGTATATTATTGGCTCAGGGGCCAGGGTGAGCGGTCTATCACCAAAATTACCCTGATAAAACAAATGTTGGTTGCCAACATTTATATTTGACGGTTGTTTCATAGAATTACCTTCAAATTGCAGACGTTAAACGTAGGCCTCCGGATTACAACATGCTTGTAATATTATAGTAATAGGCGTAGTAAAGACTACGAAATTACAAACGAAGAAAAAGCTTGGCGATAACGTACACGAATACTTCAGGTTATCGTAGTCTTCATTATAGTCATACACACTATAAAACGTTGAATTATAGCTGCCATTTCTCCTAGTTTAATACACGGCCGCCAGTAACGCTGATTTATTTTCATTTTTACGACTACAGCAGTTTCAAACGACGTCCATCCGTTGTCAGTGGTCTTTGGCTTTGTTCCAGCGTGGTTTGAGTGTAGGTGGCTAGGGTGTGTTGAAGTGCGTCAGGGTGTTATGGAGTGTGTTGGGGCGAGAAAGTGCGTTAACTTATGTTGAAAGGCACTAGGATGTGCTGAAAAGCCGGTGTACTGAGTTGGGGTACACAAGGGTAAGCTGGAGTGCACTAGACTTTGTAGGGAGTATGCCAGAATGAGTTTGAGTGCGAGGGTTCGAGTTCAGAGTGCGCTGGCTCAAATTAGAAACTCCCTGAGTGTGTTAGAGTACGGTACAGAGTGAGTCAATATTATGGAATGTGCTGGAGTGTGCCGGACCGGGATATTGTGTGCCTGGATTTGTTAAAGTTTGCGCAAATAGGGTGTGTGGATGTGCGCCAGGGTGTACTAGTTTGCGATTGGTCGGTTGGAACGCGCCAGTTTGTGGGTGAAAAGCACTTTACTAGAAAATGTGGGTGCTAAAAAGGCTTTTGGGGTGCTAGAAAGTTGTGTGCTAGTCAACGCTCAAATGCGTCAGTGTAGTGTT
This sequence comes from Procambarus clarkii, assembly GCF_040958095.1. Classification (NCBI taxonomy): domain Eukaryota; kingdom Metazoa; phylum Arthropoda; class Malacostraca; order Decapoda; family Cambaridae; genus Procambarus; species Procambarus clarkii. Next base: position 20,729,705 of record NC_091212.1, read on the forward strand.
GTATTAAAACGCACAGTTTGGTTAGAGCGTTTTTAAGAATGCGTTTTAAGTCTGTGCGTGTTAGAACTCTAGGGAGCTGTAGTGAGTGCGTGCCGCACTTGAACAAAGACAGTGGGGAAGGGAGTGGCTCTAACAACGCACCAACTCAAGCTGCAAGACTATTGTTGACTCATCCATACCAACGGGACTCCCCACGCGTTCTCTCCCCCTGAATAAACGAATACAAAACTCAGGTCCCTTTATTTCCCTTACTATTACTCCCTGAAATAAGTTAGGAGAGAGGGCAAGGGAGAGGCCATAAAGGTGGTGGTGGTGAGGGCTGGTGGGGCTGGCAGAGGCAGGCGGGCAGGCAGGCTGGCAGGCAGGCAGGGGTTGCCAGTGATGCCTGCCAACTCTAGCGGAAGACGAGAACACCTCGGCAGCTAGGGCGGGAAGGAGGGAAGGGAGGATGTGGTAGTGGGGGTTGTGAGGGGGGGGAGCGGGGTCCGGGAGGGCAGCTGGTGGTGGTGGTTGGCAGTGGGTGAGTGAGGGCGGGTGAGTGTGGCAAGGGTGAGTGAGTGAGTGGAGGTGATGGTGGCAGCTTTGGAGGAGGTAGACTGCGGGTCCCGGGGTGGAGAGTGGTTTAGGGGGGGTTGGGGGGAGCGTTGTCAGCCGGGCGTTGGCTCCCATTTCCCGGCGCAGCTGACGTGCCGGCTACACTGAGCGCCGCTACACTGTATAATAGCCCGCTGGGGAGGACTGCTGCTGGGGGCTAGTGGTGGGGAGGCGCCTCGCTCTCTCTCATCCACCGGAGCTGTGGTGGCGGAGCAGGAAATGTCTGTCTTGCCATCCACGTCAACACCATTATTTCTTTTACTTTTCTGTCTCTTCACAGCACTACCACTGCCACTCACACCACCACCATTACCATTTCTCCATACTACTACCGTCTTCACTACTACTACTACTCCATCTCTCTACACCACGACCATCTCTCAACACCACGACCATCTCTCTACACCACGACCATCTCTCTACACCACGACCATCTCTCTACACCACGACCATCTCTCAACACCACGACCATCTCTCTACACCACGACCATCTCTCTACACCACGACCATCTCTCAACACCACGACCATCTCTCTACACCACGACCATCTCTCTACACCACGACCATCTCTCTACACCACGACCATCTCTCTACACCACGACCATCTCTCTACACCACGACCATCTCTCTACACCACGACCATCTCTCTACACCACGACCATCTCTCTACACCACGACCATCTCTCTACACCACGACCATCTCTCTACACCACGACCATCTCTCAACACCACGACCATCTTTCTACACCACGACCATCTCTCTACACCACGACCATCTCTCTACACCACAACCATCTCTCTACACCACGACCATCTCTGAACACCACGACCATCTCTGAACACCACGACCATCTCTCTACACCACGACCATCTCTCCACACCACGACCATCTCTCTACAACACGACCATCTCTCTACAACACGACCATCTCTCTACACCACGACCATCTCTCTACAACACGACCATCTCTCTACAACACGACCATCTCTCTACACCACGACCATCTCTCTACAACACGACCATCTCTCCACACCACGACCATCTCTCTACAACACGACCATCTCTCTACAACACGACCATCTCTCTACAACACGACCATCTCTCCACACCACGACCATGTCTCCACACCACGACCATCTCTCTACACCACAACCATCTCTCCACACCACGACCATCTCTCTACAACACGACCATCTCTCTACAACACGACCATCTCTCTACACCACGACCATCTCTCCACACCACGACCATGTCTCCACACCACGACCATCTCTCTACAACACGACCATCTCTCCACACCACGACCATCTCTCTACACCACGACCATCTCTCCACACCACGACCATCTCTCCACACCACGACCATCTCTCTACAACACGACCATCTCTCTACAACACGACCATCTATCTACACCACGACCATCTCTCTACACCACGACCATCTCTCTACAACACGACCATCTCTCCACACCACGACCATCTCTCTACACCACGACCATCTCTCTACACCACGACCATCTCTCCACACCACGACCATCTCTCTACACCACGACCATCTCTCTACACCACGACCATCTCTCTACAACACGACCATCTCTCCACACCACGACCATCTCTCTACACCACGACCATCTCTCTACACCACGACCATCTCTCTACACCACGACCATCTCTCTACACCACGACCATCTCTCTACACCACGACCATCTCTCTACAACACGACCATCTCTCTACAACACGACCATCTCTCTACACCACGACCATCTCTCTACACCACGACCATCTCTCTACAACACGACCATCTCTCTACACCACGACCATCTCTCTACACCACGACCATCTCTCCACACCACGACCATCTCTCCACACCACGACCATCTCTCCACACCACGACCATCTCTCCACACCACGACCATCTCTCAACACCACGACCATCTCTCTACACCACGACCATCTCTCTACACCACAACCATCTCTCTACAACACGACCATCTCTCAACACCACGACCATCTCTCTACACCACGACCATCTCTCTACACCACGACCATCTCTCCACACCACGACCATCTCTCCACACCACGACCATCTCTCTACAACACGACCATCTCTCTACACCACGACCATCTCTCTACACCATGACCATCTCTCCACACCACGACCATCTCTCTACAACACGACCATCTCTCTACACCACGACCATCTCTCTACACCATGACCATCTCTCCACACCACGACCATCTCTCTACACCACGACCATCTCTACAACATGACCATCTCTCAACTGGTTGATGGGGTTCTGGGAGTTCTTCTACTCCCCAAGCCTGGCCTCGTGTGAGAGTTTGGTCCACTAGGCTGTTGCTTGGAGCGGCCCGCAGGCCCACATACCCACCACAGCCCGGTTGGTCCGGCACTCCTTGAAGGAATAAATCTAGTTTCCTCTTGAAGATGTCCACGGTTGTTCCGGCAATATTTCTTATGCTTGCTGGGAGGTTGTTAAACAACCGCGGACCTCTGATGTTTATACAGTGTTCTCTGATTGTGCCTATGTCACCCCTGATCTTCACTGGTTCTATTCTGCATTTTCTTCCATATCGTTCACTTCAGTACGTTGTTATTTTACTGTGTAAATTTGGTACTTGGCCCTCCAGTATCTTCCAGGTGTATATTATTTGATATCTCTCTCGTCTTCTTTCTAGTGAGTACATTTGGAGGGCTTTGAGACGATCCCCAAAATTTAGGTGCTTTATCGCATCTATGCGTGCCGTATATGTTCTCTGTATTCCCTCTATTTCAGCAATCTCTCCTGCTCTGAAGGGGGAAGTGAGTACTGAGCAGTACCCAAGACGGGACAATACAAGTGACTTGAAGAGTACAACCATTGTGATGGGATCCCTGGATTTGAAAGTTCTCGTAATCCATCCTATCATTTTTCTGGCTGTCGCAATATTTGCTTGGTAATGCTCCCTAAACGTTAGGTCGTCAGACATCATTATTCCCAAATCCTTTACATGCTGTTTTCCTACTATGGGTACATTTGATTGTGTTTTATACCCTGTATTATGTTTAAGGTCCTCATGTTTACCGTACTTGAGTACCTGGAATTTATCACTGTTAAACATCATGTTATTTTCTGATGCCCAGTCGAAAACTTTATTAATATCAGCTTGAAGTTTTTCAATGTCTTCAGCCGAGGTAATTTTCATACTGATTTTTGTGTCATCTGCAAAGGATGATACGAAGCTGTGACTTGTATTTTTGTCTATATCTGATATGAGAATAAGGAAAAGCAGCGGTGCAAGGACTGTACCCTGAGGTACAGAGCTTTTAACTGCACTTGGACTAGATTTTAAATGGTTGACCGTTACTCGCTGAGTACTGTTTGACAGAAAACTGAGTATCCAGTGTCCTACTTTACCGGTTATTCCCATTGACTTCATTTTGTGTGCTATCACGCCATGGTCACATTTATCGAAAGCCTTTGCGAAGTCCGTGTATATCACATCAGCATTCTGTTTTTCTTCTAATGCCTCAGTGACTTTGTCGTAGTGCTCAAGTAGCTGTGAGAGGCACGATCTTCCCGCTCGAAATCCATGTTGGCCTGGGTTGTGAAGGTCATTGGTCTCCATGAAATTGGTGACCTGACTCCTAATCACTCTCTCAAATACTTTTATTATGTGCGATGTTAGTGCAACTGGTCTATAATTCTTTGCCAATGCTTTGCTCCCTCCCTTGTGTAGAGGGGCTATGTCTGCTACTTTAAGTGCATCTGGTGTCTTCCCCGTGTCCAAGCTCTTCCTCCACACTATACTGAGTGCCTGTGCTACCGGCACTTTGCATTTCTTTATAAATACTGAATTCCATGAGTCTGGACCTGGGGCCGAGTGCATGGGCATGTTTTCAATTTCTCTTTCAAAATTTAGTGCGCTTGTGTTTATATCAGTTATATTTACAGGGGTTTGAATATCCCGCATAAAGAAATTGTCTGGATCTTCCACTTTCATGTTGTTCATTGGAGTGCTAAACATGTCCTCATACTGCTTTTTTAGGATTTCACTAATTTCTTTGTCATCCTCCGTGTATGAACTTTCACATGTACGAATAGGTCCAATACTGGCAGTGGTTTTTGCTTTTGATTTCGCATATGTGAAGAAGTATTTTGGATTTTTCTTTATTTCCTGAATTGCTTTTTGTTCTTACTGCCTTTCTTCAGTTTCATACGAGTGTTTCAATTTCCGCTCGATTTCTTCAATCTCCCTATTTAAATTATTCCTTCTTTGACGGGAAATTCGTGTCTGCATAAGCAGTTCCGTTATTTTTTTTCCTGCATTTATAGTGTCGTCTGCGTTCTCTTTCTACGTTGGATCTCTTTCTGGCTTTCCTCAAAGGAACATGTTTCAGGCAGACTTGATACGCTTCTGAAGTCAGTTTTTCTATTCCTTCTGTAGGACTTGTATTACTCAGAACAGTTTCCTATGGAATGTTTTTAAGTTCCCTGTTTATTATCTCCCAGTCTATCCTTTTATTATTAAAATAGAATTTACTGAATAGCCCTCTCGCTTTATCAACGTTTTAGGTCTATTCTGCGTATTGATGGTCGTTTGCACTTCAATGGGCTTGTGATCTGAGTATGTGGTATCTGATCTCGTAATGTCTCTGATAATGTCTTCATTGTTCGTAAAGACCAGATCTAGAATATTTTCATTTCTCGTTGGCTCCGATATCTGCTGATTGAGTGAAAATTTGTCACAGAATCTAAGTAGTTCTCTAATCTGTGGTTGGTTAAGTCCTGATAGATTTCCTGGTATAATATTATTGTTTGCTATTCTCCACCTGAGACTAGGCAAGTTGAAGTCACCTAGGAAGATAATATCAGGTATCGGGTTCTCCAAATTATCAAGGATATTCTCTATTTTGTTTATCTGTTCTGTGAATTCCTCAGCCGTTGCATCTGGCGGTTTGTATATTAGAATAATCACTAAATTTATTTTCTCTATTTTTAATCCCAGTACCTCTATCATCTCATTTGTAACGTTAAGGAGCTCCGAGCATACAAGGTCTTCCCTAATATACAAACCCACTCCTCCATGTGACCTAATTTTCCTATCACACCTGTATAGGTTATATCCACGAATACAGATCTCACTGTCTAAGAATTCCCTTGCATGGGTTTCTGTGAAAGCTCCAAATACTGCATTTGACTCCGTGAGGAGGCCATTTATGAACTGTACTTTGTTGTTTGTTCTTGTTTTCAGGCCTTGTATGTTGACAAAGATGAATGAGGTTACTCATTCATTTGTTGTAGGGCAGTTGCCTATCGTAGTTGTAGTTCCCTTTCGGTGTGTAATTGTATCTGTAATTCTGGAATGCAAGTGGATCTGGCATCCAGTTCCATACATTCTCCATGCTCCTCCTTTTGAATTCTATTTCGGTCTGGTATAAAAAATTTATCGAGTTTCCTCCAAATTCATTATCCTTTCCAAAATCATTTTCCTCCAAATTATCATTATCAACACCACGACCATCTCTCTACAACACGACCATCTCTCCACACCACGACCATCTCTCCACACCACGACCATCTCTCTACAACACGACGATCTCTCTACAACACGACCATCTCTCCACACCACGACCACCTCTCAGTTGATGATCTCCACATGGGGGATGAGTATGAATTACTAGGGGGTAACCCTACATTATTCTACATATAATCATCCTATATATACCACTGAATAAACTTGACCTTAACACCCAACTTGAAATTACTAATGAAGAACCTTCTTTGGTCGCCGGTGATCTTAATGCCAGACACCAACACTTTGATGCCAGCTGTAATCAGCCCAATATCAATGGACGGAAACACACTGTGTTAGGGGGAGTGAAAATCATGAGTCCTGTGTGATGGACAGACAACTCACCTCAGAAGAGGAAGATTAGACCATGCTCTCTTGCTGAATGCACAGGACACGGAGGCCAGCCAGTACACACACACTACACAGTTTATGAAGTGATCACTGGGCACTGATTACCTCCGTCGACATGAGTAGTAAACAGTAAAATGAAATAAAAAGTTTATCACTCGGATCAGATAAACAAGATGAGTGACTGGTTCACGGGAAACATTCGTGTAGACATTGCTTAATATATTGAGGACCTTAATAACCAAACTGAGAGCTGTCCCAGAGTCTAGCGGCATACGAACTGAGTCTAGCGGCATACGAACTGAGTCTAGCGGCATACGAACTGAGTCTAGCGGCGAAGCAAACCTCAAGAGAAGAAAATAAAATGGTATGAGACCGATTACATAAAGATGCTGACTGTAGATATAAGGGACATGAGTAGAGAGTACCGGAGACATCCCACAGAAAGCAACCAAGAGCTGTTTCAAACCGTGTGTGAAGTATCCAGGGAAGAGAAGATGAAAGTGCAAGATAAACAATAGCTTGACTTCACTAGCTCCATTGGAAGAGAAACATTTGCCAGACAAGTGTGGGAAAAAATACAGATAGCTGAGTGGAGCAGAACCTCGGCCTGCGGCTCACGAAGACCAAGGGTAAGGCTGAGGAACTAATAGACAAGTGGAGTGATGCCGCGCCATCCTCCTCTTCCCTCCCTGCAGAAATAACCAGGGAACAACTCCTGCGATATAATGATATAACTGTTTGGATAACAAGATCACAGTGTGGCGACGACGAGTATGGACAACCAATCACAGCCCAGGAAGTAAAAGGGGGCTATGAAAAAGGGTAAAGGTACTGCACATGGTGAAGATGGCGTCACCTACGACATACTCAATGCACTGTGCAAAGTGTTGGAGAATCGACTACTCCACCAGTTCAATAAATCCTTTCTAAGTGGAGTGTTGCCCACACAACGGAAACACGCTATAATTATTTCCCATACTGAAACCAAAGTACCCTGGCAATTATAGACCTATCAGTCTCGTGTCATGCACATGCAAGAGGTTTAAAAAGTATCATCTTAAACCGTCTGTTGCATATAATAGGTAGACTAACGGATGGAGTCAACTGATTTGTTAAAGGACGGAGCATAGCAAATTGTATAGTTCATTACTGAGTAATGACACAGCTAAGTACCCCGAAATAGACTGAAAACTACCTCACAGGAAGGAAAGTCAAGGTCTGCTTCGAAGAAGTTAGTGTCAAGAATAATAAATATGGAACTCGGACCCCTCAAGTCGAATTCTTAAGCCCCATACTATTCAACATCCTTATGAACGCCATTGCCAATATTGAATTTTCGGAAGGAACACAACAAGTGGGATATGCAGATGATGTCCTAATACAAGCACCCACACAGCTTTTCTCGATGTTTGGATCGATTTTGGTACACTAAGAATGATTGTCATGACTTCATTTTGTATACTTTCTAGCCTTTTCACATTGCATGAGTAATATGTGCATAAGACTGGTGCCGCACAGTTTAAGACTGAGCAGCGTACATATACTGCACTCACCTAGTGGAGTCAAAGTGTACATCATTTACACTGTGTACATCATTTTAAGAAAAGAGTACACCAATAGTAGTCCTATGACCATTTCAGGTCAAGGTTCTCAAAGTACTGAGACGGTACTTACATGTGTCTGTGGATCGAGTTCCTCTTTCTTTCCTTTGCTAGAGTTAGAGTCAATAGTCTCCGTGGTGTAGTGGTAAGACACTCGCCTGGCGTTCCGCGAGCGCTATGTCATGGGTTCGTATCCTGGCCGGGGAGGATTTACTGGGCGCCATTCCTTAACTGTAGCCTCTGTTTAACGCAACAGTAAAATGTGTACTTGGATGAAAAAACGATTCTTCGCGGCAGGGGATCGTATTCCAGGGACCTGCCCGAAACGCTACGCGTACTAGTGGCTGTACAAGAATGTAACAACTCTTGTATATATCTCAAAAAAAAAAAAAAAAATAGTGATCCTAAGGATCCGATAGTGGTCAACCCTCCACAGTGTTTCACCATCTAGTTGCATGTCTTCGTTTTTTTTCTTCCCTATTGTGATGAGAGTATGCTTTTATGTTAATTGTAGAGAGAGAAATCGAAATCAGTATACAGCTTTCCATGGAGTTGATTGGACTGTTTTATTTTCCAGAGGTGGGGCTTATATTAGGACATCATCTGCATATCCGATACATTTGTTGTGTTGCATCTGGAAGTTCAACATTAGTAATGGCTTTCATAAGGATGTTGATTAGTACTAGACTTTGCACTTTAATTGATTTCCCCTTGACACCCATTCATTCAAGCTCATCTAGGATCGCAATCTCTTACATCTTATCAAGGCTCCTTTCATGTCAACAAAGAGCTTGTCTCTACTCGTCTTCACTAGATTGTGCTCTTGTTATCCTAATTTGTATGTCACTGTACAGCAGGAACTGTTCCATACCTATCTATATAGGGGATAACGGGGGGGGGGGGGGGGGGGAGGATGGGAACGATGTTACATCTCTCAATTTGTGTATTAAACCTTCTGCTTTACCGTGGTGTCTTTGTGAGCAGCAGGCCGGGGTCTGCTTCCCTTAGGTACCTGTACTTTTGGCCACACTTGTCCTGCAGACGTTCCTCTTCCAATGGAACTTGTGAAATCAAGCTATTGGCTTTCCCTCTCTTTAATCGTCTCTTCCCTGGCTACTTGACACAGTTTCAAACAATTCTTGGTTTCTTACAGTGGGATGTCTTTAGTACTCTCTACTCACATATCTTACATTTTTTATTGAGAATCTTTATATAGTCAGTTTAATACCATTTCATTTACTTATTTTGATAATTGCCGCTTCCTGTTGTACGATGCGAGAGTTGAGAATCTCTCAAACTGAATATTTAGGTCATCAATAAACTTATCAATGTCTTCAGGGATCTAGTGTACCGTGACTCAGGCACTCATCTTGTTTATGAAATACAGAGTCATATCAGCTTTGAGTGTCACCATTTTTCTTTTATGTGTTTCTCTTTATCTTGCTTATATCAACGGTGGTGAGCAGCGCCAAGACTGTCACTATAGAGCAGCGCCGAGTCTCTCACTATAGAGATTGTGTATAATGTTTATAGTGGCATTCATATCGTGCACTTCCAGCAGGAGTGCATTATCTAATCTCTCGCCCCTGAGGCTGTCCAATAATCTGTGAGGTTTTTTCATTGACTTTAGGTTGATGGAAACTGATATCAGAGTTTGGGTGCTTGGCATTACGATCCTATTTGAATGAATGCCATCCCACATAGGTGTTGTCCAGCATGATGATACGGGCAAGGTAGATAAAGCTGGCGAGGAGTCACAATAACGTGGCTGACGTATGTTGACCAAGCCACACACTAGAAAATGAAGGGACGACGATGTTTCGGTCCGTCCTGGACCATTCTCTAAGTCGATTGTGAATGGACAATCGACTTGAGAATGGTCCAGGACGGACCGAAACATCGTCGTCCCTTCATTTTCTAGTGTGTGTGGATTGGTCAACATAGCTAAAGCTGCATGTGATAAAGCTGAAACTGACCTAAACCTAGGTATTCTAAATTCTGTTCTCAAAACCGCATTATTTTAAGACACAAGGGCTGACAGAAGAGCACTTACTGATACTCAAAGGGCAGAAATCACTAGTATAAAGAATTATAATATTTTTAGAACCAAGAACTTTATGTATGGACAGCAGAAAACATCCACCAGACAGCGTAACACTGTAATTGTCAGAATTAGGCTGCAGTATCTTTACTTATGGCAGGCAGTTGAAGGTAATAAATGTCCTAACAGTGAGAACTCTAAGTGTAAACTATGTAAACAGGAGCTAGGAGACACTCCTGCACAGTATTTGTGAATGCTCTGTTATTAATTATTTGAGACCAAATGGCACGATATATTTATGCTGTGTAACTACTGGAAGACATTGTTGTGCTCATCCCAGTAACAAAATCAGCAGATTACCAGACGTTGTCACAGCTCGAATAACACAGTACACAGCTTGTATAGGGATCTAGATGAAGTAAAGTGTAAAGTGTGTGGACAAAGACAGGGACACACACTCGAACACTATATCTTAGACTGTAATAAAATTGAACAATTTAGAGATAAATCTAGACTCACGCTATATGAAATGGCAAAACATCTTATTACTAAGGATAAAATACCTGATACTTGCATTGTATCCATATTTCACTTACAGTAGATAGACGCTATGTGAGATTCAAAAGGAAGTAGTACATTGTGAAGACTAATAACAAACAGCAGCTCCCTGTGACCCCTGTAATATTTTCATAGTTCAAACAATTATGTATTAGTGGAAAAACTACCATTAATGTACAAGGATTAACTGTAAATATATAACTATTGAAATGGAACTATCTTTGTAACTAGCTGACATAATATAGCTTTGTAACTAGCTGACATAATATAGCTGACACTTCCTTACGTTCCTTCGGACGTAAGGAAGTGTCAGCTCGTACCCTGTGAGGGTAGTTAATAAGTGGAATGCCCTAAAAGAGGAAGTTGTGGAAGCCTCCTCCATCCACAACCTTAAGGCCTGATTCGACAAAGAATTTAAAAGTCAGAGTAGTTAAGCTGAAATGCAACAGGTACAAGGCTAGCAGGCGGGGCATAAAGAACTAGACCTCACTCCCCCGTAGACATTGATAGGTAAGTGCTGATAGGTCAGTACTAGGTAGCTTAAGTCCACCTATACATAAAATAAAGGTTGTTGGAGTTTGTTCTTCAACGCCTCTAGAAATAAAGTTACAACAAAAATCTTTTCTGTTCAACACATAAGTTAGTTGTGAACCGCGTGTCTTAAATCTAGCTTGAGCTGCTTAAGAATCACGCCTCTTGAACCTGTGTTGCCATAGTTGAGAACCTTGACTCTTCAACCAAGAAAACCACACCTGAAAACCCATGCTCTTGTAGCCCAAGCTAAATCACTTGAGAGCCACTCATCACCTCGAGCTAAGATGACTTAGAGCCACATTGAGCTCCTACTCAAGCCTTTCTAATTGAGAACCATCTCCATCTCCAAGGTGATGTAAATGAGAACCCTGCCGGACTTAGGGAGTAGAAGGACTACCACAACCCACTCCAGGTATATTCCAGCCAACTCAACTGAGCAAATTAACAGCTACTATTTTTCAACAGAAGCAGAATTAATTGTGGAAACAGAGGGACAGTCACTGAAATTAAGAGAGCTGTGAAAACACCAACCACCCAAGGAAAGGGTGATCCAGAAATGTTCAAATAAAGATTTAATTATATATAATATATTTCGCAATATCCTTATAAAATATCCCAACTTTGCCTACTATGGTTTACTTCATGACTACTTTGGCAGCCCTCCATGCTACTGGACGGACAACTAAGATGACCTTCCGTGCTACTAAGATGAACTACCTTGGTGGTCCTTCTTGGTACTAGCGACCTTACATGCTACTAGGACAACTCCCTGGTTTATTGATTTATTGGATAGCCTTGTTAAGAAGCTCTTAGATCACTAGTTTCCCATCAGGACCCTTAAACTTGTTAGGGTTTTAATTTATTTATAAACAGACTTCAGCTTTGCAACTAATAAACACTTTTTATCAACGTGCACACAGAACTTATAATGCATAAATTATATAAAACTCAGCATAATTAATATTACAGAGGAATTGTTGCATAATAATCTTCCTATTTCATTACCTGGAACCTGACATTATTTCTGACTCGGTATTTTTAAGTATGATTGCATTAATAATGATTAGATGATTAGATGATTATAAATGCTTGTACAGTCAAGGCTGGTGCGTGCTAAGGTACTGTTGAGTATATATATATTGATTGGCATATCTGATGCTATTTTCATATATCACATTCCTCTTGAAGAGATATAGATGACGATAATATATTCAGGAGAGGTTTGATAGCACAGCGGCTATGTTCTCGTTTTACAAATGAGGATAACAGGTTCGATGCCAGGGGTGGAATATAAATGGTTGGGCACGTTTCCTTTCATCTGACGCCTTTGTTCACTGTTGACCTAACAGTAAATAGGCACCTGGGAGTTAGGTAACTGTTGTGGGTTGCATCTAGGAGAGGGTCAGTTGTTTGATCTTGTTTTTGCTTTAGTTTATTTTCTACTACAGACGAGGCAACAAGTACAGCAGTCCGCCCTCTTAAGGTTTCTCAACGTCAAGAAAACGGTCACATTAAGGTGTCCTCTCCTAACCCACCAGAGGACCCAAAACAGAAAACGTGACAGTATGTCACTTTCGCGAGCCGCTTCCATTTTCTAGTACACAAGTGTTTGGCCTTAAATAAAGTATACGCCAAAATGCGACGTGCTATTAGGAGGTTGGGGTTGGAGTGATTTGAACTAACTCGATATAAGCGTAAAGTATATATATATATATATATATATATATATATATATATATATATATATATATATATATATATATATATATATATATATATATATACATGGGCTTCCTGTCCCGGACTATCGAATTAAATTATTCTTCACTAGCTGTACCCGGCCACGCGTTGCTGTGGCTCAGCAATGCACATGCGTTGCTGAGCCACAGCATTGTACGTGAAAGACAGCAACTTTCCCCTGTCTCCCAGTCCTCCCCTCCTCTGTCCCCTCATCCTCCCAACCATTCCTCACTCCCTCGTCCCTTTTTCCTCCCCTTCATTCTCCACTCTAGCATCCCCTCGTCCTCCTAACCATTCCCTACTCTGTAACACCCATGACCCTCCCCCCCCCCATCTAGAGTTCACACCCAGGGAAGCCTTCTCCAAGAGGTCAGCCCAGATGACCTCCTGATTATCTTGCTTGTTGATTAAAAATTCCTGGGTTAGTCTTAGTCAGCTAGTTTCAAGTATGTAATATTTCATGATACTCTTGTCAAACATTGCAATGGAATTAGACTCAGATTCTTATGTGTAAACATCCATGGATCTCCCCCTTTTAGCCAGGTCAGAGGTCAGCCACACTCGAAATTAATAATTCCTCTCTTGAACAGTGTATGGTGAATGTCAAACAAGCTTAATGAAAAAATTCTTGAGTGTTTGTGCACGTGTGGCCAGACCTCTTTCGGTGAAGGTAGCAACAGCAAATCTCCCCCTCCCCCCCTTTTTGGGGTGTATATATGGTCCTGTAGCGGACGTAGTTTGGAGAGAGTGCCGGACACCAGGGTCTAGAGTGGGTCTGTGAAGAACATCTCACAGCCAGGGAGAGACAGAGTGAATCCACCAGATGGACAGACAGAGGTCTTAAGGTAATGTGTGTGATCTCTGAGGTTTTGTTTCATGTCTAAATTTCTTAACGATTGGCCAGTGTTAGAGTAGGATTTATAGTGGTGATTAGCATAATTTGGTTCTCAATAAACTCGTGTTAAACTTCCCATCTGTGTCAATTGTTGAATCCTCTTAGCCTCTACATATAGTATGCTAACCACCGTCCCATAATTAATGACATTTAAAGGAAGAGGACTCTCCAAGTCAAGCAATGTTTCTTGCCTCGTTGCTTGATACAGTAAATGGATAAGGCAGATGGTGGCAGCATAGTTAATCCTGTGTAGCATTCCCTTAGAAGTGTACCTTAGGTTACAGTTACTCAGGATATATCAGTGTAACCATTAGTGTTACAATATTTGTGTTTCATTATTAGTTCATATTCTAGGTGTTACAACTCCACCATCCCCTCGTCCTCCTCACTATCTCCCACTCCCCCGTCCCCTCGCCCTCCCCACTCCCCTCTCCTCTTGTCCTCCCAATCATTCTCCATTCCCCTCGTTCCTCCACCCCCAACTCCCTTGTCCCTTCCCCTGGCCTATCGTCCTCCCCACCATCCCTCACTCCTGTCCCTTACTCTTTCCCACCATTCCTCACTCCCACGTATGATGATCAAATGATCTGATGTTCCCATCAGAAAATTGGGAACATTCAACGATCTGCGGCTAGATTCACGAAGAAATTACGCAAACACTAACGAACCTGTACATCTTTTCTCAGTCTTTGGCAGCTTTGTTTACAATTATTAAACAGTTAATGAGCTTCGAAGCACCAGGAGCCTGTTTATAACAATAACAATAGTTGATTGGCAAGTTTTCATGCTTGTAAACTCTTTAATATATGTAACCAGAGCCATCATAGATTGAGGAACGATGTACACGCTCATAAGTACTTGCGTAACTGCTTCGTGAATCTGGCCCCAGATGTTCCCATCACCGAAATATAAGAAAAACAGTTCAAAAAACGAAATGAAAAATAATGAAAAAATAAAAAATAAACTATACTCACAAAATGAACAGTATGGTAAACAACACAGATCAATTCCAACACAATGTCACACAAAATAATTAAATCAAAATTAAAATAAATCGAAATTTATGAAAATTCAGTTTATCAATGAAATCGGAAACATTGAAATGGAATCGTAACATATTTAGTTTAGCATATGTTGGTCTTATGTGCAACAGATGGCGCTGTTTTACAAAAACGCATGTTTTTACCTGTCACAGGGGGTGGCATCTATATATTAGGTATATAAATAGACGCGCCTATTCAAATGCAACGTTGTGTCAAAATTTCAAAGCAATCGGTGAAGAACTTTTGGAGATAACAGTGTGTGTTGCTCTTACGCCCAACAAATGGTGCTGTTTAAAAAAAAAAAATAATGTTTTTCCTGTCACAGGTGAGGCATGTATATTGTAGATATATAAAAAAGAAGTGCCTATTCGAATGCAACGTTGTGTCAAAATTTCAAAGCAATCGGTAAAGAAGTTTCGAAGATTTCCCTCACATGAAAAACAGAGTTTTCAGAAAAAGCATGTTTTTTCCGTCACAGACGTGACATCTACATAGTATGTTTATAATAATCTGCTCGGATGCGAATGGAACATTGTGTGAAAATTTAAAAGCAATCGGTGAAGAACTTTCGGAGATTAGCGGTTATGCACAAACGAACATTTCCATTTTTATTTATAAAGATAAGAAATGTTCCAGCAATCTGCCTTCTAGATATATATACTGTTTTTTGGTAGATAAGCATAGGCTTAACATAAATAAGATGATAAGTCTCAAGGTCGCCCGAGCATACAGATTTTTGAAGAGAACTCGAGAATCACACTTCAGTCGATAACCCTTAACAGTCGCATGTGGCGCAGTGGTAACACAATGGCCCCGCGCCTTGCGAGTGATTTGTCTGGGTTCGAGGATTGACTAGGTGCCATTTTTTAAATGTTTGCCTCCTGTTCACTCAGCAGTAATTGGGTACCTTTTAACTGATTGGCTGGTGGTGTTCCAGGAAAACTAGCGTGTAAGGCCTACCATGAGCCATGAGAAGGGAAAGCTCTCAGGCATCTAATAGGAGTCAGAAGCCCTCTGTTTATATATACAAAAAATTCATTACCTTCAGAGGTTGTTGAGCTTTGTACAGTGATGAGTCATGGTGTATTCAATATGCAGCCCGTCCTCGCATACAAAGATCCAAGCTCGTTAATCCAGCCGCCAAACCCCCCCTGTTTATGAATGAAAAACGGTTTACACACAACTGATTTCGTTCGAACACTTCCGGAACAAATGTTTCACTGACGAATTTTGTTCGAACCACAACGCTGTAAATGCTTCACCCACATACTACAAATACAAATAATCGCCAACAGAACCTAAACACCTAACTTAACCAAACCTATGCCTATATATGCACAATATGCAAATATATTATAATATTAATTTATATTTGAGAAAATTCCTGTTTTGAATGAACAGCATGAAAACATTTATGAATGTGTCTGTGGGGTCGACCGCTGGATGTAATGGACTTGAGTCGAGGAAGGGTTGAATAATCGCCAACAGAACTTAAAAACACCTTACCTAACCTATGCCTAACTATACATACAATTTTTATATATATACCAATATTACTTTATATGAGAACAAACCAATCTTTAATACACAGTATGTTAAAACTGATGGGTCTAGGGAGGTCGGCCGCTGATGTAAACAGCCTAGTGTGTGGACGGGTTGTAATATGCAACACAATCTAGTCATACTCATCCACTTGGGCTGGACGGAGTCTGGCCCTAGCTTCGGTAGGGGACAGACGTGTTGCCTTGGCGCTCCAGCAGTTGGTGTTGTTTACCAGTTTGGCCGGTTGGGGGTGGGTGTGTCTCTGTCCGCCTGTGCTGACGTGGCGTCACGATGGGGGTCCTCTCCCCCCTGTCGTCCGGGCTCAGTCTGTGGGACTAGAGTTCTCTGTGCGGGCCGGTTACCCGGAGACTGCGCTGGCTTGTGATATGCTCTCTGTCCCTGTGTTTGAGATTTATGGGGTCGAGTTGGTCACGGCCCGTAGGGCGATTGTGAAGTTCACACAGGAGGTGGCGTATCGCGATTTTCTCCAGCGATACGAGGGGTGGACATTACGCCTGCCGGATGGTGCGGGCACTGTGACCCCCTCTGATAGAAGTGGTGCACTTACTTACGTCAGTGTGCATGGGGCTCCCTTGGAGTTTCTGGAGGGTCTGCTACGGCGGTATTTCGGTCGGTTTGGCGCAGTAGTTAGTGTGAGGGTGAACGTGGTGTCTTCCAGTCCTCTTAAGGGTGTGAGGACTAACATTCGCACCCTGGGCATGAGACTCCGGGCGGATATTCCGTCCTCTGTGCGCCTTATGGGGTACAACGTTCGGGTGTTTTACGCCCGCCAGTCGCGGACGTGTTATCGTTGTGGTCTTTTGGGCCATCAGGGTGCTGCCTGTTCTGCGCCTGCCGTTGCACCAGTGAATCTCTTCAGTGAGGAGGATTTTCCGCCGCTTCCTGTGGGGGATGATTCGGTGGATGTGGACGTCTCTTTGGCTGAGGAGGTGCCCTCTGTATCAGCTGTTGCTCCGCCTGTTGCGCCCTCTGTATCAGCTGTTGCTCCGCCTGTTGCGCCCCCTGTTGTTGTTGCCTCTCCTCCGGTGGTTGTGTCCTCACCTAGTGCTCAGCCTGTTCCGGCTGGTGTCCCAGAGCCTCTTCCGTCTGCTCGAGCCCCTCGTCTTCCAGTTCTTCCTATGCTGCGTCTGTCCTGGTCCCTGCACCCTCGCCGTCTGTGCTGGGTGATGGGGTGGCTGCGGAGCCTCCTGCTGTGTGTGGTCCGGTTCCCCCTGTGGTAGAGGCTGCTGCCGTTCTGCGTCGGGCGTCAGTTCGTCTGGCTAGTGGTGCCCGTGCCTCTGGATCTGCTTCCAGCTCTGACAATATCCGGTCGGAGCCCAAACGTTCCAGGCATTCGTCTACGGCCTGGGTTGATGTTGGGGACTTTGGTGACTGTGGGTCTTCAAGTGTTGACGGCGTGGAACCGGCTGAGTCGTTGTCTCCGCGGTTGGTGGTGGCGGAGGTTCATGTGCCTGCTGGTGCTGATGCCCATGTCTCGGGTGTGTCTCCTGTTTCTTCCTCGCCTGGGGGCTCTCCGCAGTGGGGTGTGGTGGCTTCCGCTGAGAGGGATGGTGCGGATGCTGGTGCTGGGCGTGGCCTGGTGGTGACTTTACGTAAGGATACGCACCGCCATGATTCCCTGCAGTCGTCTGGTGGTGTGCCCATGGCCGCTGGTGCCCCTGTGGTGGTGCCCTCTGTTGAGCCCTCTGTCGAGCCCCCTCCTGCAGTGTTGTGCCTTGAGGACCTGGAGGCCCGGATTGCCGAGTTCCTGCTGCTTGAACGGCTGGAGGACTTTTCTGGTGGGCAGGTTCTGGGTGTATGGGATCGGGTGGCGGCTACTGGTGTCCGGAGGGACACCGTGTGGATTCCATGTCTGCGGGTGTTTGTTTCCGGGGTTCCGGTTCACATGGCGCCCCCGGTGCTAGGTCACGCCTCCTGGACAACGTGGCTGCTTTGGGAGGCGTTCAATGTGCGGTTTCCACCGGATATGTTCCCGGGCAAATATGTACACTGATTTCATGTTACTGTAGTTGTTGTTTTTGTTGGTATTCTTGGCTAATTGGGTGCTGTGCGAAGTGTCTTGTTATGTTTCTTGATGTACTTTATATTCTGTTTTATTCTCGGTCCTTCAGGCCAGTGCATGTATGTTGTTGTGTTTGTACCTGTTTTGTTTTCTGGTTTGCGTCGTTTGCTTGTTTATTATTATTGTATATTTTGGCCTCGCCCTTTGTTTGTTACGGGGCGGATGGTTTGGTGTGTGTTTTTATTCCTGTATTGTTTCTGTGCGGTACGTTTGACCTGGTGTTTTCATATTGCTTTACCTGTTGTACGTGTTTGTTCTTTATGTTTTGTTTGGAATGTATTGTGATTGTCCTGTTATGTTTCCTGTTATGCCTCTTGATGTAGGTTTTGTTTATGAAGGTTTTGTTTTGTGATGTTACTGTGATGGCTAGTTTGCCATTGTATTCTGTTTTGTGCCTTGATGCATGCTGTATTTTTCTATGCATTTATCGTGTTTGTGTTTTGTTGTGCTATGCTGTCGGCCCTTCTGGCCGGTGGTCTATTGTTTTATTTTGTTCTGTTCTGTATTCTGTGTTGTTTTTATTGTATTTAAATTGCATGCTTTGCATGTAAAAATAAAAAAAAAATAAAAACTTGGGCTGGACGGTAGAGCGGCGGTCATACTCATCCCATACTCATACTTACATCGACTTCATGCAGGTCGGCGTTCAATCCCCGTCCGTCCAAGTGGTTAGGCACCATTCCTTTCCCCCCGTCCCATCCCACATCCTTAACCTGAACCTTTCCCAGTGCTATATAGTCATAATGGCTTGGCGCTTTCCCTTGATAATACCCTTCAACTGTTAAGACTGAATTTTACACGGAATACAACAAAACTTTACTTCATCTACCTACCAACGTATCCTGATATCATCAGGATACGTAGCTGAGAGCAGTTTACCTCAATGTGATAACATTATCGCTCCGGAGTTTACCCAGAGACCACGATAAGCCGGGGGTTTACCTGAGTCTACATTCTTATTTTAATAAGGCAGGAACCACATTATGTGTAATCTATGAGGGTGAGTCAGTTAAAGTATGTGGGATGGAGGGAGTGTGTAGGAGGGAGTGATTGAGGGAATGAGTATGTGGGAGGAGGGTGTATGTGGAAGGGAGTATGTGGGAAGGGAGGGAAGGAGGGTGCTTACCTATCAGTGACTGCGGGAAAGCGAGGTCTAGCTCTTCATCCCCGCCTGCAGGAGATGAAGAGATAGAGAACAATCGTAACAGGCAATTTGATTATACCTGTTACGATGCAATTTAATTATTCCGACGTTAGAATTCTTCGTCGAATCTGACCTTAAAGCTGTGGATAAAGGTTGCCTCCACAGCTTCTTCCTTCAGTGCACTACGACTATAGTCCTATAGTCCTACGACAATATAATACAAGGAGTATCATCTTACTTTCCTTCTGTTTATCTGTGTTTCAGCTTTCGCCAGTGTCCTCTTGTTCTACTTTCTCTCAATTTGAAGTGGTCTTTGTCCATCTTGTCTACTCCCCTCAGTATCCTCTATGTCGTTTTCTACCCCTCTAGTTTTGTGAGATTGATTTACGTTATCTAAGCCTTATAGCTTAAACCTGTTAGCTCTGGTACCAGCCTTGTTGCAAATCTCTGTACTTTTTCAATTTTGGATTTGTGCTTCACAAGATGCGGATTCCACGCCAGTGCTGCATATTCCAGTATTTGGCTCACAAATGTTGTGTAGATCGCCTTGAAGGAGCCCTGATTTAGGCTCCTAAATGATGTTCTTATGTTTGCCAGCGTCACATGCCAAGGGTCTCCCTGTAACTTCTGCAGTCTTCCTCTATTTTTACGTTCCTCGTCATCTTTGCATCATCTGCAAACATTGATATGTACGAACTCACTCCCTCAGATACATCGTTCACATAAATTAGGAACAGCAGTGGTGCCAAGACCGAACCTTGCTACAACTCCGTTTTCAAACCTTTTCTCTGACACTGACTCTTTGCTTTCTGTCATTCATGTGACCCAGTTCAGCATTTTCCCAGTTACCCCGGCACGGCTCTCCATCTCATGCACCAGCCTTTCACAGGATATCTTCTTTCCCTCTGAACCTTTCGATGCTTCAGCAAAGGTGTTATCTGGTTTTTCTCCGGTACGTCTTCTACGTGTTTATTTATCTTTTCTGTTATCCCACTCACTTCCTTTGCTGCCATTCCTTCATCTTCTACCAGTTCTGTAATCCATTCACACTTATTTCCATTTTAAGATTTATTTCCTTGAGGTTTTCTACTTGTGTCAATGTTGCAATGTGGAGCTCATCAATCCTGCCAAGCTTTGCCTTTACATCTTCAATGACCTAATTTTTCTATCCTTTCCTGTATTTCTTGAAATTGCCTTCTCAGGGAAGCTACTCCTTCTTCTAATGTTTACATCTCTTCCTCTTTTTTCTCTCTCTCTTCTCAGCCACATCTTCGTGCATTGGGTCTCTCCAGTCTTTTTTTTTTTTTTTAGTCTTCTTATCTTTTCCTTCTTGTTCCTACGAAACTTTGGCAACGCAACAGGTGTACTGAGTAAATATGACTTGTACTTGGCTCATAAAACTCATCCCCCCTACTCCCCTTCCACACTATAAACATTGATAGGTCTTGATGGGTAGATCCCTGTCGTAGGACGTCGTGATTTCCTGAACCACTCTTGAAAATCTGGTGACAGAGGGAATGAGTATATGGGAGGGAGTGGAGGAGAGTGTATGAGGGAGTGAGGGAGAGTGTGAGTGTGTAGGATGGAGTGAGGGAGGATGTGAGTGTGAGTGTATTCTGGGAAGTGACATCACTGCTGTGGGCGGGGTTTCCTCTCCCTCTCACCCCTCTCTCTCTTCTCTCACAACCCAACAGGATGGAAGGTGGGAGGGGCGAAATTAAAGGGGTAGTGAGCGGAAGGGGAGAGTGGGCTTGGTTGAAGGAAGGGGCCCGACAGGAAGAGTGGAGAATGGAGTGGTGGAAGTAGGGGAGGAGGGACGGTGGAGTGCAGGAGTAGGGGAGGAGGGACGGTGGAGTGCAGGAGTAGGGGAGGAGGGACGGTGGAGTGCAGGAGTAGGGGTGGAGTCAGTAAAGGGGGAAGTTGTTATTACGGCGACATAAACTCCCAACACACCCTCCATGGTATTGTTTGGGAGAGAGAGAGAACTAGGTAACTAGCTAAACCTAATTGGGATCTTCCTCTCTGTCTTCGTAAGCATTGTCTTTGTTACAATTAGAATAAGCTTCCCCAATTTTGTCTCATCTCGTCTCTTTGTTTATGTTCTTCAACAGAACCAACCTATTTCTGTTCAATACAACCTCACCTTTCCCCTCTTGAGCTCAAAAGAACGTCCTATTTCTGGGTAAACTAAACAGAGCCTCTCTGTATCTGACTCAACCTTCCTATTTCTGGGTCAGCTAAAGAGTTCAATAGAACCTCTAGGAATTGTAGCCTAAAGGAAAGAGAGAGTTCCTTATTTGCATTTTGCAAATTAAAACTTGTTTCCTTGATTCAGTTCATGTTGATCCCTGTTTCTAGCATTTACATTATTACGGGTTGCTTTTATGGGGGGCACTAGATGGGTAACCGGCGGTGCCCGAGTCGCCCTCCCCTGCCTTCCCCTCTCAGAAAATATAATTCTATAACCCGAATTAATTGATTTTCATAATTTTCGAGTGAAATATGAAAGTATATTGAAAGTATAGTTTAAATGGGTATAAATTGGATAAGTTTAGATTTAGGAATGACCTGGGTCATTCTGGGAATGGGAATGACCTGAGTGACTGGTTCTGTAACAGGGGTTGTTGATTTGTGGAACCAATTACCGCGTAACAAAATAGAAGTAGGATCCCTTGATTGCTTCAAGCGTAGGTTAGACATATATATGAATGAGATCGGGTGGATATAAATAGAAGCTGCCTCGTTTGGGCCAATAGGCCTTCTGCAGCTACCTGCATTCTTATGTTCTTATGAAAGTGTGCGGATAATTATTTTTTTTATCAATATATTAGGTACATCTGCATTAGTGCAGCTACCCTAGACTATATGACGGGGAGTACAGTGTCAAAAGCTAGCTTGATACTAAAAAATCCCCATCACGCAGGATGGTTAGTCATACAGAGGCATGTGATAGGCGGTCTGCACTGGCAGACTCTGGGTGCATTATGAGGATATCATCAACACAAGAGTGAATAAGGCAGCAGTGATACTAAAAGTCCCCATCTCGGAGGATGGTCATACATGGCCATATGTTCAGTAGCCTGCACTGGCAAATTTTGGGTGCAATATCAGGATATCTTCAAGAATACGAGAGTGAATAAAGTAATTGCAAAGCTCTAGGGACATCATGCTAACTGGTCTGAAAGGTCTAATAACTGGGCATGCGGGTAAACGGTGCGACAAGCATTAAAACTCTGTGGAAAACACAATCCCTGGTTTTATTTCTAAACATAAAACTTGCGGGGGATCGCTACAGATGCCGAGATTTATTAAACGGTAGCACTTTGGCCGACCCCAATTGACCTGTGACACTCAAATACCACTATGTTATATATTAGAAAGTTGGATGAGACTATTCTCAAGCATTTGGCCTCCTATTTTATATATATATATATATATATATATATATATATATATATATATATATATATATATATATATATATATATATATATATACATATATATATATATATATATATATATATATATATATATATATATATATATATATATATATATATATATATATATATATATATATATATATATTTACTTTACTTTTTTACTCCAACTTTAGACATACATACATATATATATATATATATATATATATATATATATATATATATATATATGTATATATATATATATATATATATATATATATATATATATATATATATGCGGAAAAACCACAGAGAAATGGGAAAGAGAGATGAACGTTTCGGCCGATCTGGGCCTTTGTCAACACCGGACTGAAAGAAATCACAAAGGCAGAGTAGAGGCAGACACTAGATCCTGACCACCATCCCCTTGGGGACAGAATTAACCAGAAAAAGGTATAGATTAACTTAGAGTGGTCAGAAGGATTTAAGCAGTAAGAATAAAAGATTAAAGAAAAAGCCTCATTGATCCTACATACAATATTAAAATAATATTGTTATGAGACAATATAATTATCATAGTTTTTTCTTAAACAGTTGTACAATATTGTAACTTAAAACAGGGTCAAGTTTGTACATACCAGTACTAACACTGAGAAGATTTGGACATTGACTAATTAGGGCAGACTCAATTAATTTAAATTCCTTGCACAAAGCAACAGAACTAATAATCGGTCTAACTGGATTATAAGGTTTATGGGTTTTTATAAGACCATACATGTAAGGTAGAGAGGGAGAACGACTTGTTAGCCTAGAAATCAACTCTTTATCGCCTTTGCACACAGTTATGAGAGTTTTGTTAAAATGTGCGATCACTTTTTCAGTAGGATCTCTGTTAACCCAATAGGTAAGTATCTTACTCTTGGAAGATAGGGATACTTACCTATTGGTTAACAGAGATCCTACTGAAAAAGTGATCGCACATTTTAACAAAACTCTCATAACTGTGTGCAAAGGCGATAAAGAGTTGATTTCTAGGCTAACAAGTCGTTCTCCCTCTCTACCTTACATGTATGGTCTTATAAAACCCATAAACCTTATAATCCAGTTAGGCCGATTATTAGTTGATAGTTCGGCGGCTTATAAACTTTCTAAGTGGTTGGTCAAAGTTTTGTCCCCTATCGTTGGTACTATTTCTAACTCACACTTAACTAACAATGTAGACTTAATTAATAAGCTATCTACACTAGATTTGAATTTTGATTTTAAACTAGTAAGTTTTGACGTGACTGCTGTATTCACTAAAGTACCTGTTGATGATTTGTTAGAATACCTACGTGAGGAACTGCCTAAATATAATTTAAGCTTGCAGACCAATAATGTGTTGGAACTTATCAAATTATGTATAAAAGACAATTATTTCAGTTTCAATGGAAAAATTTTCAAACAAACATTTGGAATGAAAATGGGCAATCCCCTTTCCCCAGTTTTGAGCAATTTGTGTATGTTGTTCTTCGAAACAAAAATCTTATCCAGAATTATCCCCTCTAATGTTGTCTGGTTTAGGTATGTTGATGATATTTTGTGCTTATGGCCGAGTGACCAAGACCAAATTGTTTTTCTTAATGAACTTAATTCTTTGGTACCTTCAATAAAATTCACATGTGAAAATGAGGAAAATGGTACTCTTCCGTTTTTGGACGTTATGATTCATAGAGTCAATAGAAGGTTCAAATTTAATGTGTATAGAAAACCTACCAACGTGGGGTCGTTTGTTCATTATTATTCGAATCATCACAGTAAAGTTAAACAGGCAGTATTTTCAGGAATGTTTCTTCGAGCTTTGAGGGTATGCAGAACTGAGTTTTTTGATGAAGAGATAGCTAAAATATATGAAATTGGGAAGAGTTTACAGTACCCTAAGATGTTTTTGGATTGCTCGTTTGGGAAAGCTAAACGTACGTTTTATAATAATGTCTCCAAAGCGAAACCAGAAAATAGAAACTCATTGGTGGTACCTTATGCGATGGGATTGGAGAAACTTTCCCCAGTTTTTAAGAACCTTAATATCAATTTGGTGTTCACTAATAATACGATCAAGTCTAATTTAATAAAAAACTCCCCTGGTACAGCAGGTTGTGTGTATTCGATTCCCTGCAATGATTGTGAGCCAGTGTACCTTGGACAAACAGGAAAATCCTTACAATTACGTATGTCCCAACATGCTTATAGTATAAGAACTGCCCAAACGTCTAATGCTTTGTATCTACATACAAGTTTGTGTGATCACACTATTAATTGGGATGGGGCGAAAAGCATTGCCAATTGCAATGGCTTTGTGGAACGGAATTTAATTGAGTCTGCCCTAATTAGTCAATGTCCAAATCTTCTCAGTGTTAGTACTGGTATGTACAAACTTGACCCAGATTTAAGTTACAATATTACTCAACAGTTTAAGAAAAAACTATGATAGTTATATTGTCTCATAACAATATTATATTAATATTTTATGTAGGTTCAATGAGGCTTTTTCTTTAATCTTTTATTCTTACCGCTTAAATCCTTCTGACCACTCTAAGTTAATCTATACCTTTTTCTGGTTAATTCTTTCCCCAAGGGGATGGTGGTCAGGATCTAGTGTCTGCCTCTACTCTTCCTTTGTGATTTCTTTCAGTCCGGTGTTGACAAAGGCCCAGATCGGCCGAAACGTTCATCTCTCTTTCCCATTTCTCTGTGGTTTTTCCGCATATATATATATATATATATATATATATATATATATATATATATATATATATATATATATATATATATATATATATATATATATATGTCGTACCTAGTAGCCAGAACGCACTTCTCAGCCTACTATTCAAGGCCCGATTTGCCTAATAAGCCAAGTTTTCATGAATTAATGTTTTTTCGTCTACCTAACCTACCTAACCTAACCTAACCTAGCTTTTTTTGGCTACCTAACCTAACCTTACCTATAAATATAGGTTAGGTTAGGATAGGTAGGGTTGGTTAGGTTCGGTCATATATCTACGTTAATTTTAACTCCAATAAAAAAAAATTGACCTCATACATAGAGAAAAGGGTTGCTTTATCATTTCATAAGAAAAAAATTATAGTAAATATATTAATTCAGGAAAACTTGGCTTATTAGGCAAATCGGGCCTTGAATAGTAGGCTGAGAAGTGAGTTCTGGCTACTAGGTACGACATATATATATATATATATATATATATATATATATATATATATATATATATATATATATATATATATATATATATATATATATATATATTATTAAATATGACCGAAAAAGTAAGATTAATAATTCTAACACGAATTTTCTCAATCTTTCGTACATTACGCTTCACTGTTGGAGGTAAATCAAAAATCAATTCTCCAAAATTCATTTTTATTTCTAGTCTGACGCGACACGGGTGCGTTTCGTAAAACTTATTACATTTTCAAAGACTTTAGTTCACAAATACACAACTGAATAGAACTTACGTATCTCCGATTTTATATCTACATTTGAGTGAGGTGGAAGGGGTGATGTGGCATTAACACAAGACAGAACAAAGTGTGGTATTAATAGGGTATTAATTTCATCAACACAAGACAGAACAAGAGTATTAATAGTGTATTAATTTCATCAACACAAGACAGAACACGAAACAATGGATATTGAATAGAAGTGTTTGTAGAAAGCCTATTGGTCCATATTTCTTGATGCTTCTATATTGGAGCGGAGTCTTGAGGTGGGTAGAATATAGTTGTGCAATAATTGGCTGTTGATTGCTGGTGTTGACTTCTTGATGTGTAGTGCCTCGCAAACGTCAAGCCGCCTGCTATCGCTGTATCTATCGATGATTTCTGTGTTGTTTACTAGGATTTCTCTGGCGATGGTTTGGTTGTGGGAAGAGATTATATGTTCCTTAATGGAGCCCTGTTGCTTATGCATCGTTAAACGCCTAGAAAGAGATGTTGTTGTCTTGCCTATATACTGGGTTTTTTGGAGCTTACAGTCCCCAAGTGGGCATTTGAAGGCATAGACGACGTTAGTCTCTTTTAAAGCGTTCTGTTTTGTGTCTGGAGAGTTTCTCATGAGTAGGCTGGCCGTTTTTCTGGTTTTATAGTAAATCGTCAGTTGTATCCTCTGATTTTTGTCTGTAGGGATAACGTTTCTATTAACAATGTCTTTCAGGACCCTTTCCTCCGTTTTATGAGCTGTGGAAAAGAAGTTCCTGTAAAATAGTCTAATAGGGGGTATAGGTGTTGTGTTAGTTGTCTCTTCAGAGGTTGCATGGCTTTTCACTTTCCTTCTAATGATGTCTTCGACGAAACCATTGGAGAAGCCGTTATTGACTAGAACCTGCCTTACCCTACCCTACCGATTATTGCACAACTATATTCTACCCACCTCAAGACTCCGCTCCAATATAGAAGCATCAAGAAATATGGACCAATAGGCTTTCTACAAACACTTCTATTCAATATCCATTGTTTCGTGTTCTGTCTTGTGTTGATGAAATTAATACCCTATTAATACTCTTGTTCTGTCTTGTGTTGATGAAATTAATACCCTATTAATACCACACTTTGTTCTGTCTTGTGTTAATGCCACATCACCCCTTCCACCTCACTCAAATGTAGATATAAAATCGGAGATACGTAAGTTCTATTCAGTTGTGTATTTGTGAACTAAAGTCTTTGAAAATGTAATAAGTTTTACGAAACGCGCCCGTGTCGCGTCAGACTAGAAATAAAAATGAATTTTGGAGAATTGATTTTTTATTTACCTCCAACAGTGAAGCGTAATGTACGAAAGATTGAGAAAATTCGTGTTAGAATTATTAATCTTACTTTTTCGGTCATATTTAATAATATATATATATATATATATATATATATATATATATATATATATATATATATATATATATATATATATATATATATATATATATATATATGCAGAATAACCACATGTGAAAAATAGAAAATGCTTAACGCGTTTTCGGCTAATTCGCCTTCATCAGAGCAAAGTAGAATGAAGATTGAATGATCTTCATTCTACTTTGCTTTGATGAAGGCGAATTAGCCGAAAACGCGTTAAGCATTTTCTATTTTTCACATGTGGTTATTCTACATACTTGGATCAGTGTTTTTGTGATCATTATTGCATATATATATATATATATATATATATATATATATATATATATATATATATATATATAAATATATATATATATATATATATATATATATATATATATATATATATATATATATATATATATATATATATATATATATATATATATATATACATACTCTAGCTGTACCCGGCCACGCGTTGCTGTGGCTCAGTCTGGTTAAATGGAAAAGAAAGAAAAGAGTAAGAGTACGTTTCTAATATGTTTAATTTCACAATGCTTGTGGGTAAAGCTTTCGCACTTGTGTTTTATTTCCTACAAAAATTCAAATCCGCTTGAAGTGATCGGGCCTCGCATTTTGCAGGTCGGCGTTTGATTCCTGATTGTCCAAGTGGTTTGTTACAGTTCCTTCACTATAGATTCATATCCCAGCCCCATGTCCTCATATCCCAGCCCCATGTCCTCATATCCCAGCCCCATATCCTCATATCCCAGCCCCATGTCCTCATATCCCAGCCCTGAGTCCTCATATCCCAGCCCCATGTCCTCATATCCCAGCCCCATATCCTCATATCCCAGCCCCATGTCCTCATATCCCAGCCCTGTGTCCTCATATCCCAGCCCCATGTCCTCATATCCCAGCCCCATATCCTCATATCCCAGCCCCATGTCCTCATATCCCAGCCTCATGTCCTCCTGTCCCTTTCAAGTGCTATATAGTCATTCTGGCTTTATGCTTTCTTCTCATAATATGATTTTTAAATTATTGCTTCAATTTTAAATTATCTTCCTCTTAACTTATTTTGTGCTTTAACATTTTCACAAATTTTTACAAATCTGCGTACTTCATTTCCACAACATCTTCTCTATTATTATATCCATCTCCACACGAACGTCCCAGTTTTTTGTACCTATTTCCAGAAGAACAAAAAACTTGTGTACCTATTTCTATAAGATTTTTTTTTTGCAATTGCAAATGAACTTCCCTGTTATTGTCTCCTGTAAACAAGGACACCCCCATTTGTTTTCATATCCACAATAGAGCTGAGAGCGCTCACTTTTTTTTCCCCTACCTTCCTATTTTTGTCGCAGGTCGCAAGAACAGCCAGTGTGTTTGTCCGGGACACAGGCGCGCCACGCGACCCGCCCAACAACACTCCCGACCATGTACCGTACTTGTTGTCTCAGATATTAGCATTTAAATTGAACTGTGTTGGATGATGTTGCTGCAAAAAAAAGCACTTTATCCTGAAACTATTCAACCCCTGGTCTGTCGTGTATGGACTTTTAAGGACTGAAGTCTCTTGCATATATGTATGTGTGTGTGTGTGTGTGTGTATGTATGTGTAAACTTGTGTGTATGTGTGAGTGTGTGTGTGTGTGTGTGTGTGTGTGTGTGTGTGTGTGTGTGTGTGTATGTATGTGTTTGTGTGTGTGTGTGTGTGTCGTATGCCCGTCCTACTAGCCTCGTAGTTTAATATTTCTTCGACTTACTTCGTTTCCAGCTTCCATTTACGTTCACTTATCCTAATTTCTCTCAATTTCAAGAGGCTGTCCATCTCCATCGTGTCAATTCTGGGGTAAACTGGCAGCTCTCACACAGGTTTGCAGTATACAAGAATACCAGCTGTACCAGCCGACCAATCATAATGTAGTTAAGCTGTCATAGTTATCCTTCGACAGGTTAATTACCCCTCATCTCTACATCAGTCTTAACAAGTTATATATATATATATATATATATATATATATATATATATATATATATATATATATATATATATATATATATATATTATATATATTATATATATATATATATATATATATATATATATATATATATATATGTCGTACCTAGTAGCCAGAACTCACTTTTTGGCCTACTATTCAAGGCCCGATTTGCCTAATAAGCCAAGTTTTCCTGAATTAATATATTTTTTCTATTTTTTTTCTTATGAAATGATAAAGCTACCCATTTCATTATGTATGAGGTCAATTTTTTTTTATTGTAGTTAAAATTAACGTAGATATATGACCGAACCTAACCAACCCTACCTAACCTAACCTAACCTATCTTCATAGGTTAGGTTGGGTTAGGTTGCCGAAAAAGGTAGGTTAGGTTAGGTTAGGTAGGTTAGGAAGTCGAAAAAACATTAATTCATAAAAACTTGGCTTATTAGGCAAATCGGGCCTTGCATAGTAGGCTGAGAAGTGCGTTCTGGCTATTAGGTACGACATATATATATATATATATATATATATATATATATATATATATATATATATATATATATATATATATATATATATATATGTGCGGAAAATCCACAGAGAAATATGAAAGAAAGTGAACGTTTCGGCCTGTTAAAGCCTTTGCCAACACCAGACTGACTAAGGGAAGAGAGAGAGAGGATACAGGCCGACACCTGGAACCTGACCACCCATCTCTAGGGAAAGAATTAGCCAGAAACAGGCA
The DNA here is from genome assembly GCF_040958095.1 of Procambarus clarkii. NCBI lineage: Eukaryota > Metazoa > Arthropoda > Malacostraca > Decapoda > Cambaridae > Procambarus > Procambarus clarkii. Next base: position 20,760,482 of record NC_091212.1, read on the forward strand.
TAGCTTAGCTTAGAATGGTCAAAGAGGATTAAGCGGTCAGAGAATAAGAATGAAAGATTAAAGAAAAGCCTCATGAACACACAATATATGAATATAAAATTGTAATGAGACATTGTAAGCTTCTCTATCAGAGTTTTTTCTTAAACTGTTGTGCAATATTATAACTTAAAAATGGATCAAGTTTGTACATACCAGTACTAACATTAAGAAGATTTGGACACTGATTAGAGCAGACTCAATCAATTTCCGTTCCACGAAACCACCACAATTGGTAATGCTTTTCACCCCATTCCAGTTAATAGTGTGATCACATAAACTCGTGTGCAGATATAATGCACTTGACGTTTGGACAGTTCTAATACTATAAGCATGTTGTGACAACCGCAATTGTAAGGACTTTCCTGTTTGTCCAAGATACACAAAATCACAATCATTGCAGGGAATCGAATACACACAACCTGCTGTACCAGGGGAGTTTTTTTTTATTAAATTGGATTTGATCGTACTATTAGTGAACACCAAATTTATATTAAGTTTCTTAAAAATCGGAGACAGTTTTTCAAGTCCACTCGCATAAGGTACCACCAATGAGTTAATAATTACTGGTTTCGCCATAGGGCCGTGATTATAAAACGTACGCTTGGCTTGTTCAAACGAGAAATCCAAAAACCTCTTAGGATATTGTAAACTTCCCAATTTCATATATTTTAGCAATCTCTTCATCAAAAAACTCAGGGCTGCATACCCTCAAAGCTCGTAGAAATATTCCTGAAAATACTGCCTGTTTAACTTTACTATGATGATTGGAATAAAAATGAACATACGACCCTACCCTGGGTCGGTAGGGTATACCGACCCAGGTATAGCATGTTGTATACTATAAGCATACAACATGCTTATAGTATTAGAACTGCCGAAATGTCTAATGCATTGTATCTGCACACGAGTTTATGCGATCACAATATTAACTGGAATGAGGCGAAAAGATTACCAATTGTGGTGGTTTTGTGGAACGGAATTTGATTGAGTCTGCTCTAATCAGTCAGTGTCCAAATCTTCTTAATGTTAGTACTGGTATGTACAAACTTGATCCATTTTTAAGTTATAATATTGCACAACAGTTTAAGAAAAAACTCTGATAGAGAAGCTTACAATGTCTCATTACAATTTTATATTCATATATTGTGTGTTCATGAGGCTTTTCTTTAATCTTTCATTCTTATTCTCTGACCGCTTAATCCTCTTTGACCATTCTAAGCTAAGCTATGCCTGTTTCTGGCTAATTCTTTCCCTAGAGATGGGTGGTCAGGTTCCAGGTGTCGGCCTGTATCCTCTCTCTCTCTTCCCTTAGTCAGTCTGGTCTTGACAAAGGCTTTAACAGGCCGAAAGCCAGGGTAGGTTGATACGGAGATGTTGTTACCCATGCAGCAGGTCGCCCTTCTCCACGGCGCCGAAAGTCTCCAATGGAAAGGCCAATACCAATACGATTGGTTCCAGCACCGTCGCAGTAACTGTCAGGACGAGGTTGAAGGCAACAACGGACTGCCCAAGGGGCTCCAGCTCCGGAGTTTACCTCCAGGTCTGTAAAAGAAGGCACAGGGACTCCAAACCCGGAGACCGCTGAGGTCGGGGCCGGAGAAGACCCACCCCAGCAAGGGCAAGAACGACCCCAGCCTCCTGAAGCAGAGCCTGGCCCGCACGAGCCCCAGGAGGTGGACGGCCCGGTCCCGCACCTACGTGTGCGGAGCTTGTCTATATAACACTTTCCAAATGCCATATAGTCGTAATGACTTGGTGCTTTATCCTGATAACCGCCTCCCTTAACAAGCTGTGGGAGGGGAGTTCCTCCACATACATGGACCACCCGGCCCGACAGTTCTTCTCCAAACCACCACCAATCCTAGTATGGATCAAGGGGCAAATCACTAACTAATGTCCCAATAATGGCCACATTTCCTAGAGACAGTACTAAGGTATGCAAATATATGACTTTCGCTGCCAGAGCCGAGGAGGCGCTGCTGGCCTCGGCTGGCACAGGTTAACGAGTGTTTAGAAGAGGCTTGGAGAGGTTCTATATCAAAGTAAGAGGCACTTGAGGGCTGCCGACTCCATATCTAGAGTTGTGACAATTTATCACAAGGTAAAGTCTACCTTCAGACACAGGGAGAGGTCTACCTACAGACACAAGGAGAGGTCTACCTTCAGACACAGGGAGAGGTCTACCTGCAGACACAGGGAGAGGTCTACCTTCAGACACAGGGAGAGGTCTACCTTCAGACACAGGGAGAGGTCTACCTTCAGACACAGGGAGAGGTCTACCTACAGACACAGGGAGAGGTCTACCTACAGACACAGGGAGAGGTCTACCTTCAGACACAGGGAGAGGTCTACCTTCAGACACAGGGAGAGGTCTACCTGCAGACACAGGGAGAGGTCTACCTGCAGACACAGGGAGAGGTCTACCTTCAGACACAGGGAGAGGTCTACCTTCAGACACAGGGAGAGGTCTACCTTCAGATACAGGGAGAGGTCTACCTTCAGACACAGGGAGAGGTCTACCTTCAGACACAAGGAGAGGTCTACCTTCAGACACAGGGAGAGGTCTACCTACAGACACAGGGAGAGGTCTACCTTCAGACACAGGGAGAGGTCTACCTTCAGACACAGGGAGAGGTCTACCTTCAGATACAAGGAGAGGTCTACCTTCAGACACAAGGAGAGGTCTACCTTCAGACACAGGGAGAGGTCTACCTTCAGACACAAGGAGAGGTCTACCTTCAGACACAGGGAGAGGTCTACCTACAGAAACAGGGAGAGGTCTACCTACAGACACAGGGAGAGGTCTACCTACAGACACAGGGAGAGGTCTACCTACAGACACAGGGAGAGGTCTACCTTCAGACACAGGGAGAGGTCTACCTTCAGACACAAGGAGAGGTCTACCTTCAGACACAGGGAGAGGTCTACCTACAGAAACAGGGAGAGGTCTACCTACAGACACAGGGAGAGGTCTACCTACAGACACAGGGAGAGGTCTACCTACAGACACAGGGAGAGGTCTACCTTCAGACACAGGGAGAGGTCTACCTTCAGACACAGGGAGAGGTCTACCTTCAGATACAAGGAGAGGTCTACCTTCAGACACAAGGAGAGGTCTACCTTCAGACACAGGGAGAGGTCTACCTACAGACACAAGGAGAGGTCTACCTTCAGACACAGGGAGAGGTCTACCTTCAGACACAAGGAGAGGTCTACCTTCAGACACAGGGAGAGGTCTACCTACAGACACAGGGAGAGGTCTACCTTCAGACACAGGGAGAGGTCTACCTTCAGACACAGGGAGAGGTCTACCTACAGACACAGGGAGAGGTCTACCTACAGACACAGGGAGAGGTCTACCTACAGACACAGGGAGAGGTCTACCTACAGACACAATAAAAGACAAGTTTATCCATCCAAAATTTAATTCAGAAAAGCAGAGTTAATTTGTTAAAATTTTGCCCCGAGGGGCGCAGTTTACTGGGCAGCGCCACTCATCTTGTGAGTGGACACGCCGCCATAGCAGCATGTACAACACTCCCCAATAGGAAGAAAACCCGCTGGGTTGTTCATCTTGTCACTTATAGTTCAATGGATCACTCGATTGTTTCAAGCGAAGGTTAGATATATGAATGCGTTTGGGTCGGGAATGAATAGAGCTGTCGTGCATAGGCCTACCTACAGGCCTTCTGAATTTTATGTCATCCGTCTGTTCTCGCAAATCCTTACATTGTTCGCACCTCCATGAAGCTTCCAGATAAGCAAACAACATAGTTTGTTGCTATTTGAATTTCTAAGTGATCATTCGTAAACGCGTGCCAAATATATCAATCTAAACGTCCCTTGCCTCACCACTTGGCTTAAACCACCGACAACTCAAAGATAAAAAAACAAACAAAAAACGACCTAGGTTGAGTATACATACATACATACATACATACAGTATACATACAAAGGGCTGCTGACTGAGCCACCTATACATGAGAGACTCAGTCTGTCTGGAGAGATAAACTCCTCACAGAAAGTTCCCGGTAGAAACTCAGACTTCTAACCCGAGTCTAGTAAGCCAGGTAGAGAAAGTCGTCCACAGAAAGTCAGCAAGGGAAAGTATCTAGCTAAAAGTCGATCACAGGAAATCTTCCCAGAAAGGAGCACAAAACAGTGATTCATGACAAACTCGCTCATAACACGTTGATAATAAAAAGTATCTCACAAGAGTCGCTCACAGAGAAGACATTAATATTTGGTCCACACAGTTGAGAAGAGCGAGGCCTGCAGAACACTGTGCTGAGCCAAGCTGATTACCTGTGCACTGAACCAGGCTGATTACCTGTGCGCTGAGCCAGGCTGATTACCTGTGCGCTGAGCCAGGCAGATTACCTGTGCGCTGAGCCAGGCTGATTACCTGTGCGCTGAGCCAGGCTGATTACCTGTGCGCTGAGCCAGGCTGATTACCTGTGCGTTGAGCCAGGCTGATTACCTGTGCGCTGAGCCAGGCTGATTACCTGTGCGCTGAGCCAGGCTGATTACCTGTGCGTTGAGCCAGGCTGATTACCTGTGCGTTGAGCCAGGCTGATTACCTGTGCGTTGAGCCAGGCTGATTACCTGTGCGCTGAGCCAGGCAGATTACCTGTCACTGACTGGCAAAACCTAACACTGTCCCCCCCCACACACACACACATAAGGACCTAGAGACATTTGGGCCAAGAGTCATCGACACAACCTCTGACGAAACATCTACATCTTTCCTCGATCATAACAACTGTGTTTACATTTAATAAACAGTTTATGAGCTCGAAGGCGTTACGAAGCTATAACAATAACAACCTGGGATTGTAAACTTTAAACCTTGTAAACAAATAAATGTAAACAACCACTTGGGCTGGACGGTAGAGCGACGGTCTCGCTTCCTGCAGGTCGGCGTTCAATACCCGATCATCCAAGTGGTTGGGCACCATTCCCTTCCACCCGTCCCATCCCACATCCTTAACCTGATCCCTTCCCAGTGCTATATAGTGGTAATGGCTTGGCGCTTTCCCCCTGATAGTTCCTTCCTTCCTTCCTCCTTAAAGTTTAGCCTTACCTTAAAGTCTGGTCCTACCTAAAGGCTTTATATTACCCAGAACTTTCTCCTTACCTTGGGGCCTTACTAAGGGGTCTGACAGCTGAGTGGACAGCGCTTCGGATTCGTAGTCCTGAGGTTCCGGGTTCGATCCCCGGTGGAGGCGGAAAGAAATGGGCAAAGTTTCTTTCACCCTGATGCCCCCTGTTACCTAGCAGTAAATAGGTACCTGGGGGTTAGCCAGCTGCCAGAGGCTGCTTCCTGGGGATGTGTAACAAAAAGGAGTGGTAGTCGAGGACCGGGCCGCGGGGATGCTAAGCCCCGAAATCATCTCACGATAACCTCAAGATATACCTTCACCACAACTGTGTTTATACACCAAGATGTTTATCCCGGAGCTCTGTGTATAAACACACACTCAGATGTTTGTTATTGTTTATTGTGCACCCCATACTCATCCTGTGAGAGGTAATTTATTGTGCACCCTATACTCATCCTGTGAGAGGTAATTTATTGTGCACCCCATACTCATCCTGTGAGAGGTAATTTATTGTGCACCCCATACTCATCCGGTTTCTATCGTTATACGTGTTCTTTGGTCGTTTAAATTTGTTTAAATTTTGCCCCGAGGGACGAGTTTATTGGGCAGCGCCACTCATCTTGTGAGTGGACACACCGCCATAGCAGCATGTACAACACTCCCCAATAGGAAGAAAACCAGCTGGGTTGTTCATCCTGTCACTTGTACCCAGACACAGCTGGGACTTGCTTAACTGTCTCAAGTGAACAGCTCCTCAAACAAGAAGATTAACATCTATCAACCCTTAAAAGCTTACGTTATCTTGCGGGTGCAAAATGGGGAAATCTTTTAAGAACAGTATCAATATTTGACAAATAGTGTTTTCCTAACTCAAACAATGTGGGGTTTATTATTCTACACATATTTCTAATGTCTCTCAGGTGTTCACATTCACGTAGATAGTGGTCAAGGCGGTGTCCATCACTCTCACCATAGATTCTGCAACTTCGCTGATCAACTGTTGTTTCCATTCCAAATCTCCATGGATATTTGTATCCAAGACGGATTCTCGCTATTACTGATTCTCTCCCTCGTCCTCCTCCTCTTCGGCCATAATGACTGGGATTGCCAGCTGCAACCATGTTGTACCATCGTACAGATTCACTGGTTTGTGCTTCTATCCTCCTTTCCTCAGTTACCTTGTCACGGTGATGTTGCCTGTTAATACCTCTAATTTGTAGTCGAGTCTTGGGTATGAAGTATTCAATATGGTCTCCTTCAGCGCCTTCAGCAGCCAGCACATCTGCTCGTTCATTCCCACGTATTCCAACATGGGAGGGGATCCACAGAAACTTGATGACTCTTCCCTGATTGGTAAGTACTCTCACAGCTCTCTTAATTTCAGCGACTATTGCAAGATTTTCTGCCTGATTTTTACTTAGGCTTTGCAGTGCTGCTTTTGAATCGTTTTCTGTCGTCAAAAGTCATCCATAAGCGCGTTTTCTGTCGTTACTTGCAAATTTTGTTGAGAGATCCTTTTTTTTCGTGTGACCTTTTGAACGTTCATAATATCGATAATGGGATACTTCGATTTACCGAGGGTTGTGTGTGTGTGTGAGTGTGTGCCTCTGGCTGTTGTCGGTGTATTTTTGTTTGCTTAAACTCGCGTGAATTACTGAAAGTCGGTCACGGTGGAAGAGCAAGCAGGAGCCAATCACTCACCGGCTTTGTAACATTGGAGACTTCCACGCTGTGGCTCGACACACCGAAGACTCCCACAGACTTCTATCTTCACATAGATTCTTCACAGACTTCAGACTTCTATCCCAGAAGATAAAAAGACTCTATCTATCCCCCCCCCACCCGGGTGCGTCTCTCTAAGTGCATATGCAAGATATCGATAAGCACAGTCACAAAGAACTCACACAACAAGAGACTACTGATCCCACACCCTCGAGGATATTCCTGCTGTCTTTCACAACAATCTTATCAGAGATCTTAAGTATTATCTCCAGGTAAAAGGTGCGATGTGGGTGGTAACTGGTGATGGCTGCACTCTCCCGTTGTCCCAGGTCAGAGTGCCAGGGGCCAGATTCACGAAGCAGTTACGCAAGCACTTACGAACCTATACATCTTTTCTCAATCTTTGGCAGCTTTCCGTCCGTGTGTGGATGAGACCAGTCCTGCCGTCCGTGTGTGGATGAGACCAGTCCTGCCGTCCGTGTGTGGGTGAGACCAGTCCTGCCGTCCGTGTGTGGGTGAGACCAGTCCTGCCGTCCGTGTGTGGATGAGACCAGTCCTGCCGTCCGTGTGTGGATGAGACCAGTCCTGCCGTCCGTGTGTGGGTGAGACCAGTCCTGCCGTCCGTGTGTGGATGAGACCAGTCCTGCCGTCCGTGTGTGGATGAGACCAGTCCTGCCGTCCGTGTGTGGGTGAGACCAGTCCTGCCGTCCGTGTGTGGGTGAGACCAGTCCTGCCGTCCGTGTGTGGATGAGACCAGTCCTGCCGTCCGTGTGTGGATGAGACCAGTCCTGCCGTCCGTGTGTGGGTGAGACCAGTCCTGCCGTCCGTGTGTGGGTGAGATCAGTCCTGCCGTCCGTGTGTGGGTGAGACCAACCCTGCCGACGGTGTGTGGATGAGACCAACCCTGCCGACGGTGTGTGGATGAGACCAACCCTGCCGACGGTGTGTGGATGAGACCAACCCTGCCGACGGTGTGTGGATGAGACCAACCCTGCCGACGGTGTGTGGATGAGACCAACCCTGCCGACGGTGTGTGGATGAGACCAACCCTGCCGACGGTGTGTGGATGAGACCAGTCCTGCCGTCCGTGTGTGGGTGAGACCAGTCCTGCCGTCCGTGTGTGGATGAGACCAGTCCTGCCGTCCGTGTGTGGATGAGACCAGTCCTGCCGTCCGTGTGTGGGTGAGACCAGTCCTGCCGTCCGTGTGTGGGTGAGACCAGTCCTGCCGTCCGTGTGTGGATGAGACCAGTCCTGCCGTCCGTGTGAGGATGAGACCAGTCCTGCCGTCCGTGTGTGGGTGAGACCAGTCCTGCCGTCCGTGTGTGGGTGAGATCAGTCCTGCCGTCCGTGTGTGGGTGAGACCAACCCTGCCGACGGTGTGTGGATGAGACCAACCCTGCCGACGGTGTGTGGATGAGACCAACCCTGCCGACGGTGTGTGGATGAGACCAACCCTGCCGACGGTGTGTGGATGAGACCAACCCTGCCGACGGTGTGTGGATGAGACCAACCCTGCCGACGGTGTGTGGATGAGACCAACCCTGCCGACGGTGTGTGGATGAGACCAACCCTGCCGACGGTGTGTGGATGAGACCAGTCCTGCCGTCCGTGTGTGGATGAGACCAGTCCTGCCGTCCGTGTGTGGGTGAGACCAGTCCTGCCGTCCGTGTGTGGATGAGACCAACCCTGCCGTCCGTGTGTGGATGAGACCAGTCCTGCCGTCCGTGTGTGGATGAGACCAACCCTGCCGTCCGTGTGTGGATGAGACCAGTCCTGCCGTCCGTGTGTGGATGAGACCAACCCTGCCGTCCGTGTGTGGATGAGACCAACCCTGCCGTCCGTGTGTGGATGAGACCAACCCTGCCGTCCGTGTGTGGATGAGACCAACCCTGCCGTACGTGAGTGGATGAGACCAACCCTGCCGTCCGTGTGTGGATGAGACCAACCCTGCCGTCCGTGTGTGGGTGAGACCAGTCCTGCCGTCCGTGTGTGGATGAGACCAACCCTGCCGTCCGTGTGTGGATGAGACCAACCCTGCCGTCCGTGTGTGGATGAGACCAACCCTGCCGTCCGTGTGTGGATGAGACCAACCCTGCCGTCCGTGTGTGGATGAGACCAACCCTGCCGTCCGTGTGTGGATGAGACCAACCCTGCCGTCCGTGTGTGGATGAGACCAACCCTGCCGTCCGTGTGTGGATGAGACCAACCCTGCCGTCCGTGTGTGGATGAGACCAACCCTGCCGTCCGTGTGTGGATGAGACCAACCCTGCCGTCCGTGTGTGGATGAGACCAACCCTGCCGTCCGTGTGTGGATGAGACCAACCCTGCCGTCCGTGTGTGGATGAGACCAACCCTGCCGTCCGTGTGTGGGTGAGACCAGTCCTGCCGTCCGTGTGTGGATGAGACCAACCCTGCCGTCCGTGTGTGGATGAGACCAACCCTGCCGTCCGTGTGTGGATGAGACCAACCCTGCCGTCCGTGTGTGGATGAGACCAACCCTGCCGTCCGTGTGTGGGTGAGACCAGTCCTGCCGTCCGTGTGTGGATGAGACCAGTCCTGCCGTCCGTGTGTGGATGAGACCAACCCTGCCGTCCGTGTGTGGATGAGACCAGTCCTGCCGTCCGTGTGTGGATGAGACCAACCCTGCCGTCCGTTTGTGGATGAGACCAACCCTGCCGTCCATGTGTGGGTGAGACCAGTCCTGCCGTCCGTGTGTGGATGAGACCAACCCTGCCGTCCGTGTGTGGATGAGACCAACCCTGCCGTCCGTGTGTGAATGAGACCAACCCTGCCGTCCGTGTGTGGATGAGACCAACCCTGCCGTCCGTGTGTTGGTGAGACCTGTCCTGCCGTCCGTGTGTGGATGAGACCAGTCCTGCCGTCCGTGTGTGGATGAGACCAACCCTGCCGTCCGTGTGTGGATGAGACCAACCCTGCCGTCCGTGTGTGGATGAGACCAACCCTGCCGTCCGTGTGTGGGTGAGACCAATCCTGCCGTCCGTGTGTGGATGAGACCAACCCTGCCGTCCGTGTGTGGATGAGACCAGTCCTGCCGTCCGTGTGTGGATGAGACCAACCCTGCCGTCCGTGTGTGGATGAGACCAACCCTGCCGTCCGTGTGTGGATGAGACCAGTCCTGCCGTCCGTGTGTGGATGAGACCAGTCCTGCCGTCCGTGTGTGGATGAGACCAACCCTGCCGTCCGTGTGTGGATGAGACCAACCCTGCCGTCCGTGTGTGGATGAGACCAACCCTGCCGTCCGTGTGTGGATGAGACCAGTCCTGCCGTCCGTGTGTGGATGAGACCAGTCCTGCCGTCCGTGTGTGGATGAGACCAGTCCTGCCGTCCGTGTGTGGATGAGACCAACCCTGCCGTTCGTGTGTGGATGAGACCAGTCCTGCCGTCCGTGTGTGGATGAGACCAACCCTGCCGTCCGTGTGTGGATGAGACCAACCCTGCCGTCCGTGTGTGGATGAGACCAACCCTGCCGTCCGTGTGTGGGTGAGACCAGTCCTGCCGTCCGTGTGTGGATGAGACCAGTCCTGCCGTCCGTGTGTGGAAGAGACCAGTCCTGCCGTCCGTGTGTGGATGAGACCAACCCTGCCGTCCGTGTGTGGATGAGACCAACCCTGCCGTCCGTGTGTGGGTGAGACCAGTCCTGCCGTCCGTGTGTGGATGAGACCAGTCCTGCCGTCCATGTGTGGATGAGACCAGTCCCGCCGTCCGTGTAGTATTAGTCTTAAAGTTCTCAAACCTTTCCTTTGGTTATTCCTGGCAAGATTTTTTGTTCCTCTGTTTTAACATTTCTCCAAAGCAGAGGTGTCCTTTTGAAGGTGAGGTCTCCATGCTTGGGTACAGTAGGCCAGATGGGAGCGTCCCAGAGTGAAGGTGAGGTCTCCATGCTTGGGTACGGTAGGCCAGATGGGAGCGTCCCAGAGTGAAGGTGAGGTCTCCATGCTTGGGTACAGTAGGCCAGATGGGAGCGTCCCAGAGTGAAGGTGAGGTCTCCATGCTTGGGTACAGTAGGCTAGATGGGAGCGTCCCAGAGTGAAGGTGAGGTCTCCATGCTTGGGTACGGTAGGCCAGATGGGAGCGTCCCAGAGTGAAGGTGAGGTCTCCATGCTTGGGTACAGTAGGCCAGATGGGAGCGTCCCAGAGTGAAGGTGAGGTCTCCATGCTTGGGTACAGTAGGCTAGATGGGAGCGTCCCAGAGTGAAGGTGAGGTCTCCATGCTTGGGTACAGTAGGCCAGATGGGAGCGTCCCAGAGTGAAGGTGAGGTCTCCATGCTTGGGTACAGTAGGCCAGATGGGAGCGTCCCAGAGTGAAGGTGAGGTCTCCATGCTTGGGTACAGTAGGCCAGATGGGAGCGTCCCAGAGTGAAGGTGAGGTCTCCATGCTTGGGTACAGTAGGCCAGATGGGAGCGTCCCAGAGTGAAGGTGAGGTCTCCATGCTTGGGTACAGTAGGCTAGATGGGAGCGTCCCAGAGTGAAGGTGAGGTCTCCATGCTTGGGTACAGTATGCCAGATGGGAGCGTCCCAGAGTGAAGGTGAGGTCTCCATGCTTGGGTACGGTAGGCCAGATGGGAGCGTCCCAGAGTGAAGGTGAGGTCTCCATGCTTGGGTACGGTAGGCCAGATGGGAGCGTCCCAGAGTGAAGGTGAGATCTCCATGCTTGGGTACGGTAGGCCAGATGGGAGCGTCCCAGAGTGAAGGTGAGGTCTCCATGCTTGGGTACAGTAGGCCAGATGGGAGCGTCCCAGAGTGAAGGTGAGATCTCCATGCTTGGGTACAGTAGGCCAGATGGGAGCGTCCCAGAGTGAAGGTGAGGTCTCCATGCTTGGGTACGGTAGGCCAGATGGGAGCGTCCCAGAGTGAAGGTGAGGTCTCCATGCTTGGGTACAGTAGGCCAGATGGGAGCGTCCCAGAGTGAAGGTGAGGTCTCCATGCTTGGGTACAGTAGGCCAGATGGGAGCGTCCCAGAGTGAAGGTGAGGTCTCCATGCTTGGGTACAGTAGGCCAGATGGGAGCGTCCCAGAGTGAAGGTGAGGTCTCCATGCTTGGGTACGGTAGGCCAGATGGGAGCGTCCCAGAGTGAAGGTGAGGTCTCCATGCTTGGGTACAGTAGGCCAGATGGGAGCGTCCCAGAGTGAAGGTGAGGTCTCCATGCTTGGGTACAGTAGGCCAGACACTTGTATAATCACTTTCAGTTCCCTAAAGTCGAAAGTTGGTTTCGTTATTTCTAATGTTTGCTGGGCTTTATCAGCGTCGCACCAATATGTTGTGCAACATTCAATAACTAGCGGATCACAACGTCGCTGTGCTACATGGTCTTGTTGTTAATATGCTGGTTGTGGTGGGTGTTGTTATGCTCTGCCTGCAAGGTCTTGCATTTTTAAATATTGAAAAGCATTTACCAGCTTTCAGACGATTGAGTTCGTGTAAATCGCTTTGTATGACCTCAATAACGTTTTTACTTTCCACTATATCATACATCTTTGTGTCATCTACAACTTTGATGATGTAGTTAGTATATTAGATAAAATATTGGTCTCAAGATGGAACCTTGCAGTACTCCACACAACATTTATCCAGTCAGATTTGTTTTGCATTTACGATAAAGACTTTCTTTGTCTGTTATAACAATTGTTTTACACATTCTATAATTTTGACGTTTATTCCACGTGCTTGTTATTTCTGTCCTAGTTGCACGTGGTACCTTATTAAAGCCCTTACAGATGACCATACACACTACTTCTACTTGAAGTCCTAAGTCTGAGTAGATGGTTACGTTTTCCATAATTGTGGGCAGGTTAGCTAGGCCGGAAATTGTGAGCAGGTTAGCTAAGCAGGATTTATTGTTAACAAAACCATATATTGTTGATTTTAGAAGATGAGGGAATGATTTCCTTCCAACGGATTCTCTACGAGAACTTTCAGATATGAGGTCAGGAAATATGGTCAGTAGTTTTCTGCTGTACTTCCCCTGCCTTTCTTAAGACGAGTGATTGATTAATGAAGATTAAGCCACCCAAGAGGTGGCAGATGAATAGCCTGTAATTTCTTAAGACGGGCTGACATTTGAGTCTTTCCAATCTAGGGAAACTTGTGAATAGCAGTTTTAGTGGTGGACACAATTTATCATCGAGTTCTTTTACGATTTTGGATTGAATTTCATCTACACCTGGGATTTTAGAGTCCTTTAATTTGTCAGGGCTCTTCGGGTCTAATTCGCATGTAATGGGGGATATCAGTTAATTCATGTGCAGGCGATGAGTCACAATAACGTGGCTGAAGAATGTTGATCAGACCACACACTAGAAGGTGAAGGGACGACGACGTTTCGGTCCGTTCTGGACCATTCTCAAGTCGATTGTGAGAATGTGACAATCGACTTGAGAATGGTCCAGGACGGACCAAAACCTCGCCGTCCCTTCACCTTCTAGTGTGTGGTCTGGTCAACAGTTAATTCATTATCATTGTCTACGTCATATATCTATGTACATGTTGGGCTCTTGTCTGATCTTTCTAGTGTGATCACTGATTCGGTGTTGGCTGCCATTTTATCTTCAGTTATAACTTAGTCTCATCTTTTTATGGTCCAACTGTCCTTTGTCCTGGTTTTACTCATTATATAAACATATAATCAACTTGGTATCCTCAATGATGTTCTGAGTAAGTTTTCTTTCGTAGCTTCTTGTAGCTGATCTGTTTTCCTATGTAGGTGACTTAATGCCCTTGTCAATACCTCATAATCTATAAGGTTCTCGGTAGATAGATTGATAGTTCTTTCAGAAGTTTAACGTAGTTATTAAAGTCTTTTACTGCCGTTGTCATTGCCTCAGCTCGCTTTCGTCTCCCTCGTCTTGTTGGCGTGTATTTGTGAACCGATGAAGAGTGATGACCTTCGTGAGAGTAGCCCCCATGATGCTTTATTGTCTCGACCTATTAGCTTCCTCCTGGAGGTCTGCTGCAATTCATCTCTCATTGTTTGATAATGAAAGGCAGTTGAAGGTTCTTTGGTCCTTCATATGAGTTTCTAGAGTTACATTCCATCTGTCACGTGAAGGGATGAGCTCCTCCCCTTTCTGGAATAGATCGATCATGTCATCTATCTGAAGTTAACACAAAATCTAGAATCTTGTAACCTCGGCTGGGCTCTATCATATGCTCTATGAGAAAGGAGTCCTCAGCTAGATCAAGAAATTGATGTCATTCCGATTTTGGTTTGATTCACTCAATCTATTGTTTCGTACAATAGATTGAGTACTTTATTGTTGAGTACAACAAAATACACAGCTGCCTCAGTACACTGCCTACTGCCTCAGTACACTGCCTACTGCCTCTGTACACGGCCTACTGCCTCAGTACACGGCCTACTGCCTCAGTACACGGCCTACTGCCTCAGTACACGGCCTACTGCCTCAGTACACGGCCTACTGCCTCAGTACACGGCCTACTGCCTCAGTACACGGCCTACTGCCTCAGTACACGGCCTACTGCCTCAGTACACTGCCTACTGCCTCAGTACACTGCCTACTGCCTCTGTACACGGCCTACTGCCTCAGTACACGGCCTACTGCCTCAGTACACTGCCTACTGCCTCAGTACACGGCCTACTGCCTCAGTACACGGCCTACTGCCTCAGTACACGGCCTACTGCCTCAGTACACGGCCTACTGCCTCAGTACACGGCCTACTGCCTCAGTACACGGCCTACTGCCTCAGTACACGGCCTACTGCCTCAGTACACGGCCTACTGCCTCAGTACACGGCCTACTGCCTCAGTACACGGCCTACTGCCTCAGTATACGGCCTACTGCCTCAGTACACGGCCTACTGCCTCAGTATACGGCCTACTGCCTCAGTACACTGCCTACTGCCTCAGTACACTGCCTACTGCCCCAGTACACTGCCTACTGCCTCAGGTCATAATCCGTTATCACATCCAGATATTTTTCTTCAACTACTTTAATAAGCTCTGTTGTGCTCCTCGAATAGCTTGATTTCACCCTTATATTTCCCATATTGATTATTTATTAATACCGAATCTCGCTTACTATCTATTAGTCCAGTTGACTAAGCTGTCTGGGGTCGACTTTCAATCTCTGGAATGGTGATTGGTTTATCTCCTGAATTTAAGTTCAACAAGAAAGTAGTTGTCAGTAACAAGCGCTCAGCCAGTTTGTCACAGGTCAATCAAGAGTTTTCTAGATACCTCTCAGGATGTCAATACAGGTATAAGGTGATTTAAGTCAAAGGAGTTGGATTCACCGAGATTTTATCAAGATTAAAGGTCACTAAAGGATGGAGGTGAAGCACAGTAGAGACCCCGCGCCTTGGAATATTAGAAAACAGTTCGCAGAAGCCGAGCAATGGGAAAGATTTCGCAGAAACCCCGGAACGTTCAGCGAAATGCTGGACATTGGAGTTCCGGGAAGGACGTCTGGAGCAGAGGGAAGGCGCTGGCATGGTGCATTTCCGCAGGTAAACCCACGTATCCAGGGTGTTCTCGCAGGATAGTAATCTATCCGTAGCAAGATCCTGAAAAGGACCACTTTTAATAATGTGTTCCAGGTTATCTCTCAATCCATATTTTCCTGGACAATCCTCAATATATAATATACACCTGGACAATCCCTCATCCCTTCCCCTAACACCCATACATGCAGTTGACCCACCTCGGGACACTTACACTTATACACATGCACTGTACATACCTGTACCACCTCCCACACACACCTACACTCTACACATATGTACCCCCCCCCCCCCACACACTTACACTCAATACACCTGTACTATACTTGGGGAAGTCTCGGGAACAGGAAAAGGAACTATCAGGGGAAAGAGCCAAACCATTACGCCTATACATCACTTGAAAGGGATCAGGATAAGGATTTGGGATGGGACGGAGGGAAGGAATGGGAATTGGAATCCCGTTAAGCCTATGGAACATGGTTCCAGAGCTGCAATAGATTTTAATATCAGTTTCAAGAATGATTTGACTAGTATAACATCACCATCAGTTTAATTGCTTCGACCACTTTTGCAAAGAATGAGTCCTGGAATAGTGAACCGTGCTAGAGACGTCTTAACTATAATTTCCTATCAAGTGCTTCGTTGCCTGTTGAAGTCTGGTCAATATATTGTCTCACAGGATCTCGAGGACAGTTTGGTTCAGTTCTTATACTGAGTTATTTGCTTTTTCGATTAAAATTTATCTTGAAGGGAAACATCATCTCGATTTCTTAAGGTTGGATAATTTGATTGAGAGAGAGAGAGAGAGAGAGAGAGAGAGAGAGAGAGAGAGAGAGAGAGAGAGAGAGAGAGAGAGAGAGAGAGAGAGAGAGAGAGAGGAGAGAAATGCAAACATCTTTAACATTCATATTTAACATTAACAGCGGTTTTCTTACATTTCTTCGATGTTAAAGCTTAACGGCCAGCAACCCGTGGAAGATCACGTAAAGACTTCCCCATAACACGTGAAGACTTCCCCATAACACGTGAAGACTTCCCCATAACACGTAAAGACTTCCCCATAACACGTAAAGACTTCCCCATAACACGTGAAGACTTCCCCATAACACGTAAAGACTTCCCCATAACACGTAAAGACTTCCCCATAACACGTAAAGACTTCCCCATAACACGTAAAGACTTCCCCATAACACTTAAAGACCCACCCCATAACACGTGAACACTTTCCCCCATAACACGTAAAGACTTCCCCCATAACACGTAAAGACTTCCCCATAACACGAAAAGACTTCCCCATAACACGAAAAGACTTCCCCATAACACGTAAATACTTCCCCATAACACGTAAAGACTTCCCCATAACACGTGAACACTTTCCCCCATAACACGTAAAGACTTCCCCATAACACGTAAAGACTTCCCCCACAACACGTAAAGACTTCCCCCATAACACGTAAAGACTTCCCCCATAACACGTAAAGACTTCCCCATAACACGTGAAGACTTCCCCCATAACACGTAAAGACTTCCCCATAACACGTAAAGACTTCCCCATAACACGTGAAGACTTCCCCATAACACGTAAAGACTTCCCCATAACACGTAAAGACTTCCACATAACACGTGAACACTTTCCCCCATAACACGTAAAGACTTTCCCCATAACACGTGAAGACTTTCCCCCATAACACGTAAAGACTTCCCCATAACACGTAAAGACTACCCCATAACACGTGAAGACTTCCCTCATAACATGTAAAGACTTTCCCCATAACATGTGAAGACTTTCCCCATAACACGTGAAGACTTCCCCATAACACGTGAAGACTTCCCCATAACACGTGAAGACTTTCCCCATAACACGTAAAGACTTCCCCATAACACGTGAAGACTTCCCCATAACACGTAAAGACTTTCCCCATAACACGTAAAGACTTTCCCCATAACACGTGAAGACTCCCCCATAACACGTAAAGACTTCCCCATAACACGTGAAGACTTCCCCATAACACGTAAAGACTTCCCCCATAACACGTAAAGACTTCTCCCATAACACGTGAAGACTTCCCCCATAACACGTGAAGACTTCCCCCATAACACGTAAAGACTTCCCCCATAACACGTAAAGACTTCTCCCATTACACGTGAAGACTTCCCCCATAACACGTGAAGACTCCCCCATAACACGTAAAGACTTCCCCATAACACGTGAAGACTTCCCCATAACACGTAAAGACTTCCCCCATAACACGTAAAGACTTCTCCCATTACACGTGAAGACTTCCCCCATAACACGTGAAGACTTCCCCCATAACACGTAAAGACTTCCCCCATAACACGTAAAGACTTCCCCCATAACACGTAAAGACTCCCCCCATAACACATAAAGACTTCCCCATAACATGTAAGAACTTCCCCCATAACACGTGAAGACTTCCCCCATAACACGTGAAGACTTCCCCCATAACACGTAAAGACTTCCCCCATAACACGTAAAGACTTCCCCCATAACACGTAAAGACTTCCCCCATAACACGTAAAGACTTCCCCCATAACACATAAAGACTTCCCCCATAACACGTAAAGACTTCCCCCATAACACATAAAGACTTCCCCCATAACACGTAAAGACTTCCCCCATAACACGTAAAGACTTCCCCCATAACACGTAAAGACTTCCCCCATAACACATAAAGACTTCCCCATAACATGTAAGAACTTCCCCCATAACACGTAAAGACTCCCCCCATAACACATAAAGACTTCCCCATAACATGTAAGAACTTCCCCCATAACACGTAAAGACTCCCCCCATAACACATAAAGACTTCCCCATAACATGTAAGAACTTCCCCCATAACACATAAAGACTTCCCCATAACATGTAAGAACTTCCCCCATAACACGTAAAGACTCCCTTCATAACACGTAAACACATCCTAATAACACTTACTACATCATAATATCCTTCAGAACCTTTGCTAAAACAAAGGTACCCCCAATTATCTAGGACCAGAACCAATTACCAACAAAATATAATTCCATCCACAAAAAATATTCTTTGAATATATTTCTGTATCCACTTTCCTTTTGGCGGGCTTTTTCATGCCTAATTATGAACAAAGAAATTGCAGCAATTACACTTTACAGCAAAAACATCTTTGAACTATTAAATAAATTACGAAATTAAACGAACATTGGGTTCGATTCGCCGCGTCTAGGCATTGTTACAAACATTAATAACAAAAGCCTCGGTTCTTTCTCTTATCGGCAGTGGTGTAGATATTTCAGTCGGCTTTTGGGAACAATAGCAGTGATTGTTGATATTGTTGATGTCTCACAAAGGCTCGTTTCCTAGCACCTCAATAGCAATATCACTGTATTTTCCTATCGTTATCGTCAAACGTGTTTGATAATAAAGAAGTAGAAGCCGCCTGCTTTATTATTAGAGGCGGAAAGCAACAGTTTTCAATAAAATATAAATGATTTTAGTATTTTGTGAGAAAATACCACGATTCTGATGACGTGATTATCATGAGGACTGTAACACTGTAAAAGTGTTTGGGTTAGTTTATTTAAAATATATATAGAGTACACGAGTCACAGACAAGGATCTGAGAGGCGCCAGTTGTCTGCCTGAGATCTCACACCTCTAACCGTTAATGACCCCAAGTGACCTGAGGTCAGATCATGATAATTTCACCTTGCTTCCGCTAAGCGTATAATTGGAGCCGGGTAGCCTTCAAACATGCCGACGTTTAAGGAGTGGCTTGGTAGTGCCGGAGGCTATCTACTTGTGGGCGGAGTTAGCTACTAGGTTCCCCAATATAAACTCGGAGAGCTATCCAGCATGAGGCATTAACAGACAGAACAGACAGAACAGACAGAACGGCAGTCAGGAGAGCAGAGCAGACGGGAGGCTGTCGGCCGGCAGGGCGGGAGTCTCTGTCAACTACAGACCCCCCCCCCCTCTCTATCCAGCTATAGGCAGAGACACTTGGTGAGTTGAGCATTAAGGTGACTTGTCGTGTTTTACATATGTTGTGTGATGATCAGGGGCAGTCAAGTTGTAGGGTTCTCGAATTCTTGGATGATGACTCTCTTTAACATTTGAATTGGATTGCTTATATTATGATACTTCATGTGAAATATAATTATGAATTTATTATTTAAATTGTGTTTAACTTTGTTCCCTAGAGATTTGAGTTGAGGTGAGAAAGCCTCTGTGATTACTGGTTTCATGATTTAATGAGTACATGTTTGGAGTTGATACATGATAAAGATGGGACAGATTAATAATGAACTCATGATAACATCCTTTGAGAATTTTGTGATACAGGCAAGTTCCATTCCTTGTCTTGTATGTAATGATCATGAATGGATGGTGGCAGCACTTCTACCTCTACTATCTACTCTTCTACCTCTACTATCTACTTTTCTACATCTACCTATCTACACCTCTCCCTCCGCCCTTCTCTAAACTCTCACTTTCAGCTAATGGCCCTCCTCGCTCCTCCCACCTCCCTACCTCTTACCCCAAACCCTCACTAATTACTTCACTATTCATTTCTTTCCTTTCGTTTTCTCTTATACGTTTGTGGCAATGACTCTGTATTCTAGAGTTCTCTCAGGAGTTTTCGGGTAACTGATCAAGTGACGGCGCCTTGTAGTCTTGGAACCTAGGTATTCCAATACCTAGGTTACAAGGTGTTGAACGAGAGAGGTTGCCTTAGGAACTCTGGAGGGTGATCTAGAATAGTTAGCTAACTGGGGACGGGATAACGGACTAGAGAGAGCTGTTTCCCCCGGTCTCGTTAGTTAACTGGGGGGGTGGAATAATGGACAAGATAGAGCTATTTCCCCCACCCCCGTTACAATGTTGGCAGCGGTGTTGAACAATGTTGTAGGTAGATGGTGTTCTTTTAACATTGTTCAGTCCCACGTGTCCTTTTTGCCGTTCAGGCGCTATCAGGGAGATCTTGACATGTGTTTATTATTCGCGATTTAGCGAGCTTTGTTCAGGTTAGGAGATGGTGATTCTCTGGTGTTGTGTTTAGTGATTTTGTGAGTTTTGTGGTATTCAGGGAATGTTCACCAGAACTTGCGTGTGTAGTGATTTATGTTAGTAATAAGATTTGGCGATTTGGGAACTTAGCGGTGTTGGTAGTGCAGGTCAGCTGAGTGTGACAGGTGACCTCGCATGTCCCACGGGGACACCCAGTCACCGCTGGTCTCCAGGTCAGTGGGGAGTGGCAGGTGTAGTTCTTAAGTAGTTTAAGTGTGGTTCTGCTCAGATTATTGCGATCGACTGTTTTACTCCATTTGAACGCAATAACCCGAGGTGTACTGGTATTGTACAGCATGCTAGGGGGAGGCTTAGTATGTCAGTAGACTTCGCGTTGGGGACGCTCGACGTTAGATAGTCTGGTCACAGGGGTGGCAACAGTTTTGAGTTGTTGACCGGCGGAGAAGCTAGGGAGACACTCTGGGTCACGTAGGTGGCTGTAGGTTAAGGGTGGGAGTAATGGTTAATTATGTACTTAAGATTAGGAACGGTACAGTTAAGTTTAGGCTAGTGTTTTGTCTATTAGTTTTGATTTTTTTTTTGTGACAAGTTAAAAGTAGTGATGACCTTATTCTCTCTTCTCTAACTTTACTCTGTTACTGTTTTATGTTCCACCAAGTCAATATCATTCAGAGTTAATTGAATTATTAAAAATTGAAGTGTAGTTGTTGCCAGGAGGAGAGCGTTATGATATGACTGTGTAACCCTATACAAACTACAGGGTCACACAAATATCTTGGGAGCACGATATTGTCGCCTTTCTGTTCATCCACAGGTGGGAGCCAGAAGAGAGGAGAGACGCACATACAAAAGAGGGAGACGGCTGCTATGTACCACACTCAGGGGCGTTTATCACCACCACCACGACCAGCCCACTACCTGGAGGTCATGGCTCCACCACCACCACCACCCCAGGGGACCCCAAGATGCAGCCCTCTCGGTCGGTCAACATTGGTCTACCCAGTGGACCCCAGGACGGACGGACCCCAGGGGACCCCAAGACTTACGGACCCCAGTGGACCCCAGGTCGTTCTGCAGACGACCCCAGACGACCCAGTAATGATGGAAGAGGAGCAACAACGACTCCAGTCTGTCCCACCAACATCGGTCTACCCAGGATGGACCCCAGGACGGACAGACCCCCAATGGACCCCAGGTCGCTTGTCTAAGACCCATGGGAGGAGGAAGAGAGAAGAAAGAAGAGAGAAGAAAGAAGAGAGAAGAAGGAAGAGAGAAGAAAGAAGAGAGAAGAAAGAAGATAAGACAAGCTGAGTGAGACACGATACCTAGTGTCCCTTGCTGGTGTCAGCATCATTGCATGGAGCGTAATTGCAAGACAGGATCGTTTGCCTTAACTGGCCGCCCCTCCTACAAGCATGTTGCTCTGTTGAGTGATTCTTCCTGTGTCATGCGGACTTGATGTGGCTGTCAGAAGTAGCTCTCTGAAGGAGGCGTGCTGGAGCAACAGGGAGGAAGAAGAGTAGGATGGGATTTCTACTGTTGGCAACTATATGAAGGTCTCGAAACTTGTAGTCCCTATAGCTGTGAAGAACCCCAATATACGTCTCTCATGGTGACTGACGTAGGGCCAATTACAGATCAGCTGGGACAACCGAATTCCACGGTCCTGTGCTCAGTTCAAGTAGTAACGGCTTTCGGGTTGACCAAGTGTTGTTGTGCGTTAACGACGGAGAAGCGACGGAGGCAGTTGTGTTGAAGAAATGTGGTACAGGATTATCTACAAGACCAAGCAGTGACGTCGCCCAGCCAGAGACAATGGACGTCTGTCTATATATTTCATTTTTTAGAGTAGGATGATGTATATTTGTTTAGCTAGGATGTATTCTTTTCGTTAATAAAGTTGTCGCACACAGCTAGCTTGCTTTAGCAGTGTTGCAAAAACTTTATTTTCGGGGAGAAGGGGAGATGTAACACTGTAAAAGTGTTTGGGTTAGTTTATTTAAAATATATATAGAGTACACGAGTCACAGACAAGGATCTGAGAGGCGCCAGTTGTCTGCCTGAGATCTCACACCTCTAACCGTTAATGACCCCAAGTGACCTGAGGTCAGATCATGATAATTTCACCTTGCTTCCGCTAAGCGTATAATTGGAGCCGGGTAGCCTTCAAACATGCCGACGTTTAAGGAGTGGCTTGGTAGTGCCGGAGGCTATCTACTTGTGGGCGGAGTTAGCTACTAGGTTCCCCAATATAAACTCGGAGAGCTATCCAGCATGAGGCATTAACAGACAGAACAGACAGAACAGACAGAACGGCAGTCAGGAGAGCAGAGCAGACGGGAGGCTGTCGGCCGGCAGGGCGGGAGTCTCTGTCAACTACAGACCCCCCCCCCCTCTCTATCCAGCTATAGGCAGAGACACTTGGTGAGTTGAGCATTAAGGTGACTTGTCGTGTTTTACATATGTTGTGTGATGATCAGGGGCAGTCAAGTTGTAGGGTTCTCGAATTCTTGGATGATGACTCTCTTTAACATTTGAATTGGATTGCTTATATTATGATACTTCATGTGAAATATAATTATGAATTTATTATTTAAATTGTGTTTAACTTTGTTCCCTAGAGATTTGAGTTGAGGTGAGAAAGCCTCTGTGATTACTGGTTTCATGATTTAATGAGTACATGTTTGGAGTTGATACATGATAAAGATGGGACAGATTAATAATGAACTCATGATAACATCCTTTGAGAATTTTGTGATACAGGCAAGTTCCATTCCTTGTCTTGTATGTAATGATCATGAATGGATGGTGGCAGCACTTCTACCTCTACTATCTACTCTTCTACCTCTACTATCTACTTTTCTACATCTACCTATCTACACCTCTCCCTCCGCCCTTCTCTAAACTCTCACTTTCAGCTAATGGCCCTCCTCGCTCCTCCCACCTCCCTACCTCTTACCCCAAACCCTCACTAATTACTTCACTATTCATTTCTTTCCTTTCGTTTTCTCTTATACGTTTGTGGCAATGACTCTGTATTCTAGAGTTCTCTCAGGAGTTTTCGGGTAACTGATCAAGTGACGGCGCCTTGTAGTCTTGGAACCTAGGTATTCCAATACCTAGGTTACAAGGTGTTGAACGAGAGAGGTTGCCTTAGGAACTCTGGAGGGTGATCTAGAATAGTTAGCTAACTGGGGACGGGATAACGGACTAGAGAGAGCTGTTTCCCCCGGTCTCGTTAGTTAACTGGGGGGGTGGAATAATGGACAAGATAGAGCTATTTCCCCCACCCCCCGTTACAGGACTATGAGGACTCTTTCCTCATAATGAGAACTCTTTCCTCATTATAATGGGGGACTCTATCCTAATTATAATGAGGACTCTACCTATTCTCATTATAATGAGGACTCTGGTATCTGGGAAACTCAATACATGATAAATTGCTCAATGTAACAGGCGATAAAGGGCAAAATAAAATACACTAATAAAATATAAAAATAAAATGCACACAGGTAAATCACCAATAAAATAAATGTAGACATCCAAACGCAGTGGAAATATAAATATTAAAATTTAATAAACTCAACTAAAATATATTAACTGGAATAATTACTTTTTTCACGCCCTGATAATCACAAGTGGATAATTACTCTCAGCCCGAATAATTACTGTGTAATGATTCTGACGTAATTAAAAAGAAACACGGAAAAATCTAATAAGCTCTAGTTACATAATACTGCACACAGCTGTACACTGTGCAACCAACCACGCTACACTGTACAAGCAACCACGCTACAGTGTACAAGCAACCACGCTACACTGTACAAGCAACCACGCTACAGTGTACAAGCAACCACGCTACAGTGTACAAGCAACCACGCTACAGTGTACAAGCAACCACGCTACAGTGTACAAGCAACCACGCTACAGTGTACAAGCAACCACGCTACAGTGTACAACCAACCTAGCTACAGTGTACACGCAACCACACTACACTGTACACGCAACCACGCTACACTGTACACGCAACCACGCTACGCTGTACACGCAACCACGCTACACTGTACACGCAACCACGCTACACTGTACACGCAACCTCGCTACACTGTACACGCAACCTCGCTACACTGTACAAGCAACCACGCTACACTGTACACGCAACCTCGCTACACTGTACAAGCAACCACGCTACACTGTACACGCAACCACGCTACACTGTACACGCAACCTCGCTACACTGTACACGCAACCTCGCTACACTGTACAAGCAACCACGCTACACTGTACACGCAACCTCGCTACACTGTACAAGCAACCACGCTACACTGTACAAGCAACCACGCTACACTGTACAAGCAACCACGCTACACTGTACAAACAACCACACTACACTGTACAAACAACCACGCTACACTGTACAAACAACCACGCTACACTGTACAAACAACCACGCTACACTGTACAAACAACCACGCTACATCCGCACACTTCATAAAAGTGTCAAACACAAATCAAAGGTGCTATTATTTCACTAATGATAAACTACCATTACCCTTATAATATCATTTACCGTATTCAACCGTAATATCATAATTATAAATAGTTTATTATCTATTACCCATCCTCCACCAGTCGCAACATCGCTGGGAACATGTCACCTACTTTGACAGGCCTAAGTTCCATTTTATTGTTCCCTAAGTTCATACCTAAGTTCCATTTTATTGTTCCCTAAGTTCATACCTAAGTTCCCTTTTATTGACATATTAACAACATTTTACATACAGCTTCCCCCCCCCCACCTCACTCCTCCTCCTTACCAAAACTATAACCAATAATCTCTTCGGAAATTTAACATTTGTTAACAGTGGAATGTCTGAAACTCACTCAAGGAGACCACTGGAAGGAGTCACTTTCAGTTACTTTCCCTTGTCCTGGGCTAACGTATGATACCTCATGCTCTTATACCCTTGAGGATGAAATATCCAGTTGACAACATTTACCATATTAACGTTGGAACATATAGGTTGTTGGAGAAGCAATCGAGAAACTGGCCAAAGAATTGATTGACTGGACAAAAATGCAAAAAGAAGCCCTCAGAATTACACTTGGTTGTCCAATCACCACCATACACCTGAATATGTGGAAATAATGATATATACCTATATACCTGGAATATATATCTAATATTTGAAATTGGTTTTACGATGGGACGAAACCTTGTGCGTGATAATGGCACCAATCAATTGATCTGATAGAACCATACGTAATGGAACTTGTGATTCTGTATTGGTTCTAACCATACTAGTACCTCCTACCACACCAGTAGTTAACACCACACAACACCAGAAGTTAACACAACACCAGTAGTTAACATAACGCCACACCAGTAGTTAACACTATACCACTCCAGTAGTTAACACTACACCACATCAGTAGTTAACACCACACCACACCAGTAATTAACACCACACCAGTAGTTAACACAACGCCACACCAGTAGTTAACACTACACCACACCAGTAGTTAACACCACACCAGTAATTAACACCATACCACACCAGTAGTTAACACTACGCCACACCAGTAGTTAGCACCACAGCACACCAGTAGTTAGCACCACACCACACCAGTAGTTAACACTATACAACATCAGTAGTTAACACTATACTGTACCAGTAGTTAACACTATACCACATCAGTAGTTAACACTATACCACATCAGTAGTTAACACCACACCAGTAGTTAACACTATACCACATCAGTAGTTAACACCACACCAGTAGTTAACACTATACAACATCAGTAGTTAACACTATACAGTACCAGTAGTTAACACTACACCACACCAGTAGTTAACACTACACCACACCAGTAGTTAACACTATACCACATCAGTAGTTAACACCACACCAGTAGTTAACACTATACCACATCAGTAGTTAACACCGCACCAGTAGTTAACACTATCCTACACCAGTAGTTAACACTATCCTACACCAGTAGTTAACACTATCCTACACCAGTAGTTAACACTATCCTACACCAGTAGTTAACACTATCCTACACCAGTAGTTAACACTATCCTACACCAGTAGTTAACACTATCCTACACCAGTAGTTAACACTATCCTACACCAGTAGTTAACACTATCCTACACCAGTAGTTAACACTATCCTACACCAGTAGTTAACACTATCCTACACCAGTAGTTAACACTATCCTACACCAGTAGTTAACACTATCCTACACCAGTAGTTAACACTATCCTACACCAGTAGTTAACACTATACTACACCAGTAGTTAACACTATACCACACCAGTACTTAACACCACACCAGTTGCTGTGTCACACTTGGCTGTCATGTTGCTGTGTCACACTTGGCTGTCATGTGGCTGTGACACACTTGGCTGTCATGTTGCTGTGTCACACTTGGCTGTCATGTTGCTGTGTCACACTTGGCTGTCATGTGGCTGTGACACACTTGGCTGTCATGTTACTGTGTCACACTTGGCTGTCATGTTGCTGTGTCACACTTGGCTGTCATGTGGTTGTGACACACTTGGCTGTCATGTTGCTGTGACACACTTGGCTGTCATGTTGCTGTGTCACACTTGGCTGTCATGTTGATGTGTCACACTTGGCTGTCATGTTGCTGTGTCACACTTGGCTGTCATGTTGCTGTGACACACTTGGCTGTCATGTGGCTGTGACACACTTGGCTGTCATGTGGCTGTGTCACACTTGGCTGTCATGTTGCTGTGACACACTTGGCTGTCATGTTGCTGTGTCACACTTGGCTGTCATGTTGCTGTGACACACTTGGCTGTCATGTGACTGTGACACACTTGGCTGTCATGTTGCTGTGTCACACTTGGCTGTCATGTTGCTGTGTCACACTTGGCTGTCATGTTGCTGTGTTACACTTGGTTGTCATGTTGCTGTGACACACTTGGCTGTCATGTTGCTGTGACACACTTGGCTGTCATGTGGCTGTGACACACTTGGCTGTCATGTTGCTGTGTTACACTTGGCTGTCATGTGGCTGTGTCACACTTGGCTGTCATGTTGCTGTGACACACTTGGCTGTCATGTTGCTGTGACACACTTGGCTGTCATGTTGCTGTGACACACTTGGCTGTCATGTTGCTGTGACACACTTGGCTGTCATGTTGCTGTGACACACTTGGCTGTCATGTTGCTGTGACACACTTGGCTGTCATGTTGCTGTGTTACACTTGGCTGTCATGTGGCTGTGTCACACTTGGCTGTCATGTTGCTGTGACACACTTGGCTGTCATGTTGCTGTGACACACTTGGCTGTCATGTTGCTGTGACACACTTGGCTGTCATGTTGCTGTGACACACTTGGCTGTCATGTTGCTGTGACACACTTGGCTGTCATGTTGCTATGACACACTTGGCTGTCATGTTGCTGTGTCACACTTGGCTGTCATGTTGCTGTGACACACTTGGCTGTCATGTTGCTGTGACACACTTGGCTGTCATGTTGCTGTGACACACTTGGCTGTCATGTTGCTGTGACACACTTGGCTGTCATGTTGCTGTGACACACTTGGCTGTCATGTTGCTGTGGCACACTTGGCTGTCATGTTGCTGTGGCACACTTGGCTGTCATGTTGCTGTGACACACTTGGCTGTCATGTTGCTGTGACACACTTGGCTGTCATGTTGCTGTGGCACACTTGGCTGTCATGTTGCTGTGGCACACTTGGCTGTCATGTTGCTGTGGCACACTTGGCTGTCATGTTGCTGTGGCACACTTGGCTGTCATGTTGCTGTGGCACACTTGGCTGTCAATAGCTGCCTGCATGCGTGCGCAATAGCTTACTGCATGCTTCTCAATATCTGCCTGCATGCTATATATATATATATATGTCGTACCTAGTAGCCAGAACTCACTTATCAGCCTACTATGCAAGGCCCAATTTGACTAATAAGCCATGTTTTCATGAATTAATTGTTTTTCGACTACCTAACCTACCTAACCTAACCTAACCTAACTTTTTCGGCTACCTAACCTAACCTAACTTATAAAGATAGGTTAGGTTAGGTTAGGTAGGGTTGGTTAGGTTTGGTCATATATCTACGTTAATTTAAACTCCAATAAAAAAAAATTGACCTCATACATAATGAAATGGGTAGATTTATCATTTCATAAGAAAAAAATTAGAGAAAAAATATTAATTCAGGAAAACTTGGCTTATTAGGCAAATCGGGCCTTGCATAGTAGGCTGACAAGTGCGTTCTGGCTATTAGGTACGACATATATATATATATATATATATATATATATATATATATATATATATATATACATATATATAAATATATATATATATATATATATATATATATATATATATATATATATATATATATATATATATATATATATATATATGTCGTACCTAGTAGCCAGAACGTACTTCTCAGCCTACTATGCAAGGCCCGATTTGCCTAATAAGCCAAGTTTTCATGAATTAATTGTTTTTCGACTACCTAACCTACCTAACCTAACCTAACCTAACTTTTTCGGCTACCTAACCTAACCTAACCTATAGAGATAGGTTAGGTTAGGTTAGGTAGGGTTGGTTAGGTTCGGTCATATATCTACGTTAATTTTAACTCCAATAAAAAAAAATTGACCTCATACATAATGAAATGGGTAGCTTTATCATTTCATAAGAAAAAAAATAGAGAAAATATATTAATTCAGGAAAACTTGGCTTATTAGGCAAATCGGGCCTTGCATAGTAGGCCGAGAAGTACGTTCTGGCTATTAGGTACGACATATATATATATATATATATATATATATATATATATATATATATGTCGTACCTAATAGCCAGAACTCACTTCTCAGCCTACTATGCAAGGCCTGATTTGCCTAATAAGCCTAGTTTTCATGAATTAATGTTTTTTCGACAACCTAACCTACCTAACCTAACCTAACCTAACGTTTTCGGCTACCTAACCTAACCTAACCTATAGAGATAGGTTAGGTTAGGTTAGGTAGGGTTGGTTAGGTTCGGTCATATATCTACGTTAATTTTAACTCCAATAAAAAAAAATTGACCTCATACATAATGAAATGGGTAGCTTTATCATTTCATAAGAAAAAAAATAGAGAAAATATATTAATTCAGTAAAACTTGGCTTATTAGGCAAATCGGGCCTCGCATAGTAGGCTGAGAAGTGAGTTCTGGCTACTAGGTACGACATATATATATATATATATATATATATATATATATATATATATATATATATATATATATATATATATATATATATATATATATATATATATATGCATTTAATATTATAACATCACAAACCCAACATGGAGGTGTGTGGAGGCTGCCTTAAGCCACTTCGGAAGAGTGTTGTAGGCATTGTATGTAACATTTGTAACATAAGACTTCACCTGAGTTGTACAGGATTACCTACACAATATGCAAACCGGGAAGGTAACTACTGGATCTGACAAAGTGACAGACAGATGTGGGAAAACATTACCAAACTAATGAATAACATTCCTGAAGTACACAAGCTACAATTCACACAAAAACTACCAGAAATATATGCAGAGTATATAAAGACAGCAACGAACTCTGAGCACAACCCAGCGACTGAGAATTTAGAGAGTCAAAGTAGCAATGTAGAAGGACATAGTGTCGAGGTACACAAAAATGAAGGCAATATTGTAGAGCAAACTGGTGATATGAACAAGGAAAGAAAAAATGAGACGAATGAGAACACAAATGAGAAAGACGAAAGCAACAAGGAGAAAGATAAGGGCAATACCGAGAATGAATGCAGAAACGAGAAAGTAGGAACAAAAAACACAGAGGTAGCCAAGTCGTGCACGGGTACAAACAAGAATAATACAATCACAGATGAAAATATTTGCAGGTATTATGCAAAAGGACAGTGCAGATATGGGCCCAGAGGCACGGAATGCTCATTCATGCTCCCACGGAAATGCCGAAACTGGTTAGGGAAAGGCAGATGTCGTTTTGACACAGAGTGTATGTATTTTCACCCTAAGCTATGCAAACTCTCAGTTAATGAGAGGAAATGCTACGATCTTCATTGCCCGGATTTCCACGTCAGAGGTACACAGCGCTATATAAGAGAGGAAGTCCAATATAATAGCCCTGAAAATATTTTTTAGAGGCAGGCAGAAACAGACAGGCAGAAACGTGGCAGGAGTACGGATGGAGAGGGAGGAAATGCCCAAGACTGGACTACGGTTCGTCATCAAGCCCACACATACTACACCCCCCAACTACACAGAGACTACCACACTCCCCAGTATCACTTCCAAAACTGGACAAACCATTGCCACAACAACACACCCTGGGTCAGGGTAGAGAGGAGGGAGAACTATCAAAACCTTCCAGAAGTGACACACAATATGGACAATCATTCATATTTGCAAACATTCAAGGTTTAAAGCCAAAGTCAAGGAATAAAGTTAAGTTCATAAATGGCCTCCTATTAGAATCAAACTCAATATTTGGGGCATTCACGGAAACTCATACAAAAGATTACATGGATGGTGAAATCTGGATTCCAAATTATAATTTATATAGATGTGATAGAAAAACTAGGTCAAATGAAGGAGTAGGTCTGTATATTAAAGAGGACCTGGTATGCACAGAACTACTAAACTCAACTAATGTGGTGGTAGAGGTACTTGGAATTATGGTAGAGAAACTAAACCTAATTATTATTCTAATATATAAACCGCCAGATACAACGGTTGAGGAATTCACAGAGCAGATGCCCAAAATAGAGAACATACTTGATAACCTAGCAAACCCAGCTCCAGATATTATCTTCCTTGGAGATTTCAATTTACCGAGTCTAAGATGGAGAACGGCAAACACAAATATCATAGCAGGGAATGACCCGGGAAATAACCAACCACAGGTCAGAGAATTTTTGAGATTCTGTGACAAATTCTCGCTCAATCAACAGATTACAGAACCAACTAGGAACGAAAACACACTAGACTTGTTATCCACAAACAATGATGAACTAATCAGACACATAACAATCTCAGATACTTTATACTCAGACCATAAGCTCATTGAAGTGCGAACTAGATTAAATAAAGGTAGTAGGTCTAAGAGACCCAACAAGCGAGAAGGAATATTCAATCAATTCAATTTCAACAATAAGAGGATTGACTGGGGAAAAATAAATGTAGACCTTGCAACCATTCAATGGGAGACGGTCTTAAGCGACAAAACTCCCACACAGGGAATAGCTCAACTGACAGCTGAAGCTTACAAGGTCTGCTTGAAGCAGACCGCTCTATGGGGAAAGAGGACCACTCTAGAAAGAAAACGCAGACGACTGTACAGAAGGAAAAAAATAACGGAAATGCTTAGGCAGACACAACTATCACAAGCAAGGAAAACAAGCCTAAGCAGGGAGATCGAAGAAATAGAACAAACGTTGAAGCGATCATATGAGTCTGAGGAAATGGAATTGGAACAGAAAGCTATACTAGAGATAAGGAAAAATCCGAAATATTTTTTCACATACGCAAAATCAAAATCCAAAACCTCGACCAGTATTGGACCGTTAATTACAAATGAAGGTACGTACACAGAGGACAACAAAGAGATTAGTGAAATTCTAAGAAGCCAGTATGAGGCTATGTTTAGCACACCAATAAACAACATGAAAGTTGATGACCCAGACAGCTTCTTTATGAATGACATTCAAGCTGCAGATAATATAACGGATATTACCACAAACTCGGAAGACTATTGAAAGAGAAATTGACAATATGCCTATGCACTCAGCTCCTGGAATTCATGGAATTCATGGACTCATGGAATTCAATATTCATAAAGAAATGTAAAGTACCAGTAGCGAGAGCACTCAGCGTAATATGGAGAAAGAGCCTGGATACAGGGGAGATACCAGCAGCACTTAAATCTGCAGATATAGCTCCGTTGCACAAGGGGGGAAGTAAAGCCTTGGCAAAAAATTATAGGCCAGTTGCACTAACATCACACATAATAAAAGTGTTTGAAAGAGTGATTGGAATCAAATTTCAAGTTTTATGGAAAACAATGAATTGCACAATCCAGGACAACATGGCTTTAGAGCGGGAAGATCCTGTCTGTCACAGTTACTCAACCACTATGACAAAATCACAGAAGCCCTAGAAGAAAAGCAAAATGCAGATGTTGTATACACAGACTTTGCAAAGGCATTCGACAAATGTGACCATGGGGTGATAGCTCACAAAATGAGGTCAATGGGAATAACTGGAAACGTAGGACGCTGGATACTCGATTTCCTGTCGAACAGAACACAAAGAGTAACAGTCAATCAGGTAAAATCGAGTCCAGGCGATGTTAAAAGCTCTGTACCTCAAGGTACAGTCCTTGCACCGCTACTGTTCCTTATTCTCAAATCTGATATAGACAAAAATACACGTCACAGCTTCGTGTCGTCCTTTGCAGATGACACAAAAATCAGCATGAAAATTACCTCTGCTGAAGACATTGAAAAACTACAAGCAGATGTCAACAAAGTGATTCGATTGGGCAGCAGAAAATAACATGATGTTTAACAGTGATAAATTTCAGGTACTCAGGTACGGCAAAAATGAGGATCTGAAACATAATACAGGGTAGAAAACACAATCGAATCTTCCCATAGTAGAAAAACAGCATGTCAAGGATTTGGGAATAATGATGTCCGACGATCTAACGTTTAGGGAGCATAACCAAGCAAATATCGCGTCAGCCAGAAAAATGATCGGATGGATTACGAGAACTTTCAAATCCAGGGATCCCATCACAATGGTTGTACTCTTCAAGTCACTTGTGTTGTCCCGTCTCGAGTACAGCTCAGTACTCACTTCCTCCTTCAGAGCAGGAGAGATTGCTGAAATAGAGGGAATACAGAGAACATATACGGCACGCATAGACGAGATAAAACACCTAAATTATTGGGATCGTCTCAAAGCTCTCCAAATGTACTCTCTAGAAAGGAGACGAGAGAGATACCAAATAATATACACATGGAAAATACTAGAGGGCCAGGTCCCAAAATCTACACAGTAAAATAAAAACGCACTGGAGTGAACGATATGGAAGAAAATGCAAGATTGAACCAGTGAAGAGCAGAGGTGCCATAGGAACAATCAGAGAGCACTGTATAAACATCAGAGGTCCGCGGTTGTTCAACGTCCTCCCAGCGACTATAAGAAATATTGCCGGAACAACCGTGGACATCTTCAAGAGAAAACTGGACTGTTTTCTAAGAGAAGTTCCGGATCAGCCGGGCTATGGTGGGTATGTGGCCCTGCGGGCCGCTCCAAGCAACAGCCTGGTGGACCAAACTCTCACAAGTCGAGTCTGGCCTCGGGCCGAGCTTGGGGAGTAGAAGAACTCCCAGAACCCCATCAAGCAGGTATCAAGCAGGTTGTCAATAGCTGCCTACATACTTGTCAATAGCTGCCTGCATGCTTGTCAATAGCTGCCTGCATGCTTGTCAATAGCTGCCTGCTAGATTCTGGTGGTGGTGGTGTGTGTGTGAATGTGTACTCACCTAGTTCCCCTAGTTGTGCTTGCGGGGGTTGAGCTTTGGCTCTTTGATCCCGCCTCTCAACCGTCAATGCACTGATGTATAGATTTCAGAGCCTACTGGGTTCTGTCATATCTACATTTTAAACTGTGTATGGAGTCAGACTCCACCACATCACTGCCTAATGCATTCCATTTATTAACTACTCTGACAAGAGTAGTTTACTCTGACAAGAGTAAAAAAAGTTCTTTCTAACGTCTATGTGGCTCATCTGGGTACTCAGCTTCCACATGTGTCCCCTTGTGCGTGTACCACCCTTGTTAAATAATCCATCCTTGTCCACCCTGTCAATTCCCCTGAGAATTTTGTATGTGGTGATCATGTCTCAACTTAGCTCTTCTGTCTTCCAGCGAAGTGAGGTGCAGTTCACGTAGTCTGTCCTCATAACTCATGCCTCTTAGCTCTGGGACTAGCCTAGTGGCATTCCTCTGAACTTTTTCCCAGCTTTGTCTTGTGCTTGACTGGATACGGGCTCCATGCTGGGGCTGCATACTCCAGGATTGGCCTTACATATAAGGTATACAAGGTTCTGAAGGATTCCTTACACAGGTTTCTGAAAGCAGTTCTGATGTTAGCCAGCCTCGCATAGGCCGTTGATGTTATTCTTTTGATGTGGGCTTCAGGAGACAGGTTTGGTGTGATATCAACTTCTAGATCTTTCTCTCTGTCTGTTTCGTGAAGGAATTCATCTCCCATTCGGTTTCCAGTGACTGGCCTCCTAGTTCCTCCTCCTAGTTTCATTACCTTACTTTTACTTGGGTTGAACTTTAGTAGCCACTTGTCGGACGATTGCTTCAGATTCTCTAGGTCTTCTTGTAGCCTCATACTATTCTCCTCTGTCTTGATTCTCCTCATAATTTTTGCGTCATCAGCAAACATTGAGAGGAACGAGTCAATTCTTTCTGGGAGATCATTTACGTATATCAGAAACAGTATAGGCCCAAGGACTGATCCCTGTGGGACTCCACTATGTGTACTCACCTAGATGTTCTTGTAGGGTTGAGCTAGGCTCCTGGCCCCGCCTTCCGTCTAGGGAGACGACCTTCCTAGCCCCTGAGGCGGGGGGGGGGGGGGGGGGGGGAGGAAAGGTCGTCTCTCGCGCCACAGGTACGACATTAAAGTGTCG
The DNA here is from genome assembly GCF_040958095.1 of Procambarus clarkii. Lineage (NCBI taxonomy): Eukaryota > Metazoa > Arthropoda > Malacostraca > Decapoda > Cambaridae > Procambarus > Procambarus clarkii. Next base: position 20,795,625 of record NC_091212.1, read on the forward strand.
TTAAAGGTGATGACTTGCAAGAGTTACGCACCAGGCCAGACTGACATCCATGGGCACGACAGCTGGGCCAGGCTGCCGCCCATGGGCACGACAGCTGGGCCAGGCTGCCGCCCATGGGCACGACAGCTGGGTCAGGCTGCAGCCCATGGGCACGACAGCTGGGCCAGGCTGCAGCCCATGGGCACGACAGCTGGGCCAGACTGCCGCCCATGGGCACGACAGCTGGGCCAGACTGCCGCCCATGGGCACGACAGCTGGGCCAGACTGACATCCATGGGCACGACAGCTGGGCCAGACTGACATCCATGGGCACGACAGCTGGGCCAGGCTGCAGCCCATGGGCACGACAGCTGGGCCAGACTGCCGCCCATGGGCACGACAGCTGGGCCTGGCTGCCGCCCATGGGCACGACAGCTGGGCCAGACTGCCGCCCATGAGCACGACAGCTGGGCCAGACTGACATCCATGGGCACGACAGCTGGGCCAGGCAGCCATCCATGGGCACGACAGCTGGGCCTGGCTGCCGCCCATGGGCACGACAGCTGGACCAGGCTGCCATCCATGGGCACGACAGCTGGACCAGACTGCCGCCCATGGGCACGACAGCTGGACCAGACTGCCGCCCATGGGCACGACAGCTGGACCAGACTGCCGCCCATGGGCACGACAGCTGGACCAGACTGCCGCCCATGGGCACGACAGCTGGGCCTGGCTGCCGCCCATGGGCACGACAGCTGGACCAGACTGCCACCCATGGGCACGACAGCTGGACCAGGCAGCCATCCATGGGCACGACAGTTTGGGCAAAGCTGGAAGGGAATCCCCAAAATGGGACCCCAAACACGGGACCCCAAACAGGAGACCCCAAACATAGGACCCCAAACATGGGACCCCAAACATGGGACCCCAAACAGGAGACCCCAAACAGGAGACCCCAAACATAGGACCCCAAACATGGGACCCCCAAACAGGAGACCCCAAACAGGAGACCCCAAACATAGGACCCCAAACATGGGACCCCAAACAGGAGACCCCAAACAGGAGACCCCAAACATAGGACCCCAAACAGGAGACCCCAAATATGGGGGCCCTTTATTAAATAAATTAATAATTATCTCAAATTGCATAGATATGCAATTTAATTGCACAGCGAAATGCAGTTTATTTCATGTTGTATTGTGATGTATTATTATTAAATATCCTAATACAATCTTCCTGAGTGTATTATAAGCATATGTATACTGTAAATAGTGACTATATTCATTGTTTTTATATTAATTTATTTTATATATGAAGACAATGTATCGTACTACTGGTTTACGCAGTCTACAGCGTGACTCGTGTATACTGACTGTTGTTGAATATGATTTTGGTATACTAATGATGAGTATTTCTGGTATACTCAATAATTAGGAATGTGATACTGGGTATCCTGTCTAGTGTTCAATATGATGCGGGTATACTGAGAAGAGGTGAATATATCTCTAATATAATGAATCCAAACAGACTCGGTGACCTTGGTCTTGAATGGAGAGAGGAAGAAAGAACAGGAGGGAGAGGGAGAGGAAGAGAGAACATGATGGAGGGGAGAGAGAACAGGAGGGAGGGGAGAGGGGAGAGAGAACAGGAGGGAGAGGGAGAAAAAAGAGGAAGAGATGTAGACTGGAACGGGAACGTCGTTCCCTCTATAGGCGAAGAAAACGAATCGCGGAACAACTTGAGAGTCGCACCCTATCTCACCCTATCTTGGTATCAAGAACGGCGAAGACGGTTAGGTAGAGAAATAGAAACGATTAAACAAAAGCTACAAGAATCATACCAAACCCAGGAGAGACAAAGAGAGCAAAAGGCCATCAGTGAAATAGAGAGAAATCCAAGATATTTTTTCTCCTATGCAAAATCAAGATCAAAACCCACATCTAATATCGGAGCCCTGCGACAGAGAGATGGAACTTTCACAGATGACAACAAAGAAATGAGCGAAATACTAAGGAATCTCATCGTAGAGGGAGGAGGTAAGAAAATGTAAAAAGCCCTTGCGAAACGCTTTTAGGCGTTATACCAAAAATAAAATTGAAAAAAATGAATTTTTGGAGTTAATTTTTCAATTGCCTTCGACAGTGAAGAAAAATGTAAGAAATATTGAGAAGACTCATGTTAGAATGATTAATCTTACCCTTTCGGTAATACGAAAACGCGTTAAGCATTCTCTATTTTTCATATGTGGTTATTCTACATATTTGGATCAGTGTTTTTGTGATCATTGTTGCATATATATATATATATATATATATATATATATATATATATATATATATATATATATATATATATATATATATATATAATTAAATTTGAGGGAACATGTACACCTATCTGCGTGTGGAGCACATAGGGCTGTGCGGGGTGTGTACACTCCCTTTGTTCATCACATGGGAGTTTATATCTGTCTGTCTGACTAGAATACAGTCGTAGACACCTGTCTATCAGACCATCACTCTAACGTACACACCTGTCCTCCTGACTACAACAATGACTACACACTTGACTTTCTCATTCGTACAAAGGTTTCCAGCCTCCCCCTCCTCCCCCCCCCCCCCCACCTGGTCTCAAGGGTACGACTACCCTTTAAATGCCGCTCCCACTCGACCATATAAACCTGCCCTACAAGTATGAACTGACTTGTAGATGTAAGGGGATTGTCAGGCAACACCAGACAGCTGGAGGTGGAGAGGCGGGTATCTAAGAGCTGAAGATCACTCCCGAAGGAACAGATAGGTTAGTACACATTCAAATAAATTATGATATTCTCTCTGGAATATTGGAGAAGTAAATTACAAATGTGTTCTCCAATCTCTCTCTCTCTCACTCTCTCTCTCTCTCTCTCTCTCTCTCTCTCTCTCTCTCTCTCTCTCTCTCTCTCTCTCTCTCTCTCACACTCTCTTTCTCTCTCTCTCTCTCTCTCTCTCTCTCTCTCTCTCTCTCTCTCTCTCTCTCTCTCTCTCACTCTCTTTCTCTCTCTCTCTCTCTCTCTCTCTCTCTCTCTCTCTCTCTCTCTCTCTCTCTCTCTCTCTTCCTGCTTCCTCCCCTACACATTTTAACAACAAAACACACTTGAGTATATCTAATAAACAATCAATGGTCGGGCTTCTGGTCCAGAGGTAAATGACAATTGCAAATGAAGTACAATATTACAAGGTTGTGTGAGTGCGGACACCTACACACCAACTTTCACACCCCCTCACAAACCTTGCAACTCACACGCCAAGTGCATCAACTCCCTCGTTCAAACAAGCAAACCCCGAATCCTCGTCACGGCCCTTGTGGATTTGTTCATTTGATGCATCACGTTATTGTGATCTGTGTGTGTAATTCTTCACTTGCTACAGCAACAGGAATGTGTGTGTATGTATTTGTGTTGTTGAATATGACCGAACGTGTAAGATTAATGATTCTAACACAAATCGTCTGAATATTTGTTTTTCTTCACTGTCGAGAGTAGTTAAAAAATTTACTCGAGTTTATTTTCACACTTTATTTATGGTCCTTAAGTCCCTCTCCTTAATGCTGCTGCTGGTTCTCGCATCTTTGCATCGCTTGTATGTTTGGGGGTTTGGCCTCTTGCTATATATTGATTCCATTTGTGTGTGTTTGGGTCTCAGGCCCTCTCGCAATTTCTGTTGAACAAACCCCTTTTTCCTAGTTCTGCATCTCTCCTTTGGTACAAATTTTGTTGTGCTTTTATCATATATTTCACAAACTTGACATACATTTCATTTACTTCATGTCCTATCAGCAAGTGTTTGTCAAATTCTTTAAGGAAAGTTTATCATCCTGATTGCAGATCTCTAGCGCTATTATGTCAACTTCTTGTGGATTCGCAATCATTATTTAATTTACCTTTAGGTGTTCTTTCACCAGCACAGCAACACTGTACCTCTCCCAACCAGTTTAAGATAAAAACTAAGTACTAACTAATTAACTCAATGTAACCTACCTTACCCCCAAAATGTCAACCCATGTCTTCTATTTTAAACAATGCTGTTTTGTTGACCAAATTGTATTTTGTTTTTTTCTGCAATGTTTCCCCCCCCCCCCCTCCACCACTCTACCACCACATTGAGTTTAGTAGCTCTGTGCACGTCAGGTGCTGTTTAATATACAGACCTACTCCTCCATTTGACCTAGTTTCTCTATCACATCTATATCACTTTGTGCTTTAGGCCTGGTGGAGCTTGGTCCACCAGGCTATTGTTTGGAGTGGCCCGCAGATCCACATACAGTCTGCATATGATATACAGTCTGTTGATCAATTAAACTACAGTAGTTAGTTTTTATCATCCGAATGCACCAATATGTGTTCATTCTTCCCAGATGAAGGAACTAGGTAATATTCATCATCTGAATGCACCATCTGAAGCTTTAACACACTCATGATACACGAGAGTTTAAAAAACTTTTAAAACTTTTTGACCTATGTATTTAAAAGCAATTCTAAAGTTAAAAAGTGTAGCATAGGCCCCTCGCAGAATGTTCTTAATATGATCCTCAGGTTATAGTTTTCTATCTAAAACCACCCCTAGATCTCTTTCTTGATCAGAATTCTTTATAGATCTCTGTGGCTCGATCATAGAAACTGAGTAAATTTCGTTACACTGGACCTTCCAGATCGAAACCATGCTGACAGTCTGATATATCATTCAGTACGTCTGCATCTGAAATTGAGCAATACCGGATTTATTATTTGGTTTTATAAATTTTATACTTATAATCTTAACTTATTTCAGAGACCACGAGTAATCTGGGCTTCGAACTCAACAGAAAAGCCTTCCGTAGACCTGCTTCTTTGCTACATAATAGACAAAATTTAGTAAGTATTGATTTATTATGTGTTTGTTTATTTATTTATTTTTTCTTTATATACAAGAAGGTACATTGGGGGAGAGTACAATGACTTGAAGTTATACATTCTTGTAAAGCAACTAGCACTCATAGCGTTTCGGGCAGATCTAAGTATAGACCAAGGAACTTACCATCTTTTTTATTTCTGATGTTAACATTGTGTAACTGTAGATGAATTGCATTTGTTGATTTGCTCCCAAGTAAGATGT
>NC_091212.1:20805735-20830735 GCF_040958095.1 Procambarus clarkii
TAGTTATAATTTGAACAGAAAAAAGTAGTTTTCCAAATTTTCTAAAAATCGCTCTTTTTAACACAATTTGACTCCTTATGCATTCCACTAAACACTATATCATGTTTAAATATATAATTTATGTATTATTCCCTAAAATAATTTATATAAATTATATAAGTTGCTGGAAAGTGGTGTTAAAGATTCTGAAAACTTTTTGTTGTGTTATAATTGGAATGTTCTTATTAACTATGTCTCAAGTTCACAGTTTATCAAACAAGAATATTAACATTCGTCAACTCTTAAAATCTTATATGTTATCTTGCTGGTGCAAAATGGGGTGAATCTTTAGGAACAGCTATAGTATCTATATATCACAAATGGTGTTTTCCCTAACTCAAACAATGTAGGGTTTATTATTCTACACATATTTCTAATGACTCTTAGATGTTTACATTCTCTGAAGTATAATTGTGAAGGCTGTGTCCATCACTCTCAACACAGATTCTTAAACTCCTCTCAGCAGGTTCAACTATATAATTAGTTTCCATTTTGAATCTCCATGGACATTTGTATCCAAAATGAAACCAATGTGGTTTCCTTCAGCGCCTTTAGCCAGCACATTTGCTCATTCATTTCCACAGATTCCAACATGGTAGGGGATTTACAGAAATTTGTATATTCATATTGTTATATATTAAAAATATGAATGCAGTTCAATATGATAAGACAAATACATGAGTTTATGATAAATTCGTTTTCTGTGATATACCATTGATATGCTCTTTTTTTCTTTAAACGGCAGACTAAACTAAAGTGCTCACATCAACAGATTTGATGTATTAATGGTCAACGCTCAACAGAGTTAGTATAAATGTATTAGTATAAATCTTACTTGTCTCATTGTTAATTCACATTCAATGTCAACTTGTGGTTTTGATGTGGCACGTTTGGCCAAGACACCCCACCCCATTATGCACCCCATGCCCATCTTGTGGGCGGTTGTGGAAAGGATTACAGAGGCACATAATGGGCTCAGGGACTGAACCCCACAATTCATTTAGCTAAGCAAGTTACAATCTTGATGAACTAGTTACAAAATTCAATATAAGTCATCACATCAACAATGGGTTCGAGATCGACCTCAAGTACAGGTTCTAAATTAACACTTTCCTGGATTTTCGACTTGGAATTACGGGCGTTTTCCCTAACCGCTTGTCGGATCACGACGTAAATTTACGGTGCAGTTTAAATATTTGTAAAAAATCCAGTTTAAATCCGATTTACTTGGGGTTTGTTTCAAACTCCGCGCCATGAAATTCCTGTTCTCTCGGGTAGGCCGCATGTCACGTCGGCCTACTGGGTCACGTGACAGGCCCATTGTTTTGTTGTCACGTGGAGCAATCGGATCTCTCTCCCCTCGGCCTCCCCTCGGCTCTCCCCTCGCCCAACCTACACAATGCAGACACAAAGAAAGTTCAGAAAAGAAAACGAGTTCGCAGGGCAGATGGAACAGTAAGACTACAGCAGGTTGTGGTGAACAAACCACAGGCAATTGTTGACTACAATAAGTTCATGAAGGGTGTTGACCACTTTGATCAAATGGTAAAGTATTACCATTTCGCCAGGAAATGTCACAAGTGGACCAAGAAAATAACATTTTATTTCTTGCAAATGGCATTGCAAAACGCTTATGCATTGTACAAGGCCAACACAGATGATCGAAGGAAACTAACTCTGCTCTAGTTCCATGAAGTTGCTATTTGGTCTTTATTGAAATTTGACAAGGCAGAGTGGCCTGCAACAACTACACCATCTCCACATCTAGTTCATGCTCCAGACATAAATCATGACACTGGTCCTGTGTATCCTGCTGCTGACCCGTCAACACCTGGCCCGTCGGGTGTAAGGCGCCCTCTTTTCACGTCTACACCTAGTGCTGAAGCTGAATCTGATGAAGATAATTCATATTCCACATTAGTGTTTGAAAACAATAGTGAGAGCGACGATTCAGACAGTAGTTTATTGCCAACCCAGAGACAACAGCGACGTGTTGTTATAGCAGAGACTCGCCTGAACTATAAATTGAAACATGAGCTGGTAAAAATCCCCAAACGTCGCAGGTGTGAAATGTGTGCAAAGTCGGGTATCAGGAAGGAAACTGGCATAGCGTGCAAGACATGCGATGTTCCACTTTGCGTCATACCTTGTTACACCACTTATCACAGGAAAAGGGTGTATTGGGTGGACAAGAAATAACCACCTACATCAGCTTCACTCCACCTAGGAACATCTGTTGAGCAACTTCAGGAATCAGTACCTGAAGGAGGTGGAGTGGAGATAAAATGCTCAACTTATTTTACTACAATCGTCTTTGCTTTGGTAAGTACACATAATTGTCTTAGATTGTTTCAGTATTGTAGTCTATTTTCTTAGGAATATTTTGATACCTAAATGAGAACTGTAGCACGAAAACTAAAGTAAGTATACATGAAACAAGAGAAACTTTTTTGTGGGTGTTGCGGGTGTGAGTTGGAGTGTCAAGAGCGGGTTCCGGTTGTGTGTTTTCCGTCATCTCTACAGCTGTGAATTCCAAGGAATTGTATTTGATATGCATATGTCTGTGTAGGGAATTTTATTCCGAACACTATACAAAAAAAACGGTGTGAAACAAGTATAAACTTGAAAAACATGAGCAAAGTAAAAACTTTTGACGCTCACGGGTACAAACACGCGTAAGATTTTATTCCCCGCAAATTTATTTGATGCTGTGTTGGCCAACTCTACCCATGTTCTTATAGAACTTTCTATTGCGAACACATTGCTATAAAAATGAAATACGTAGCTCCAGAAATAATGTCAGGACAGTGAAATAAGTATAAACATTCAAAGCACTGCATCCCACCAGTGTCGTCCCTGCTGAAATCAAGGCTAACGCTTCGCCCAGTTCCCACACTCGTGCGGGTCACCCGATACCATAATTAGACATTGATAGGCATATGTCTGGGTGGGGAATTTTATTGCGAGTTCAGTGATATCAAAATGAGCGCTGTAGGATGACTGTGAGGCTGGCAACAAACGAAAGAGTATGAACATTTACTTCCTGTTTGGGTGTCACGGCGAGTCATCTTCGTGTTTATTTACTTCGTGGTGGGATACCAAATGCTTCGGTGACATTTTATGCATATGATCTTGTAGAGAATTTTATTGCCAACGCATTGATACCAAAATGAAAAACGTAGCTCGAGAATTGAGGTTAGGAGCGTGAAAAGATTATAAACTTTTTTGTGTTTACACTTGAGCGCCCAGAACGCCGCGCACACAACCTGCTTGGTTTTCCAGCTAGTGCCGCGCGCACTAATGTGTTAAGCAACTGACATATGTGGAGAGCTAGTATCAAAATTTATATGTTTGTCCTGCACACCGCCCCCCATCCAGTGGGCAGCGGTGGATAGGTTACAATCACTCAGTTACTACCTACAGTTAGCAAACTGGGGATATTTGGCTAAAATTTCTGGTAGCAGATCATTTTGAATGAAATATTGACACATCGCTGGAACATTGGTTATAGAATTGTCTCTAAATTCATGTATCTTTTCGCACTCCATCACATAGTGACGGAGGGTGTGCGAATAATTTTGTTGACACAGTTTACATTTGGTCAGGTCTACATCAGCAGATAATGAGAATTCCCAGAGATACTTGTAACCGAGTCTAAGCCGAGCAGTAGTAACATCTAGAAGTCTGCTGATTTTATTGGATGATCCATAGATGTGTGGCTCCTCTTGTATGATAGTATGATGATAGATGGAATTACTAGTTCCAGTTTCTAGGCAGGCGATGAGTACTCACAATAACCTTAATTAAGCGTCAAAACAAAAATGTGTATACTCTTTTTACTCTCCTGACCTTAGTTCTTGAGCTATGTATTTCATTTTGGTACCAACGTGTTCGCAATAACATTCTCTAGAAGAACATCAGCAAAAACGGTCACCAAAAGTTATATGAATACCAGCACCCAATAAATACCTACGTAGATGACTCGCCGTGAGTGCCCAAGAGCAACAAAATGTTTTTACTCTTGGGATTGTTATCACTTCCACACTTGTCCTACAGCGTTAATTTTGGTATCAATGTACTCGCAATGAAATTCCCAACACGGTGATATGAATATAAACGTAGAATAATGGTCGCTGCCCACCCGCAAGAGTGTGGGAAGTGGCGGAACTGTTACCCAGTATTGGTGACAAGACGACACATGGGCGATACAGCGCTTTGAAAGTTTATAATTATTTCACTGTCCTGACATTATTATTGTATGTACGTCATTCATTTTTGTGCCAATGTTTTCGCAATAGAATGTTCTATGAGCCCGTAGGTAAAAAAGAGCAACAAAGCGTAAGATAGAATAGCACCATATATAAAACAACGCTGGTACATATCAGTGAGCGTCAAACACACACGAAATGTGTGTGTTTGATGGTGGTCAAACGATGTTTGATGTGTTTGATCAGGTGATGTCCTGATCCGCCTAATTAAAGTATGAATTATGTTGAGAAAAAATAAGAAAAAAGGGAAAAAACAGGGGTGGGAGAAACATGACAGAAAAAGAGTAAAAATACAATTTGGTCAACAAAACAGCATTGTTTAAAATAAAAGATATGGATTGACATTTTGGTGGTTAGGTAGGTTACATTGAGTTAATTAGGTAGTACTTAGTGTTTATCTGTTATAGATAGGAGCTGCATGCCTGGTATGGACCAATAGGCCTTCTGCAGTTACCTTTGTTTTTATGTTTTTGCCCTGTAACCTAAATGGTTAGAGAGGCACATATATGGGCTTAGGGACTGAACCCCACACTACATTTAGCTAAGCTGGTTACAATCTTGATGATATAGTTACAAAATTCTGTATAAGTCGTCACATTATCAATGGGTTCGAGATCAACCACAATTTCCTGAATGGATATAACAAAGGGGATATTAATAGGTTATTAAAATTGTCAACACACGATAGAACACGAAACAATGGGTATAAATTGGATAAGTTTAGATTTAGGAAAGACTTGGGTAAATACTGGGTCAGTAACAGGGTTGTTGATTTGTGGAATTTTTCTTAACTTATAAATTTATCTTTATTTATCTTAAACTGGTTGGGAGAGGTACAGTTTTTAACATAATTGGGAAGGTCATTCCACATTCGAGGTCCCTTGATTTGTAGAGCATTTCTAGTTTGACTAAGTCGTACTCTTGGAATATCAAATAGGTATTTGTTTCTGGTGTGGTGCTCATGGGATCTGTTACAACCTTCTAGGAAGCTTTTAGGGTCAGGATTGACATTACAGTGCAGCGTTTTATATATATAAAATACACATGAGAGTATGTGCAGGGACTTAATATCTAACATATTAGAGATTTGAGTAAGGGGTCCATATATACTGCCCGGTTGCCTGAAATGCTATATGCCTACTATATTGGCTTTAGGTATTGTATGCACTAGCTCTATCTATAAATCCAACATTATGTTTGTAAATCAACTATGTATGTACTTTCCTGAATAAAATTGACTTTACTGTACACTTATATGCTCTGTGGATTTGTTATCCCCTATCGTTTGGGAGAAAAAAAATGACTAATACGTTCGGCGAATGACTTTGACTTCAACTTCACTTTGACTTCGTTCATGTCATCGTATTTTCCGTAATATATAAAGGTTATGACAATGCAATTATATTATTGTGTGCAAATAAGTTGGAAATTTCATGTACCCTAAAAATAGTAAAATAAAGAATAAGAATAATTAAATAATTGTTGTAGTAAATTGTCACACGTTCATCATACGCAAACGAACACACAGTTTGGAGCGTCAGTACAACAAGACCGCCGCCATTTTAAAACACGGCTTCGAATGTAAGTAATGTTTTTCTCGTACTAACACTGTATTATGCAATAGATTAGGTCTTGAATTCACAAATTTAGTTGTTACATCTGACAGAGTATGTTAGACTGTGTAATGCTGGTCCATGTTGACGTATTTGTGGGCTTGGTTGGTTTACATGTGATGGCACCCCAATATGGGCACCCCACAACTGCTGCATATTCTAGCTTTGGACAAGCAAAAGTGGTGAACAATTTCTTTAGTATTTCGCCATCCATGTATTTAAAAGCAATTCTGAAGTTGGAATGCATGGCATAGGCTCCTCACACAATGTTCTTTATGTGGTCCTCAGGTGATAGTTTTCTATTTAGAACCACCCCTAGATCTCTTTCTTTATCAGAATTCCTTAAAGATTTCTCACATGGTTTTCCTAATGATAGATTGTGGGCTGTAAGGGACAGGTTTGATGTATGGATTAGTTGATAGAAGTTCCAGTCCTCCTGTAGACAGGGATCTCACATCAGCTTGTATATTATACAAGGATAAGATTTGATAAATTCAGTTATTTGACTGAACACTGGCTCTGTTTAAATCAGAGATTTAAACATACATAGTCTAACCTAGCTCCTTTCTTTTTTACCTAGCTTTTACCTAGCCTAACCTAGCTTTTTTTTCCCAAGCCGGTCTATGGCCCGTGTTTTTTTTTCGATGCCTCAGTGGTCCATGCACAGGTCCGTTCAAGGGGATTAAATAGCCGTTCTATGGCCCCAGGGTTTTCTCAAATTTTCTTTCATAGCCGGTCTATGGCCCCTGGGTTTTACGAACTTTTTTTCCCAAGCCGGTCTATGGCGTGTATGTTAAATAAACCAAATTTTTCACTTTTGACAATTGAGCACCTGCTACATCCAGATTCTAGGGAGGAAAGGAATATAATATAATATCTAATATATCTATCTGTGTGAAATAGATTAAATCCATTTATTTGATATTCAGCTAATAGTTCTGTATTTTCTACATTCATCCATGTTTTGGTAAGTGCAATAATATGTATTGTTTCATTGCAGATTAGAGATTCAAGATAGTTCTAGATTTCCGAAGTACTGAAACGCGCGCCATACAGGCTTGGTGGATCTAGGTGCAAGGTAAAATTATTTACATTTACTTGTTTTGTATTTATATGCATATATGCATTTATATGCATTATTCTATAGAATAATAGATCTCGTAATAATTTTGCAAAAATAGTGGCATTTACTATTTTTAAAAGATTATTAAAAAATTTACTGATATGGTGCATTCGGAAGACAAACCCAATTTTTCACTTTTGACAATTGAGCTCAAGTGCAGGGGGGGGGTGGGTTGTGTAAAAGCCTGGTTTGTGCCTCGGAGAGGCTATGGGATCCAGTAAGATCGTCCTTCCTTTCCTCCCTAGAATCTGGATGTAGCAGGTGCTCAATTGTCAAAAGTGAAAAATTGGGTTTGTCTTCCGAATGCACCATATCAGTAAATTTTTTAATAATCTTTTAAAAATAGTAAATGCCACTATTTTTGCAAAATTATTACGAGATCTATTATTCTAATAAGAGTTTGATAAAATACAGTAGACTGCCTACTGGTTTTACCTGTAATAAGGTTTGATACAGATGATTATCCGTTCCAGGGGATTAAATAGCCGTTCTATGGCCCCAGGGTTTTCTCAAATTTTCTTTCATAGCCGGTCTATGGCCCCTGGGTTTTACGAACTTTTTTTCCCAAGCCGGTCTATGGCCCCTGGGTTTTACGAACTTTTTTTCCCAAGCCGGTCTATGGCGTGTATGTTAAATAAACCAAATTTTTCACTTTTGACAATTGAGCACCTGCTACATCCAGATTCTAGGGAGGAAAGGAATATAATATAATATCTAATATATCTATCTGTGTGAAATAGATTAAATCCATTTATTTGATATTCAGCTAATAGTTCTGTATTTTCTACATTCATCCATGTTTTGGTAAGTGCAATAATATGTATTGTTTCATTGCAGATTAGAGATTCAAGATAGTTCTAGATTTCCGAAGTACTGAAACGCGCGCCATACAGGCTTGGTGGATCTAGGTGCAAGGTAAAATTATTTACATTTACTTGTTTTGTATTATATGCATATATGCATTTATATGCATATATGCATTATATGCTATAGAATAATAGATCTCGTAATAATTTTGCAAAAGTAGTGGCATTTACTATTTTTAAAAGATTATTAAAAAATTTACTGATATGGTGCATTCGGAAGACAAACCCAATTTTTCACTTTTGACAATTGAGCTCGGGTGCAGGGGGGGGGTTGTGTAAAAGCCTGGTTTGTGCCTCGGAGAGGCTATGGGATCCAGTAAGATCGTCCTTCCTTTCCTCCCTAGAATCTGGATGTAGCAGGTGCTCAATTGTCAAAAGTGAAATTTGAGGATTTGAACCTGCGTCCGGGAGCATCCCAGACACTGCCTAAATCGACTGAGCTACAACAGGGTAAAAGGATCCAGGAAGTTCAGTAGAAGTTTGGTTTCAACCCTTTTACCCTGTCGTAGCTCAGTCGATTAAGGCAGTGTCTGGGATGCTCCCGGACACAGGTTTGAATCCTCATCACGGCCCTTGTGGATTTGTTCATTTGATGCATCACGTTATTGTGATCTGTGTGTGATGATGTAAGGGCGAAGAGGGAGAACGGCCTGTTGACATAGCTCGGGTGCAGGGGGGGGTTGTGTAAAAGCCTGGTTTGTGCCTCGGAGAGGCTATGGGATCCAGTAAGTTCAGTAGAACTTCGGTTTCAACCCTTTTACCCTGTTGTAGCTCAGTCGATTAAGGCAGTGTCTGGGATGCTCCCGGACGCAGGTTCGAATCCTCGTCACGGCCCTTGTGGATTTGTTCATTTGATGCATCACGTTATTGTGATCTGTGTGTGTAATTCTTCACTTGCTACAGCAACAGGAATGTGTGTGTATGTATTTGTGTTGTTGAATATGACCGAACGTGTAAGATTAATGATTCTAACACAAATCGTCTGAATATTTGTTTTTCTTCACTGTCGAGAGTAGTTAAAAAAATTTACTCGAGTTTATTTTCACACTTTATTTATGGTCCTTAAGTCCCTCTCCTTAATGCTGCTGCTGGTTCTCGCATCTTTGCATCGCTTGTATGTTTGGGGGTTTGGCCTCTTGCTATATATTGATTCCATTTGTGTGTGTTTGGGTCTCAGGCCCTCTCGCAATTTCTGTTGAACAAACCCCTTTTCCTAGTTCTGCATCTCTCCTTTGGTACAAATTTTGTTGTGCTTTTATCATATATTTCACAAAACTTGACATACATTTCATTTACTTCATGTCCTATCAGCAAGTGTTTGTCAAATTCTTTAAGGAAAGTTTATCATCCTGATTGCAGATCTCTAGCGCTATTATGTCAACTTCTTGTGGATTCGCAATCATTATTTAATTTACCTTTAGGTGTTCTTTCACCAGCACAGCAACACTGTACCTCTCCCAACCAGTTTAAGATAAAAACTAAGTACTAACTAATTAACTCAATGTAACCTACCTTACCCCCAAAATGTCAACCCATGTCTTCTATTTTAAACAATGCTGTTTTGTTGACCAAATTGTATTTTTGTTTTTTTCTGCAATGTTTCCCCCCCCCCCTCCACCACTCTACCACCACATTGAGTTTAGTAGCTCTGTGCACGTCAGGTGCTGTTTAATATACAGACCTACTCCTCCATTTGACCTAGTTTCTCTATCACATCTATATCACTTTGTGCTTTAGGCCTGGTGGAGCTTGGTCCACCAGGCTATTGTTTGGAGTGGCCCGCAGATCCACATACAGTCTGCATATGATATACAGTCTGTTGATCAATTAAACTACAGTAGTTAGTTTTTATCATCCGAATGCACCAATATGTGTTCATTCTTCCCAGATGAAGGAACTAGGTAATATTCATCATCTGAATGCACCATCTGAAGCTTTAACACACTCATGATACACGAGAGGTTTAAAAAACTTTTAAAACTTTTTGACCTATGTATTTAAAAGCAATTCTAAAGTTAAAAAGTGTAGCATAGGCCCCTCGCAGAATGTTCTTAATATGATCCTCAGGTTATAGTTTTCTATCTAAAACCACCCCTAGATCTCTTTCTTGATCAGAATTCTTTATAGATCTCTGTGGCTCGATCATAGAAACTGAGTAAATTCGTTACACTGGACCTTCCAGATCGAAACCATGCTGACAGTCTGATATATCATTCAGTACGTCTGCATCTGAAATTGAGCAATACCGGATTTATTATTTGGTTTTATAAATTTTATACTTATAATCTTAACTTATTTCAGAGACCACGAGTAATCTGGGCTTCGAACTCAACAGAAAAGCCTTCCGTAGACCTGCTTCTTTGCTACATAATAGACAAAATTTAGTAAGTATTGATTTATTATGTGTTTGTTTATTTATTTATTTTTTCTTTATATACAAGAAGGTACATTGGGGGAGAGTACAATGACTTGAAGTTATACATTCTTGTAAAGCAACTAGCACTCATAGCGTTTCGGGCAGATCTAAGTATAGACCAAGGAACTTACCATCTTTTTTATTTCTGATGTTAACATTGTGTAACTGTAGATGAATTGCATTTGTTGATTTGCTCCCAAGTAAGATGTCGTAGGTCCTTTCTATGTTCTTTCTATAGTGTTTAGTGTGAGTTTGTTGGTTGACATTAATAAGTGGATTTTTTTTTTAATTTATTGTTTACATCATTATTTAATATGAGTGGGTTGGAGTCTGAGTAGATGAGGTTAGTGTCATCATTATCGCATATCTCAGTGATTTTGTCGTAATGGTCAAGTAGCTGTACTGTACAAGTAGAGGACATGAGAGATAGCTGTAAGAGGTATTTCAATATCTTCCTGCTCTAAATCCTTGTTGGCCTGGATTGTGGAGGTCATTGGTCTCTATAAAACTAGTAACCTGACTCCTGATCACTCTCAAATAATTTTATTATGTGGGATGTTAGTGCAACTGGTCTATAATTCTTTGCCAATGCTTGTGTTGTGTTGTGTTGTTTTGGTAGTGATGTGCAATGTGGTTTTTTGGTAGTGATTCGTCCAGTTCTGGTAGTAGTGCGGTTGTTGTGTGGTGTAGTACTTGTGTGCTTGTTAATGACTTGTATTCCAGTCTTGTGGGTATCTCCTTTCCCCTACAGGCCAACTGCTTTGTTCTTACCTAGCATTTTGCTTTGTTTGGGTATGAATGTTTGTGTGCCGTATATTTTGCAAAATTTGCCATATATCTCATTACCCAGCAACAATTTTAGGTTGCCACAACATATCTGGAAAGTATTTGAAAGTATTGGAAACGTTTGTTTTATCGTATCAGATACGATTATTGTGTGTGGACTTAAATAGGTTTCCAAAACTTATAACCAAGACATATGTATCTAACACTAATTTGAGATGTTGTGGCAACTTACACTCCTAACATGAGTCATTCATAATCCATTCATACACCAATATGAATCTCTTGTGAAAGGTTTGAGCCTTATCTGAACCCCTTTTCACATCTTTGTGTTTAAAGTTAAATTTCTTGAAATTAAATTATATTATTTTATATTATATTATATTATTTTTATTATATTTTATTTTATAATTTATTATTATTTTTCTTATATTTTTTTATATTATATTAGTGTTTTCAATTTAAATATTAAAACCAATTTAAGGGTAAAAAAATCAAATAATTTATATTTCTTTTATTATTTACTAACAAATCAGCAAAAATACAAAAACATATGACCTATATAATTATATATATAATATATATATATACATAATTTATATAATATATATATATATATATATATATATATATATATATATATATATATATATATATATATATATATATATTAGTGTAATACATAAGAATGTAGTGTAATAGTATATATATTATATATTATATATATATATATTTATATATAAATAATATATTTATATATAAATAATATATTTATATATAAATAATATATATATATATAAATAATATATATATATATAAATAATATATATATAAATAATATATATATATAAATAATATATATATGATAACCATCTTTGTAACCTATATGTAACTCCCTCTTTGTAACAAGTTCAAATAAAGCAAATATATGTGTACATACAAAAGAATGGGAGTGGTAGAAGATAATATTAGTGTTTAGTGAGTGACCACAAGGTCTCCTCTGAATACTTTTTATTTTCTTCTCCGGGGCTATGGGTCCCCACATTGGCACCAGAGGTCTTCCTCACAAACTTTTTATATAATATATATATATATAAATATTATATATATAAAGGTAAAACTAGCTAGTTATACGTAGATATATGATAACTAACCAACCCTACCAAACCTAACCTAATATATATATATAAATATATATATATATATATAAATATATATATATATATAAATATATATATATATATATATAAATATATATATATATATATATATATAAATATATATATATATAAATATATATATATATATATATATATATATATAAATATATATAAATATAAATATATATATATATAAATATATATAAATATAAATATATATATATATATATATATATATATATATATATATATAAATATATATATATATATATATATAAATATAAATATATATATATATATATATATATATATATATATAAATATATATATATATATAAATATATATATATATATATATATATATATATATATATATATATATATATATATATATATATGTCGTACCTAGTAGCCAGAACTCACTTCTCAGCCTACTATGCAAGGCCCGATTTACCTAATAAGCCAAGTTTTCATGAATTAATGTTTTTTCGTCTACCTAACCTACCTAACCTAACCTAACCTAGCTTTTTTTGGCTACCTAACCTAACCTTACCTATAAAGATAGGTTAGATTAGGTTAGGTAGGGTTGGTTAGGTTCGGTCATATATCTACGTTAATTTTAACTGCAATAAAAAAAAATTGACCTCATACATAATGAAATGGGAAGCTTTATCATTTCATAAGAAAAAAATTATATAAAATATATTAATTCAGGAAAACTTGGCTTATTAGGCAAATCGGGCCTTGCATAGTAGGCTGAGAAGTGAGTTCTGGCTACTAGGTACGACATATATATATATATATATATATATATATATATATATATATATATATATAAATATATATATATATATATATATATATATATATATATATATATATATATATATATATATATATATAAATATATATATATATATATATAAATATATAAATATATATATATATATATATATATATAAATATATAAATATATATATATATATATATATATATATATATATATATATATATATATATATATATATATATATAAATATATATATATATATAAATGTATATATATATATATATATAAATATATATATATATAAATATATATATATAAATATATATATATATATAAATATATATATATATATATAAATATATATATATATATATATATATATATATATATATATATATATATTTAGGACAAAATTGAACACCTAAATTTATACGTTGACGCAAACACTCGTTCTGAAATTGTGGCTGTTTTTGTATAAGTATTTCATTACATTTTAAAGAACATTGTTAATCTTTATGACCATCTATATACATTGATGCGCTCCAGATTTTACCCTGGGAAGGTTTATCAATTTTTAATGCCTCAGCTATTGGTTGGATTAGATTTTCTTCAAATATTTTCTGAATATCTTCACCGAATTCAATATTTCCAGTCTTATTAGGTACTAAGGCAAATTTTGTTCCTCCCGAAACTATAAAACATTTGACCTCCAACAACTTAACGGTTAAGCTAGTTAAATAATCATTGTTAATTCTATAATATTTCATGTTGTTTTGGTTATTTGCCTTGATTTTTTCTTCAAATACAGAACTACCGAGTTTTTCATATTGTTCTTTAAATTTAGTTAATTTGTCTAAAATATTGTTTTTATTCAACTCTCTTAAATTTTCGATTGTTATCAATTTTTTGTGAATATTGGGTGGGTCATAGGGAAGTATATAATAATTCCAACTTGAAGCTTTGTTCAGCATTTCTGCAATAATTTCCATAACCTCTTCATCTTCGTTGATGAAGTTGAGGGTGCTATAATACTTTTCTTCAGTTTGAAGTTGAGGGGGAGGAGGGTGAGATTGATAAATTCCATCTGTAGTCGTTGGTTGGTGATATATTGAGGTTGCATTTTTTGCCTGAATTATTGTTTGTTGTTGCTGCTGGTGGATAGGTAGGAGAAGGTAAATATTGACCATAATATCCTGAGGTATTCATTGTATGAAAGAGTCAAAATGATATAATGAGTTATGAACTTTTGATATCCTAATTATATACTGACTGACTTTAAAAAAAAAAAAAAAAGTATATATATATATAACTTTTAATAAAATGTATAATATGAATTTTCTGCCAATGTGTCTCGCCTTATGGCGACAAATGGTAATATAATTAACCACCGATCATCATCATTATCTATCTTCTTTTGTTTATTTTCCATAATTATATCATACATATCACACTCCAAACTATAAACAAAAATAAAAAAGGCTAACATCTCTTCGAAACAGTTAGAATTTAATGTGAATAAAATGTCTGTATTATTAATATTGCTACTATTCACCATTGAGATCGTTGGTACCAAATGTGTCAGTTTGCTTACATTACCAGAAAGAAAATGTGATATATTTTTTAAATTGCTAAATTTTCGACATTGAGCATCAGAATCTAGAGTCACCCACATTTTTCTTTTGGTCTTATCATAAAGAAAAGTTGTTCGTAAAATAAAATTACATTCAGAATTTTTTTCTTATTCTTATTATTATTATTATTATTATTATTATTAGTAGTAGTAGTAGCAGTAGTAATAGTACTATACCACCATTTATGTTTTCTAGTCAAAGACGACATATAAAATTTTGAATTTTCTAAACACTCGTAATGAAATGAGGGCCATATTGAAGTTATTTCAATGCAAGGAATATTTAACAAAAGCTCACAGGCACTCAGATTACAAACTCTATAACTATGTGCAACATGTTTTTCATACAGCTGATATCTTTCATTTTTTTGATAATCCAAGCTTAAGTTTTCTATACTATATTGAGACGCATTTTCTGAATCAGCAGTCTGAATAAGAGCATTAACAGTTTGGCCTATATCAGAAATTAATCCCATTAAACGATTAATTATTTGTATTTGGGGTCTATATGTAATAGCTGGACATAGACACACACTCTTGGGTAAAGTTAAACCCAGCAAACACAAATCATCTACACAACGTTCGCCTATCTCTTCCCATAGGTGTGGGAATGATTTGCATTGAGAATGGTGCAGGAGAGCCTTTGAGAAACTTTTACTCAAAAAATCCAAACACAAAGGTTTAATTATAAATTGTTTTTCTACAATTATTTTCTTCCAAATGTAAAGCAAATAGTTTTTACATGTTTAAATATAAAATTTATGGTGTTTTTTTGTAAAATTCATTAATAAATTGTGAATGATATATATTGGCTGAGTGAAACCTTTAAAATCCATTTAGTTATAATTTGAACAGAAAAAAGTAGTTTTCCAAATTTTCTAAAAATCGCTCTTTTTAACACAATTTGACTCCTTATGCATTCCACTAAACACTATATCATGTTTAAATATATAATTTATGTATTATTCCCTAAAATAATTTATATAAATTATATAAGTTGCTGGAAAGTGGTGTTAAAGATTCTGAAAACTTTTTGTTGTGTTATAATTGGAATGTTCTTATTAACTATGTCTCAAGTTCACAGTTTATCAAACAAGAATATTAACATTCGTCAACTCTTAAAATCTTATATGTTATCTTGCTGGTGCAAAATGGGGTGAATCTTTAGGAACAGCTATAGTATCTATATATCACAAATGGTGTTTTCCCTAACTCAAACAATGTAGGGTTTATTATTCTACACATATTTCTAATGACTCTTAGATGTTTACATTCTCTGAAGTATAATTGTGAAGGCTGTGTCCATCACTCTCAACACAGATTCTTAAACTCCTCTCAGCAGGTTCAACTATATAATTAGTTTCCATTTTGAATCTCCATGGACATTTGTATCCAAAATGAAACCAATGTGGTTTCCTTCAGCGCCTTTAGCCAGCACATTTGCTCATTCATTTCCACAGATTCCAACATGGTAGGGGATTTACAGAAATTTGTATATTCATATTGTTATATATTAAAAATATGAATGCAGTTCAATATGATAAGACAAATACATGAGTTTATGATAAATTCGTTTTCTGTGATATACCATTGATATGCTCTTTTTTTCTTTAAACGGCAGACTAAACTAAAGTGCTCACATCAACAGATTTGATGTATTAATGGTCAACGCTCAACAGAGTTAGTATAAATGTATTAGTATAAATCTTACTTGTCTCATTGTTAATTCACATTCAATGTCAACTTGTGGTTTTGATGTGGCACGTTTGGCCAAGACACCCCACCCCATTATGCACCCCATGCCCATCTTGTGGGCGGTTGTGGAAAGGATTACAGAGGCACATAATGGGCTCAGGGACTGAACCCCACAATTCATTTAGCTAAGCAAGTTACAATCTTGATGAACTAGTTACAAAATTCAATATAAGTCATCACATCAACAATGGGTTCGAGATCGACCTCAAGTACAGGTTCTAAATTAACACTTTCCTGGATTTTCGACTTGGAATTACGGGCGTTTTCCCTAACCGCTTGTCGGATCACGACGTAAATTTACGGTGCAGTTTAACATATTTGTAAAAAATCCAGTTTAAATCCGATTTACTTGGGGTTTGTTTCAAACTCCGCGCCATGAAATTCCTGTTCTCTCGGGTAGGCCGCATGTCACGTCGGCCTACTGGGTCACGTGACAGGCCCATTGTTTTGTTGTCACGTGGAGCAATCGGATCTCTCTCCCCTCGGCCTCCCCTCGGCTCTCCCCTCGCCCAACCTACACAATGCAGACACAAAGAAAGTTCAGAAAAGAAAACGAGTTCGCAGGGCAGATGGAACAGTAAGACTACAGCAGGTTGTGGTGAACAAACCACAGGCAATTGTTGACTACAATAAGTTCATGAAGGGTGTTGACCACTTTGATCAAATGGTAAAGTATTACCATTTCGCCAGGAAATGTCACAAGTGGACCAAGAAAATAACATTTTATTTCTTGCAAATGGCATTGCAAAACGCTTATGCATTGTACAAGGCCAACACAGATGATCGAAGGAAACTAACTCTGCTCTAGTTCCATGAAGTTGCTATTTGGTCTTTATTGAAATTTGACAAGGCAGAGTGGCCTGCAACAACTACACCATCTCCACATCTAGTTCATGCTCCAGACATAAATCATGACACTGGTCCTGTGTATCCTGCTGCTGACCCGTCAACACCTGGCCCGTCGGGTGTAAGGCGCCCTCTTTTCACGTCTACACCTAGTGCTGAAGCTGAATCTGATGAAGATAATTCATATTCCACATTAGTGTTTGAAAACAATAGTGAGAGCGACGATTCAGACAGTAGTTTATTGCCAACCCAGAGACAACAGCGACGTGTTGTTATAGCAGAGACTCGCCTGAACTATAAATTGAAACATGAGCTGGTAAAAATCCCCAAACGTCGCAGGTGTGAAATGTGTGCAAAGTCGGGTATCAGGAAGGAAACTGGCATAGCGTGCAAGACATGCGATGTTCCACTTTGCGTCATACCTTGTTACACCACTTATCACAGGAAAAGGGTGTATTGGGTGGACAAGAAATAACCACCTACATCAGCTTCACTCCACCTAGGAACATCTGTTGAGCAACTTCAGGAATCAGTACCTGAAGGAGGTGGAGTGGAGATAAAATGCTCAACTTATTTTACTACAATCGTCTTTGCTTTGGTAAGTACACATAATTGTCTTAGATTGTTTTAGTATTGTAGTCTATTTTCTTAGGAATATTTTGATACCTAAATGAGAACTGTAGCACGAAAACTAAAGTAAGTATACATGAAACAAGAGAAACTTTTTTGTGGGTGTTGCGGGTGTGAGTTGGAGTGTCAAGAGCGGGTTCCGGTTGTGTGTTTTCCGTCATCTCTACAGCTGTGAATTCCAAGGAATTGTATTTGATATGCATATGTCTGTGTAGGGAATTTTATTCCGAACACTATACAAAAAAAACGGTGTGAAACAAGTATAAACTTGAAAAACATGAGCAAAGTAAAAACTTTTGACGCTCACGGGTACAAACACGCGTAAGATTTTATTCCCCGCAAATTTATTTGATGCTGTGTTGGCCAACTCTACCCATGTTCTTATAGAACTTTCTATTGCGAACACATTGCTATAAAAATGAAATACGTAGCTCCAGAAATAATGTCAGGACAGTGAAATAAGTATAAACATTCAAAGCACTGCATCCCACCAGTGTCGTCCCTGCTGAAATCAAGGCTAACGCTTCGCCCAGTTCCCACACTCGTGCGGGTCACCCGATACCATAATTAGACATTGATAGGCATATGTCTGGGTGGGGAATTTTATTGCGAGTTCAGTGATATCAAAATGAGCGCTGTAGGATGACTGTGAGGCTGGCAACAAACGAAAGAGTATGAACATTTACTTCCTGTTTGGGTGTCACGGCGAGTCATCTTCGTGTTTATTTACTTCGTGGTGGGATACCAAATGCTTCGGTGACATTTTATGCATATGATCTTGTAGAGAATTTTATTGCCAACGCATTGATACCAAAATGAAAAACGTAGCTCGAGAATTGAGGTTAGGAGCGTGAAAAGATTATAAACTTTTTTGTGTTTACACTTGAGCGCCCAGAACGCCGCGCACACAACCTGCTTGGTTTTCCAGCTAGTGCCGCGCGCACTAATGTGTTAAGCAACTGACATATGTGGAGAGCTAGTATCAAAATTTATATGTTTGTCCTGCACACCGCCCCCCATCCAGTGGGCAGCGGTGGATAGGTTACAATCACTCAGTTACTACCTACAGTTAGCAAACTGGGGATATTTGGCTAAAATTTCTGGTAGCAGATCATTTTGAATGAAATATTGACACATCGCTGGAACATTGGTTATAGAATTGTCTCTAAATTCATGTATCTTTTCGCACTCCATCACATAGTGACGGAGGGTGTGCGAATAATTTTGTTGACACAGTTTACATTTGGTCAGGTCTACATCAGCAGATAATGAGAATTCCCAGAGATACTTGTAACCGAGTCTAAGCCGAGCAGTAGTAACATCTAGAAGTCTGCTGATTTTATTGGATGATCCATAGATGTGTGGCTCCTCTTGTATGATAGTATGATGATAGATGGAATTACTAGTTCCAGTTTCTAGGCAGGCGATGAGTACTCACAATAACCTTAATTAAGCGTCAAAACAAAAATGTGTATACTCTTTTTACTCTCCTGACCTTAGTTCTTGAGCTATGTATTTCATTTTGGTACCAACGTGTTCGCAATAACATTCTCTAGAAGAACATCAGCAAAAACGGTCACCAAAAGTTATATGAATACCATCACCCAATAAATACCTACGTAGATGACTCGCCGTGAGTGCCCAAGAGCAACAAAATGTTTTTACTCTTGGGATTGTTATCACTTCCACACTTGTCCTACAGCGTTAATTTTGGTATCAATGTACTCGCAATGAAATTCCCAACACGGTGATATGAATATAAACGTAGAATAATGGTCGCTGCCCACCCGCAAGAGTGTGGGAAGTGGCGGAACTGTTACCCAGTATTGGTGACAAGACGACACATGGGCGATACAGCGCTTTGAAAGTTTATAATTATTTCACTGTCCTGACATTATTATTGTATGTACGTCATTCATTTTTGTGCCAATGTTTTCGCAATAGAATGTTCTATGAGCCCGTAGGTAAAAAAGAGCAACAAAGCGTAAGATAGAATAGCACCATATATAAAACAACGCTGGTACATATCAGTGAGCGTCAAACACACACGAAATGTGTGTGTTTGATGGTGGTCAAACGATGTTTGATGTGTTTGATCAGGTGATGTCCTGATCCGCCTAATTAAAGTATGAATTATGTTGAGAAAAAATAAGAAAAAAGGGAAAAAACAGGGGTGGGAGAAACATGACAGAAAAAGAGTAAAAATACAATTTGGTCAACAAAACAGCATTGTTTAAAATAAAAGATATGGATTGACATTTTGGTGGTTAGGTAGGTTACATTGAGTTAATTAGGTAGTACTTAGTGTTTATCTGTTATAGATAGGAGCTGCATGCCTGGTATGGACCAATAGGCCTTCTGCAGTTACCTTTGTTTTTATGTTTTTGCCCTGTAACCTAAATGGTTAGAGAGGCACATATATGGGCTTAGGGACTGAACCCCACACTACATTTAGCTAAGCTGGTTACAATCTTGATGATATAGTTACAAAATTCTGTATAAGTCGTCACATTATCAATGGGTTCGAGATCAACCACAATTTCCTGAATGGATATAACAAAGGGGATATTAATAGGTTATTAAAATTGTCAACACACGATAGAACACGAAACAATGGGTATAAATTGGATAAGTTTAGATTTAGGAAAGACTTGGGTAAATACTGGGTCAGTAACAGGGTTGTTGATTTGTGGAATTTTTCTTAACTTATAAATTTATCTTTATTTATCTTAAACTGGTTGGGAGAGGTACAGTTTTTAACATAATTGGGAAGGTCATTCCACATTCGAGGTCCCTTGATTTGTAGAGCATTTCTAGTTTGACTAAGTCGTACTCTTGGAATATCAAATAGGTATTTGTTTCTGGTGTGGTGCTCATGGGATCTGTTACAACCTTCTAGGAAGCTTTTAGGGTCAGGATTGACATTACAGTGCAGCGTTTTATATATATAAAATACACATGAGAGTATGTGCAGGGACTTAATATCTAACATATTAAGAGATTTGAGTAAGGGGTCCATATATACTGCCCGGTTGCCTGAAATGCTATATGCCTACTATATTGGCTTTAGGTATTGTATGCACTAGCTCTATCTATAAATCCAACATTATGTTTGTAAATCAACTATGTATGTACTTTCCTGAATAAAATTGACTTTACTGTACACTTATATGCTCTGTGGATTTGTTATCCCCTATCGTTTGGGAGAAAAAAAATGACTAATACGTTCGGCGAATGACTTTGACTTCAACTTCACTTTGACTTCGTTCATGTCATCGTATTTTCCGTAATATATAAAGGTTATGACAATGCAATTATATTATTGTGTGCAAATAAGTTGGAAATTTCATGTACCCTAAAAATAGTAAAATAAAGAATAAGAATAATTAAATAATTGTTGTAGTAAATTGTCACACGTTCATCATACGCAAACGAACACACAGTTTGGAGCGTCAGTACAACAAGACCGCCGCCATTTTAAAACACGGCTTCGAATGTAAGTAATGTTTTTCTCGTACTAACACTGTATTATGCAATAGATTAGGTCTTGAATTCACAAATTTAGTTGTTACATCTGACAGAGTATGTTAGACTGTGTAATGCTGGTCCATGTTGACGTATTTGTGGGCTTGGTTGGTTTACATGTGATGGCACCCCAATATGGGCACCCCACAACTGCTGCATATTCTAGCTTTGGACAAGCAAAAGTGGTGAACAATTTCTTTAGTATTTCGCCATCCATGTATTTAAAAGCAATTCTGAAGTTGGAATGCATGGCATAGGCTCCTCACACAATGTTCTTTATGTGGTCCTCAGGTGATAGTTTTCTATTTAGAACCACCCCTAGATCTCTTTCTTTATCAGAATTCCTTAAAGATTTCTCACATGGTTTTCCTAATGATAGATTGTGGGCTGTAAGGGACAGGTTTGATGTATGGATTAGTTGATAGAAGTTCCAGTCCTCCTGTAGACAGGGATCTCACATCAGCTTGTATATTATACAAGGATAAGATTTGATAAATTCAGTTATTTGACTGAACACTGGCTCTGTTTAAATCAGAGATTTAAACATACATAGTCTAACCTAGCTCCTTTCTTTTTTACCTAGCTTTTACCTAGCCTAACCTAGCTTTTTTTCCCAAGCCGGTCTATGGCCCGTGTTTTTTTTTCGATGCCTCAGTGGTCCATGCACAGGTCCGTTCAAGGGGATTAAATAGCCGTTCTATGGCCCCAGGGTTTTCTCAAATTTTCTTTCATAGCCGGTCTATGGCCCCTGGGTTTTACGAACTTTTTTTCCCAAGCCGGTCTATGGCGTGTATGTTAAATAAACCAAATTTTTCACTTTTGACAATTGAGCACCTGCTACATCCAGATTCTAGGGAGGAAAGGAATATAATATAATATCTAATATATCTATCTGTGTGAAATAGATTAAATCCATTTATTTGATATTCAGCTAATAGTTCTGTATTTTCTACATTCATCCATGTTTTGGTAAGTGCAATAATATGTATTGTTTCATTGCAGATTAGAGATTCAAGATAGTTCTAGATTTCCGAAGTACTGAAACGCGCGCCATACAGGCTTGGTGGATCTAGGTGCAAGGTAAAATTATTTACATTTACTTGTTTTGTATTTATATGCATATATGCATTTATATGCATTATTCTATAGAATAATAGATCTCGTAATAATTTTGCAAAAATAGTGGCATTTACTATTTTTAAAAGATTATTAAAAAATTTACTGATATGGTGCATTCGGAAGACAAACCCAATTTTTCACTTTTGACAATTGAGCTCAAGTGCAGGGGGGGGGTGGGTTGTGTAAAAGCCTGGTTTGTGCCTCGGAGAGGCTATGGGATCCAGTAAGATCGTCCTTCCTTTCCTCCCTAGAATCTGGATGTAGCAGGTGCTCAATTGTCAAAAGTGAAAAATTGGGTTTGTCTTCCGAATGCACCATATCAGTAAATTTTTTAATAATCTTTTAAAAATAGTAAATGCCACTATTTTTGCAAAATTATTACGAGATCTATTATTCTAATAAGAGTTTGATAAAATACAGTAGACTGCCTACTGGTTTTACCTGTAATAAGGTTTGATACAGATGATTATCCGTTCCAGGGGATTAAATAGCCGTTCTATGGCCCCAGGGTTTTCTCAAATTTTCTTTCATAGCCGGTCTATGGCCCCTGGGTTTTACGAACTTCTTTTCCCAAGCCGGTCTATGGCCCCTGGGTTTTACGAACTTTTTTTCCCAAGCCGGTCTATGGCGTGTATGTTAAATAAACCAAATTTTTCACTTTTGACAATTGAGCACCTGCTACATCCAGATTCTAGGGAGGAAAGGAATATAATATAATATCTAATATATCTATCTGTGTGAAATAGATTAAATCCATTTATTTGATATTCAGCTAATAGTTCTGTATTTTCTACATTCATCCATGTTTTGGTAAGTGCAATAATATGTATTGTTTCATTGCAGATTAGAGATTCAAGATAGTTCTAGATTTCCGAAGTACTGAAACGCGCGCCATACAGGCTTGGTGGATCTAGGTGCAAGGTAAAATTATTTACATTTACTTGTTTTGTATTTATATGCATATATGCATTTATATGCATTATTCTATAGAATAATAGATCTCGTAATAATTTTGCAAAAGTAGTGGCATTTACTATTTTTAAAAGATTATTAAAAAATTTACTGATATGGTGCATTCGGAAGACAAACCCAATTTTTCACTTTTGACAATTGAGCTCGGGTGCAGGGAGGGGGGTTGTGTAAAAGCCTGGTTTGTGCCTCGGAGAGGCTATGGGATCCAGTAAGATCGTCCTTCCTTTCCTCCCTAGAATCTGGATGTAGCAGGTGCTCAATTGTCAAAAGTGAAATTTGAGGATTTGAACCTGCGTCCGGGAGCATCCCAGACACTGCCTAAATCAACTGAGCTACAACAGGGTAAAAGGATCCAGGAAGTTCAGTAGAAGTTTGGTTTCAACCCTTTTACCCTGTCGTAGCTCAGTCGATTAAGGCAGTGTCTGGGATGCTCCCGGACACAGGTTTGAATCCTCATCACGGCCCTTGTGGATTTGTTCATTTGATGCATCACGTTATTGTGATCTGTGTGTGATGATGTAAGGGCGAAGAGGGAGAACGGCCTGTTGACATAGCTCGGGTGCAGGGGGGGGTTGTGTAAAAGCCTGGTTTGTGCCTCGGAGAGGCTATGGGATCCAGTAAGTTCAGTAGAACTTCGGTTTCAACCCTTTTACCCTGTTGTAGCTCAGTCGATTAAGGCAGTGTCTGGGATGCTCCCGGACGCAGGTTCGAATCCTCGTCACGGCCCTTGTGGATTTGTTCATTTGATGCATCACGTTATTGTGATCTGTGTGTGTAATTCTTCACTTGCTACAGCAACAGGAATGTGTGTGTATGTATTTGTGTTGTTGAATATGACCGAACGTGTAAGATTAATGATTCTAACACAAATCGTCTGAATATTTGTTTTTCTTCACTGTCGAGAGTAGTTAAAAAAATTTACTCGAGTTTATTTTCACACTTTATTTATGGTCCTTAAGTCCCTCTCCTTAATGCTGCTGCTGGTTCTCGCATCTTTGCATCGCTTGTATGTTTGGGGGTTTGGCCTCTTGCTATATATTGATTCCATTTGTGTGTGTTTGGGTCTCAGGCCCTCTCGCAATTTCTGTTGAACAAACCCCTTTTCCTAGTTCTGCATCTCTCCTTTGGTACAAATTTTGTTGTGCTTTTATCATATATTTCACAAAACTTGACATACATTTCATTTACTTCATGTCCTATCAGCAAGTGTTTGTCAAATTCTTTAAGGAAAGTTTATCATCCTGATTGCAGATCTCTAGCGCTATTATGTCAACTTCTTGTGGATTCGCAATCATTATTTAATTTACCTTTAGGTGTTCTTTCACCAGCACAGCAACACTGTACCTCTCCCAACCAGTTTAAGATAAAAACTAAGTACTAACTAATTAACTCAATGTAACCTACCTTACCCCCAAAATGTCAACCCATGTCTTCTATTTTAAACAATGCTGTTTTGTTGACCAAA
>NC_091212.1:20838235-20855735 GCF_040958095.1 Procambarus clarkii
GAAAATAAGCAGTCACTAATTTTATATAGTACTAAACAACAATGTTAACCTTAATTCTAATATGTTATGATGGTGAACAATACTTTTTACTAAAGTTAAAAGTTTGCAATGTAAGCAAAGAGTATTCCTACAGCTTGCACAAGAATTAAAAACAATCACAAGAAACTTACTAGTCATAAATCATGTAGTATTGACAAGAAGATATAAGTACTTTCTGTTTTCTTGATTAACATTCCTCTGGTTGATGTGTTAATCCTATACACTTTTTTTAAAAAGTCCTTACGTGGATTAACATTGAAGGCCCCAAATATTCTTGAATCACAAGGACTAGTAAATATTGGGCTTTGAAAAGGATATACCCTAACAATGAAGTAATTTTCTTCACTTCTTCGGCTGTGTACAGTCCTTAACACTTCACAGCAATTATATCCAGGTAACGAATATACATTGTTAGGAAATTTATGAGAAATTTTATTATCTGGAGATGTTTTATAAATCATGGTATTTTCAGCCTCCTTGTTACGAACCCGGATCCAGCGTCCATGCCTGGAGCAGTGACAAAAACGCCATCTGTGGGTCAGCTCCCGAAACCCCCGCCAAACGAACGACGACACCTAGTGAGGACAGCGTGTACTGGCCTCGAGGACCAGTTTCCAGTCTGGTTCAGCGCTCAACACCGCCGCTACTGACCTCTGGTGAGGTGGTGCTCCAACGACAGCGCCATCTATGGAGTGGATATGTCGGGCGTTTGTATCTGAGCCTGTGAGTGTGGTGTATTAGTGTCCCGGTTATTAATGACGTGTCTGCTTACAGAGCCGACCTGGGCCACTGTGTTGAAGGTGGAGTCAGTCTACCCGAGGCAGCCAGTCTCCATACAGTGAAGTTTGCTGCAGCTTTTGTGACGTCGCCCCCCCGGAAGAACACTGTGGTGTGTTAGCCTGCCATTGGAGTGGCAGTTAAAGGATTTACCCGGGACCGACGGTTGGAGACGATAATCCACTGGGGTAGTGAGGACAGGAGGGTGATTGGTGATATCACACGAGACTCCTGTCTAGGGCGTACCCCTTTTATCGTTCGTGGAGTGGCCGTACCAGCCTTGTTGGCTCAGTACCTGCCAGCAGACCTGCTGGACGTGTGGTTGACGGCCTCCACGACGGTGCCCCCAGTGGACCTGTGTTGTGGCTGACCTGTGGCCAGGGTAGACTCGGCGTTCTCAGAGGACACGTCTTGAGGCCACGAAGAAAGCGCCGCGGACTCAGCACCTAGCTTCGAGGATCCATAGTCTCCAGCAGAAGACTACAGTGTTGATCCCCTTGTAAAGTGTTAATACCCCTCCCCCTTGTGTACGTTTTACTATTATATATATTTATGGTGATGGTGTTAATTATAATATTAAGTTCTTAACTTTCTTTCCCTACTCCCTTTAAGTTACTTGCGTCACGGATCGCATCCCTTGAAAGCCTCTACTGGCTTGGGGTCGGATATATATATCTTCCTCTAACGACATCAGAGTAAGAACCCCGTTGCGTCCCGAGAGGGCCGTAACATAATTGGCATCCCCAGCGGGATCCGTCCCCTTGTTAAGTATGTTTGACAGGGGTGGTGAAGTGGCGTAATCCCTGTATATAATTCCCCCTGTGTGTGACGATTGTGACATACGTCCTGTGCGGTGCGAAAGAGTGACTAAGTGCGATATTGTGCAGTGCGGTGCTCGCTGTGATTAAGCGATTAAGTGCAATATTGCCTAGTGCGGTGCTCAGTGATTTAGTGTAATATTGTAGAGCGAAGTGTTCGCTTGGACTCAGTGCAATATTGGGTAGTGCGGTGCCCGAAGTGATTACGTGCAATATTGGCAAGTGCAGTGTTTGGTGCGATAAAGTGCAATATTGACGTAGAACAGTGCTCGGTGTGTTAAGTGCTCGTTAAGTGTTCCACCTGTGACAATGGCAGACAAAGCTACCATTGACGATCTGGACGAGGTTCAGGCTTTTCTGAACAGAGAAGATTGTCTTGCCAGATTAAAATATCTGAGCAAACCGGAACTTGTACTAGTGAGCGCCTACCTGGAGATCAAGATCCGTGCCAGTGATTCCCGTGTGGAGATCTTGTCCAAGGTTCACCGGCACCTGAAGGCAGAAGAGAAACAGGGAAGCGAGACTCCTAGTACAAGGGAAGGTGAGGAAATAGCTTCCACGGAAAAGGAAGATAAGGGCAGCGACGTTGACAGTGATGCCGGCGAGCTTAATATCAGCTTCCTAACAGTCAAGATGCGTGCCCTAGAAATTAATCGGGAAAATGAATGGAAGAAGTTAGAAATGGAACGAGAATTAAAAGATAAAGAAGTGGAGATGAAAAATAAAGAAATGGAGATGAAAGAAAAAGAATTGGCAATGAGGCGTTTAGAATTAGAAAGAGAAGAAAGAAGAGAAGAGCGAGAAAGAGAAGAGAAACGAGAAAGAGAAGAACGAGAAAGAGAAGAGAGACGGGAGAGAGAAGAACGAGAAAGAGAAGAGAAACGAGAAAGAGAAGAACGAGAAAGAGAAGAGAGACGAGAAAGAGAAGAACGAGAACGAGAGAGAGAAGAACGAGAAAGAGAAGAGAGACGAGAGAGAGAAGAACGAGAACGAGACAAAGAGGAAAGAGAGAGACAACATGAACTAGAAGTATTGCGATTAGGCGGTGGTCGGAGGCAAACAGCGGACACCAGTAGCTTCGATCCGGTACGCAACATCAAAATGGTCCCCAAATTCCATGAGAAGGAGGTGTCAAAATTCTTTGCAGCCTTCGAGAAAGTCGCTGCCTCTTTGGAGTGGCCAAGGGAGAATTGGGCCATCATGATACAGTCAGTCTTGACTGGGAAGGCCCAAATCGCCTACTCTACGTTATCCCTTGACGACTCCAGCGATTATGACAAGGTGAAGAAGGTTGTGCTCATGGCGTACCAATTGGTACCTGAGGCGTACAGGCAGAAATTTAGAAACCTGAAGAAGACCTCAGAGCACACTTTTACCGAATTCGCCACGATCAAGGAGCGACTTTTCCAGGAATGGTGTGCCTCTCGGAAGGTGGAGACCAAGGAAGACCTCGAGCAGCTGATTCTGCTCGAGGACTTCAAGGATTGTTTATCTGGAGACCTCAAGACGTACTTAGAGGAACAGCAGGTAGAGACCTTGAGTGCAGCAGCCACCATGGCTGAAGAGTATATCCTTACTCATAGGCCGTCTGCTAAGTACGTCCCGAGGAATTACCAGCGCCGGTTTGACCGACCTCACGACGTAGAAGAAGTAAGACCCGTCCCACAAAGTGCTAAGAAGACGCCCCCAAGTAGTCCCCGAAGAACAAGTCCTAGCAGTCCGAAACACCGGAGCCCGAGGAGGAATATGGTGTGCTGGACTTGTGGGCAGAAAGGGCACATAGCTGCTAGGTGCCGAGGCAGAAGAGGTGGCAGCGCACGAAGGGAGGTGATGTTGATGAGCTGTGTTACACCACCAGTAGGAAACCAGTCTACGACGACGCAGGAAGGACCAAGTTTGTTGGTCCCTCACACTTCAACCGGGTATGTAACGAGTAATCATACTGGTAGATCAATTGTAGTGCTCAGAGATAGTGGAGCAGCCCAGTCCCTGATCGTGAAGAGCTCGTTACCCGAGGGAGTAAGTGTGGATGGGAGACCAGAGGTGATCCTGGTTGGGTTTCCTAGGACGCAGTACATCGCCCCCTTAGTGCCAGTACATCTTGATTCGCCTTATTTCAGCGGCACATGTGAGTTGGCAGTAGTCGATACCCTCCCTGTGGCTGGGATTGACGTGGTACTAGCCAACGACTTGGTGACAGATTGGAGCACCAATCGTCCCAAGGTTGCGGACGAGTCTACCGGAACAGCACGGTCTGAGGTAACAGGCAATGGTAATGTCCAGGTAAAGACAGACCCGGATTTGAACATGTCTAATTTGTCCTCTCCCCCGCAGATCGACAGTTATCTAGCAGTGTCTCCTGATTCTCTCGACAAGGAACATGAAGTTAAGAAGGCAGAGGTACCTGAGCAAGAAGAGAGGCCTTGTGTGCGGGCACCCACGGATACCAACGAGTCTGGAGCGAAGGCGGATGTGTGCTTGCGGTATGGCAAGGTACAGCATGTAGTGAACCAGCCAGAGATTCCCCAGACGTCAGAGGTAGGTGCGGTGTGTTCAAAAGGTCTAGTGCCCTCTTCGGTCCAAGCCAGGCGTGTGGATGTGGCCGGCTATGGACATGACTGGCTCGGGAAGCTTATCCCTCAATTGGCCTCATGTTTCTTAGCGATACTTTGTTTGATTCTCGTATGTGTTCTCCTATGTGCTCTCTGTGTTCTCAGTAAGGATCAGTGGACGACCCGAAGGATGATGGCTCCCGTGAACATCGAGAAGAGGTCCCAGGGATTGGAGAGTTGTACTGCAAGTGTTGCAGTTGAAGAAGGGACCTGGGAGGTAATAGATGATACAGGAGGTACGACATGTGATAATGTGAGTGACTGTTTCCGACAGGTTGACACCCCCCGCGTGACTGCTGAGCCTCAATGCAGCGTTATGTGGAACGTTGGTCGACCTGACGGTGGCAGAGCGAATGCCACCTGCGACGTACGAACAGCCCCGTTGGGACTAGGTGTGGACCTAGTAGAGTATGCTGTAAGTACTGTTTTACTCGCGGTCGCTATCACTCTGAATTATCAGACCCCTGTATTCCAGGTTCCTGTCTCCCTGAAGGACCATCGGACTGGCACCAGAAATGCCGTCTGTGGTCAGCCATCATCGGTGCCACGACATAGGAAAGTGTCGAGTCACCCCAGATCGCGTCGAAACCAATCCGTACTCGAGAGATGTGAGATGACGCCCCTGCTTGACATCGCAGTGGAGACGTGGAAGATTACGTCAGGCAGGTCATCGCCTTCAATTTTAAAGTTCCCATTGAGCCGGAATTGCCCAGTAGGACAGTTCTGTGGACGCGACAGCCTCGCTATTCCAGATCATAAAGCATGTAAGTCCATTTGGAGTTGTGTCGCCCTGCTAATTTGGTTTGTGTTTTTTATAGAACCCCAAACCAAATTCTTTTTGGTGGGGAGGTGTTACGAACCCGGATCCAGCGTCCGTGCCTGGAGCAGTGACAAAAACGCCATCTGTGGGTCAGCTCCCGAAACCCCCGCCAAACGAACGACGACACCTAGTGAGGACAGCGTGTACTGGCCTCGAGGACCAGTTTCCAGTCTGGTTCAGCGCTCAACACCGCCGCTACTGACCTCTGGTGAGGTGGTGCTCCAACGACAGCGCCATCTATGGAGTGGATATGTCGGGCGTTTGTATCTGAGCCTGTGAGTGTGGTGTATTAGTGTCCCGGTTATTAATGACGTGTCTGCTTACAGAGCCGACCTGGGACCACTGTGTTGAAGGTGGAGTCAGTCTACCCGAGGCAGCCAGTCTCCATACAGTGAAGTTTGCTGCAGCTTTTGTGACGTCGCCCCCCCGGAAGAACACTGTGGTGTGTTAGCCTGCCATTGGAGTGGCAGTTAAAGGATTTACCCGGGACCGACGGTTGGAGACGATAATCCACTGGGGTAGTGAGGACAGGAGGGTGATTGGTGATATCACACGAGACTCCTGTCTAGGGCGTACCCCTTTTATCGTTCGTGGAGTGGCCGTACCAGCCTTGTTGGCTCAGTACCTGCCAGCAGACCTGCTGGACGTGTGGTTGACGGCCTCCACGACGGTGCCCCCAGTGGACCTGTGTTGTGGCTGACCTGTGGCCAGGGTAGACTCGGCGTTCTCAGAGGACACGTCTTGAGGCCACGAAGAAAGCGCCGCGGACTCAGCACCTAGCTTCGAGGATCCATAGTCTCCAGCAGAAGACTACAGTGTTGATCCCCTTGTAAAGTGTTAATACCCCTCCCCCTTGTGTACGTTTTACTATTATATATATTTATGGTGATGGTGTTAATTATAATATTAAGTTCTTAACTTTCTTTCCCTACTCCCTTTAAGTTACTTGCGTCACGGATCGCATCCCTTGAAAGCCTCTACTGGCTTGGGGTCGGATATATATATCTTCCTCTAACGACATCAGAGTAAGAACCCCGTTGCGTCCCGAGAGGGCCGTAACACTCCTTTATTCTTTTTGTAATTTGGACAATTGGATTTTTACTTGATCTGACCATCTTTTTCAGCTGATGCAAATAATTTTCAAATGGAAAAGCTGAACAACTGTCAAGAGTACCATGTTCCTCAGCATCTGCTGTTAGGTGAATCAAACTGTGAACATTGTAGACTAGAAAATCTTTCCCATACAGATCACCACACCTTGATACAAAATTCAGCAAAAGGTCATGAGCATATTTGCCGTATTTTAAGGACATACATGTGGGCGAAACAAGAAAACTTATACCAACACTGAGAGTAAGGAAATGATGATACATCTCTTGGGGTAGAATACCTTTCAATACAAGCTTTCCTGTGTAGAGAAGAAACTGTCTGTATTCAGTTGCCTTCCATCTGTCAATTTCTTCCAAACCTCGTGGTTTACGTGCAAAAATATTGGGCACAAAATCTTTTATGCTCACCAATCTAGCACTAATTTCAGAAATCTGGCGGCTACATAATTTAAATGTGTTTTTCCGTATCCAGGTGACAAGAAGTCGCTTCATAACACCAAGGCACACCTGGTGCATATAGTCAATGGGAAACGCTGCAATTAAGTCTATGTTCAAGTCACAGAATGGTGATTTACCATGATGATGTTGCGAGTTAGATTGATTACGGAAGCGTGTGTCTGTTCTAATGGTTAAATTTGTTACTTCTGGATATGTCATTTTCCCCATCCAAGTACCTTTCTGTTCACATTTGTCACAGCCATAATAACCTGAAAACAGTTTTATGGACTTCACCATAGCCTTAGCAGGTGCATCACAAATTACACATTGTAATTTTATGTTGATAGTTCTGTTACCATATTGAATCCCATGCAACAAAAGGTCATCCATATCAGATATAAAATCATATAAGAAATTTAAATCACTTGGCTTAGAACGTCCATACATGAGGACAACTGGAAAGACTTTCAAAGGTGTAATATTCATTACTGCACAGAGAACTGGCCACAAAGCATCATTTTTGCTTCTAAATATAGGAAGGCCATCAATGTTACATGACAATAATAATTGTCTCAGTCCTTTTATAGTTGCTTTTGGATATCTACTTATGTTTTTTAACAGTTCCTCTTTTAACCCAAAGTAGACATATTTCATTCCAGATTTTTGCTGAGTTTCTATGTACCTTTCAGAACTGATTAGTGTCCGAGCTGTTTTTGGTAAGTAGTCAATTCCCATTTGCCTCAAAATTTTTAATAATTCATCAACAGCATTGTGTGTAACACCATTCTTGTTTACCCACTGAATTAATAAATTCTGTGGGTAAACAAGTGAATGATGATTATCATGGTCATCATTCTCCTCCTCACTTTGAGAATTAGATAATACATCATGAATATCAGTAAGATTCATGTGTAAATCATCAATTTCAGAGCCTAATCCATACTCTTGATTTGACTCGGCTTCAAAAGAACTAATGTCATTGTCTGACGACTCAATCTCTGAACTTGATGCTGCCTCAGTAAGATTAATGGGTTCACTAGTGTGTACAGCTGTATTTGGATGCATTTTGTGTATACGTTTTAGCCTTCTTGATACTTGCATCCATCTGTTGTTGTATTGGAGTCGCTTTTTTCGCTTATACTCGTACATTCTGTTAAAGAGTGTCAAATTTCTACATTAGACTACCATATTACCTATATTATTGTTAATAATGTATTGACAGATGCAATATGTATTAAAATTCTAAAAATAAGTCATTCATTATATACAATGTGTGATAATTAAAGCTGGTGCATATAACATCCTTGTCAGGCACATGCAAAAGTGAACACTTCCAGAATTGGAGACATGCAGAAATGTAACATATGGAAATAGAGGCATGCCAAAACAAAGACATGCATAAATTCAAATTCTTATCGAAATAATTTCTAGTGATTATTATATAAATTATTCCATCAGTACTAGATCAAATATTCAATACCATCCTCCCATTGGAAAGAGTAATCATGTCCTGTTGGACATTAATTATATGTTGAGATATAATCTAAAAGAAAATAGGGACATTGAAATTGTTGTTAAACTCTATTTCAATAAAGGACACTATAGGGAACCTAGAACCCTGTATTACAAGTGTAAGTGATAATTTTGGAAAATTTAATTAAAGCTAATTGTGTAGGACACCTGGAGATATGGTGCCCATATCTAAAGAATCACATCAACTGGTAAAGGTATAGACTTGCCAATAAGTGGCTCCCAGGTTAGAGGCATAAAATGCCAAAACTAGATGGTAGAATAAAAAGAAGATATTGTAAAAGGTAACCAAACAAAGATGCCACAGAAATATTAGAAAATTAACTTTCGCAAGCAGCGTGGTAGACATGGTTGGAACAAGTTAGGTGAGAGGGTGGTTCTCCCTAGAATCTGGATGTAGCAGGTGCTCAATTGTCAAAAGTGAAAAATTTGGTTTATTTAACATACACGCCATAGACCGGCTTGGGAAAAAAAGTTCGTAAAACCCAGGGGCCATAGACCGGCTTGGGAAAAAAAGTTCGTAAAACCCAGGGGCCATAGA
Organism: Procambarus clarkii; assembly: GCF_040958095.1. NCBI lineage: Eukaryota > Metazoa > Arthropoda > Malacostraca > Decapoda > Cambaridae > Procambarus > Procambarus clarkii. The sequence continues at coordinate 20,846,920 of NC_091212.1, forward strand.
CCGGCTATGAAAGAAAATTTGAGAAAACCCTGGGGCCATAGAACGGCTATTTAATCCCCTTGAACGGACCTGTGCATGGACCACTGAGGCATAAAAAAAAACACGGGCCATAGACCGGCTTGGGAAAAAGAAGTTCGTAAAACCCTGGGGCCATAGAACGGCTATTTAATCCCCTTGAACGGACATGTGCATGGACCACTGAGGCATCGAAAAAAAACATGGGCCATAGACCGGCTTGGGAAAAAAAGCTAGGTTAGGCTAGGTAAAAAAGAAAGGAGCTAGGTTAGACTATGTATGTTTAAATCTCTGATTTAAACAGAGCCAGTGTTCAGTCAAATAACTAAATTTATCAAATCTTATCCTTGTATAATATACAAGCTGATGTGAGATCCCTGTCTACAGGTGGACTGGAACTTCTATCAACTAATCCATACATCAAACCTGTCCCTTACAGCCCACAATCTATCATTAGGAAAACCATGTGAGAAATCTTTAAGGAATTCTGATAAAGAAAGAGATCTAGGGGTGGTTCTAAATAGAAAACTATCACCTGAGGACCACATAAAGAACATTGTGTGAGGAGCCTATGCCATGCATTCCAACTTCAACAGCATGTTGTGGGGTGCCGATATTGTGTGCCATCACATGTAAACCAATCAACCCACAAATACGTCAACATGGACCAGCATTACACCGTCTAACATACTCTGTCAGATGTAACAACTAAATTTGTGAATTCAAGACCTAATCTATTGCATAACACAGTGTTAGTACGAGAAAAACATTACTTACATTCGAAGCCGTGTTTTAAAATGGCGCGGACCTTGGTCTACTGACGCTCCACACTGTGTGTTCGTTTGCGTATGATGAACGTGTGACAATTTACTACAACAATTATTTAATTATTCTTATTCTTTATTTTACTATTTTTAGGGTACATGAAATTTCCAAATTATTTGAACACAATAATATAATTGCATTGTCATAACCTTTATATATTACGGAAAATACGATGACATGAACGAAGTCAAAGTGAAGTTGAAGTCAGTCATTCGCCGAACGTATTAGTCATTTTTTTTCTCCCAAACGATAAGGGATAACAAATCCACAGAGCATATAAGTGTAGAGTAAAGTCAATTTTATTCAGGAAAGTACATACATAGTTGATTTACAAACATAATGTTGGATTTATAGATAGAGCTAGTGCATACAATACCTAAAGCCAATATAGTAGGCATATAGCATTTCAGGCAACCGGGCAGTATATATGGACCCCTTACTCAAATCTCTGAATATGTTAGATATTAAGTCCCTGCACATACTCTCATGTGTATTTTATATATATAAAACGCTGCACTGTAATGTCAATCCTGACCCTAAAAGCTTCCTAGAAGGTTGTAACAGATCCCATGAGCACCACACCAGAAACAAATACCTGTAGGTGTGTACTGATGGTGCCTTATAGTGTGTACTCGTACCTTATGGTGTGTACTGGGGCCTTATGGTGTATACAGGTGCTTTATGGTGTTTACTGGTGCCTTTTGGTGTGTTCTAGTGCCTTATGGTGCGTACTGGTGCCGTATGGAGTGTACTGGTGCCTTATGGTGTGTACTGGTGCATTATTGTGTGTACTGGTGCCTTATTGTGTACTGGTGCCTTATGGTGTGTACTGGTGCATTATGGTGTGTACTGGTGCATTATGGTGTGTACTGGTGCATTATGGTGTGTACTGGTGCCTTATGGTGTGTGTTCTGGTGCCTTATGGTGTGTACTGGTGCATTATGGTGTGTATAATGCACACTTTAGTGCGCGCGGCACTAGCTGGAAAAACAAGCAGGTTGTGCTCAAGCGTAAACACAAAAAAGTTTATAATCTTTTCACGCTGCTAACCTCAATTCTCGAGCTACGTTTTTCATTTTGGTATCAATGCGTTGGCAATAAAATTCTCTACAAGATCATATGCATAAAATGTCACCGAAGCATTTGGTATCCCACCACGAAGTAAATAAACACGAAGATGACTCGCCGTGACACCCAAACAGGAAGTAAATGTTCATACTCTTTCGTTTGTTGCCAGCCTCACAGTCATCCTACAGCGCTCATTTTGATATCACTGAACTCACAATAAAATTCCCCACCCAGACATATGCCTACCAATGTCTAATTATGGTATCGGGTGACCCGCACGAGTGTGGGAACTGGGCGAAGCATTAGCCGTGATTTCAGCAGGGACGACACTGGTGTGATGCAGGGCTTTGAATGTTTATACTGATTTCACTGTCCTGACAATATTTCTGGAGCTACGTATTTCATTTTTATAGCAATGTGTTCGCAATAGAAAGTTCTATAAGAACATGGGTAGAGTTGGCCAACACAGCGTCAAATAAATTTGCGGCGAATAAAATCTTACGCGTGTTTGTACCCGTGAGCGTCAAAAGTTTTTACTTTGCTCATGTTTTTCAAGTTTATACTTGTTTCACACCGTTTTTTTTTGTATAGTGTTCGGAATAAAATTCCCTACACAGACATATGCATATCAAATACAATTCCTTGGAATTCACAGCTGTAGAGATGACGGAAAACACACAACCGGAACCCGCTCTTGACACTCCAACTCACACCCGCAACACCCACAAAAAAAGTTTCTCTTGTTTCATGTATACTTACTTTAGTTTTCGTGCTACAGTTCTCATTTAGGTATCAAAATATTCCTAAGAAAATAGACTACAATACTGAAACAATCTAAGACAATTATGTGTACTTACCAATGCAAAGACGATTGTAGTAAAATAAGTTGAGCATTTTATCTCCACTCCACCTCCTTCAGGTACTGATTCCTGAAGTTGCTCAACAGATGTTCCTAGGTGGAGTGAAGCTGATGTAGGTGGTTATTTCTTGTCCACCCAATACACCCTTTTCCTGTGATAAGTGGTGTAACAAGGTATGACGCAAAGTGGAACATCGCATGTCTTGCACGCTATACCAGTTTCCTTCCTGATACCCGACTTTGAACACACTTCACACCTGCGACGTTTGGGGATTTTTACCAGCTCATGTTTCAATTTATAGTTCAGGCGAGTCTCTGCTATAACAACACGTCGCTGTTGTCTCTTGGTTGGCAATAAACTACTGTCTGAATCGTCGCTCTCACTATTGTTTTCAAACACTAATGTGGAATATGAATTATCTTCATCAGATTCAGCTTCAGCACTAGGTGTAGACGTGAAGAGAGGGCGCCTCACACCCGACGGGCCAGGTGTTGACGGGTCAGCAGCAGGATACACAGGACCAGTGTCATGATTTATGTCTGGAGCATGAACTAGATGTGGAGATGGTGTAGTTGTTGCAGGCCACTCTGCCTTGTCAAATTTCAATAAAGACCAAATAGCAACTTCATGGAACTAGAGCAGAGTTAGTTTCCTTCGATCATCTGTGTTGGCCTTGTACAATGCATGTACAATGCATTGAGTAAAGACCAAATAGCAACTTCATGGAACTAGAGCAGAGTTAGTTTCCTTCGATCATCTGTGTTGGCCTTGTACAATGCAACCACAAGTTGACATTGAATGTGAATTAACAATGAGACAAGTAAGATTTATACTAATACATTTATACTAACTCTGTTGAGCGTTGACCATTTATACATCAAATCTGTTGATGTGAGCACTTTAGTTTAGTCTGCCGTTTAAAGAAAAAAAGAGCATATCAATGGTATATCACAGAAAACGAATTTATCATAAACTCATGTATTTGTCTTATCATATTGAACTGCATTCATATTTTTAATATATAACAATATGAATATACAAATTTCTGTAAATCCCCTACCTTGTTGGAATCTGTGGAAATGAATGAGCAAATGTGCTGGCTGAAGGCGCTGAAGGAAACCACATTGGTTTCATTTTGGATACAAATGTCCATGGAAATTCAAAATGGAAACTAATTATATAGTTGAACCTGCAGAGACGAGTTTAAGAATCTGTGTTGAGAGTGATGGACACAGCCTTCACAATTATACTTCAGAGAATGTAAACATCTAAGAGTCATTAGAAATATGTGTAGAATAATAAACCCTACATTGTTTGAGTTAGGGAAAACACCATTTGTGATATATAGATACTATAGCTGTTCCTAAAGATTCACCCCATTTTGCACCAGCAAGATAACATATAAGATTTTAAGAGTTGACGAATGTTAATATTCTTGTTTGATAAACTGTGAACTTGAGACATAGTTAATAAGAACATATTAACACAACAAAATGTTTTCATAATCTTTAACACCACTTTCCAGCAACTTATATAATTTATATAAATTATTTTAGAGAATAATACATAAATTATATATTTAAACATGATATAGTGTTTAGTGGAATGTATAAGGAGTCAAATTGTGTTAAAAAGAGCAATTTTTAGAAAATTTGGAAAAATACTTTTTTCTGTTCAAATTATAACTAAATGGATTTTAAAGGTTTCACTCAGCCAATATATATCATTCACAATTTATTAATGAATTTTACAAAAAAAACACCATAAATTTTATATTTAAACATGTAAAAACTATTTGTTTTACATTTGGAAGAAAATAATTGTAGAAAAACAATTTATAATTAAACCTTTGTGTTTGGATTTTTTGAGTAAAAGTTTCTCAAAGGCTTTCCTGCACCATTCTCAATGCAAATCATTCCCACACCTATGGCAAGAGATAGGCGAACGTTGTGTAGATGATTTGTGTTTGCTGGGTATTTACTCCTCTGCCTAGCAACAAGTCTGTCTAATTATACTCATTAACTGTTTTTCAAAGTTCCCCATAGTGGCCTTTATTGAAATCGAGTTCATGAACCGTTTCAATGTTCTTATTTTCTTCTAGATTATATCTTAAAGTATATTTAAATGTTATTGTTATTATTGTTATTAAATGTTATTGTGACATTGCATTGCAATTGAGCTATGTTGTTTACCATACCGTTCATTTCGTGAGTATAAGTATAGATGCCACACTTGTGACAGGTAAAACCATGCCTTTTTTGAAAAACTGCACCGTCTGTTGCACGTAAGAGCAACCCACACTATATTATGTTGCGATATTATTTCAATATTTCCGATTGCATTGATAATTTGAATTTTCATAGATTTCAATTTATTTTCATTTCGATTTAATAATTTTGTGTGACATTGCATTGAAATTGAGCTGTTTTGTTTACCATACTGTTCATTTCATGAGTATAGTTTATTTTTTTATTTTTTTCATTTCATTTTTTTAGCTGTTCTTATTTTTCAGTGATGGGAATATCAGATCATTTGATGTTCCTAATTTTCTGATGGAAGCATCAGACCATTATAGAATGCATCGGATGAGGTAGTTTGGAATGGTGGGGAGGACGAGAGGGGGGTATGGTGGGGAAGACGAGGGGACAGAGGAGAGGGTAATGGTGGGGAGGACGAGGGGACTGGGGAGTTGGGGATGGTGGGGACAGGGGAATGCTGGGGAGGACAAAGGGACAGGTGAATGGGAGATGGTGGGGGAGGAAGAAGGACAGGGGAGGGGAAAATGGTAAGGAGGACGATGGGACAGGGAAGTGGGAATAGTGGGGATGATGTGGGGACGGGGAAGTGGGAAGGACGAGAGGACTGTGGAATGGGGAATGGCAAAGTGAATTATAATTATATATATTAATTAATTCTTATAAATTTCCAGAAGCCTGTATCAACACCCACACTAATGCAACTGAAAGAGATGTTGAGACAAGTATTGCTGATATGTTGAAGAACGCCCCAAACAAACTCGGTGGAAACAGATACAAGGTAAAGTTTGCCAATTTGCTGTAGTCTAATTCAATTTCTTTTTAGTAATCTTCGAGAACATTTATGCTATGAATAAGATAAAATAATGTAACTGATTTTGACTAAATATGTAGATATATTTAATTTTCTGAGCACTAATAATGAAAGAAAACCAAAATAAGAGGTGGCTACTATCTCTAATAATGGGCTGGAATAATGCAGGATATAATAATATATATATATATATATAAATATGACAATGTCAGACCACGGAGGAAGAATGAAACAGGAATTTCCTTAAGTACTTTTGTATATTAAATACATCTTCAGAAGGTCCTTCTGAAGATGTATTTAATATACAAAAGTACTTAAGGAAATTCCTGTTTCATTCTTCCTCCGTGGTCTGACATTGTCACATTCTTAATCACGTGTTTATTTTCGTGATATACACACATATATATAAATATATATATATATATTTATATATATATATATATATTTATTTTTATAAATATATATATGATATAAGATTCTATATAGATTCTATTCTATTATTCTATTCTATTCTATTCTATAGTTTTATATAGATTCTTGTTTTAGTTTTTTTTTCTATAATATGGAAACGGTTTTTAATAAATAAATTAAATATTATATAATAAAAAAATGTATTATTGAAAACAATTAGTAACAAACAATATTTCATTACAGGGTGGTGAAGCAAGAAGACATGTGCATCACACAGCAGACTTGGATATGACGAAGAATGAAAATGGCTAATGTCTATATAGAAGAATCTATATGTGTTTATATATAGACACATATAGATTCCTATATATAACCTATATATATATATATGTGTGTATATATATTATAATATATATATATATATATATATATATATATATATATATATATATATCTATATATATATATATATATATATATATATATATATATATATATATATATATATATATATATATTATATATATATATATATATATATATATATATATATATATATATATATATATATATATATATATATATATTTATATATTTATATATATATATATATATATATATATATATATATATAAATATATATTTTATTAAATATGACCGAAAAAGTAAGATTAATAATTCTAACACGAATTTTCTCAATCTTTCGTACATTATGCTTCACTGTTGGAGGTAAATCAAAAATCACTTCTCCAAAATTCATTTTTATTTCTAGTCTGACGCGACACGGGCGCGTTTCGTAAAACTTATTACATTTTCAAAGACTTCACAAATACACAACTGATTAGAACTTGCATTTCCCTGATTTTATATCTACTTTTGAGTGAGGTGGGAAGGGTGATGTGGCATTACATTTGAGTGAGGTGGGAAGGATGATGTGGCATTAGAGGATATTAATAGGGTATTAAAAGTATCAACACAAGACAGAACACGAAACAATGGATATTGAATAGAAGTGTTTGTAGAAAGCCTATTGGTCCATATTTCTTGTTGCTTCTATATTGGAGCGGAGTCTTGAGGTGGGTAGAATATAGTTGTGCAATAATTGGCTGTTGATTGCTGGTGTTGACTTCTTGATGTGTAGTGCCTCGCAAACGTCAAGCCGCCTGCTATCGCTGTATCTATCGATGATTTCTGTGTTGTTTACTAGGATTTCTCTGGCGATGGTTTGGTTATGGGAAGAGATTATATGTTCCTTAATGGAGCCCTGTTGTTTATGCATCGTTAAACGCCTAGAAAGAGATGTTGTTGTCTTGCCTATATACTGGGTTTTTTGGAGCTTACAGTCCCCAAGTGGGCATTTGAAGGCATAGACGACGTTAGTCTCTTTTAAAGCGTTCTGTTTCGTGTCTGGAGAGTTTCTCATGAGTAGGCTGGCCGTTTTTCTGGTTTTATAGTAAATCGTCAGTTGTATCCTCTGATTTTTGTCTGTAGGGATAACGTTTCTATTAACAATATCTTTCAGGACCCTTTCCTCTGTTTTATGAGCTGTGGAAAAGAAGTTCCTGTAAAATAGTCTAATAGGGGGTATAGGTGTTGTGTTAGTTGTCTCTTCAGAGGTTGCATGGCTTTTCACTTTCCTTCTTATGATGTCTTCGATGAAACCATTGGAGAAGCCGTTATTGACTAGAACCTGCCTTACCCTACAGAGTTCTTCGTCGACTTGCTTCCATTCTGAGCTGTGGCTGAGAGCACGGTCGACGTATGCGTTAACAACACTCCTCTTGTACCTGTCAGGGCAGTCGCTGTTGGCATTTAGGCACATTCCTATGTTTGTTTCCTTTGTGTAGACTGCAGTGTGGAAACCTCCGCCCTTTTCCATGACTGTTACATCTAGAAAAGGCAGCTTCCCATCCTTTTCCGTCTCGTAAGTGAAACGCAGCACGGAACTCTGCTCAAATGCCTCCTTCAGCTCCTGCAGATGTCTGACATCAGGTACCTGTGTAAAAATGTCGTCAACATACCTGCAGTATATGGCCGGTTTCAAGTTCATGTCGACTAAGACTTTTTGCTCGATGGTACCCATGTAGAAGTTTGCAAACAGGACACCTAGGGGAGAACCCATAGCGACCCCATCTACTTGCTTATACATATGCCCATCCGGGCTCAAGAAGGGTGCCTCTTTAGTACAAGCTTGGAGTAGTTTCCTCAGAATACTTTCTGGCATGTCAAGAGGAGTACAGGCTGGATCACGATACACTCTGTCGGCTATCATTCCGATTGTCTCGTCCACAGGTACGTTGGTAAACAGCGATTCTACGTCCAACGAGGCTCTTATCCCTGTGGCCCGTGCGCCCCGCAGTAAGTCCACAAATTCCTTTGGAGACTTCAGGCTGAAGGCGCAAGGAACATAAGGAGTCAGCAGGCCGTTGAGTCGCTTTGCCAATCTGTACGTGGGTGTGGGTATCTGGCTAATGATTGGCCGAAGTGGGTTTCCAGGCTTGTGCGTCTTGACATTTCCATACGCATATCCAGGTTTATATTCCCCAATGATCTTGGGGAATATAATGC
>NC_091212.1:20868235-20896071 GCF_040958095.1 Procambarus clarkii
GATTGGATTGAAGGAGATTTTAAAACGACAGATAAGCCGCATCCTAGAGGGGAAGTTGTAGTGAGTGGTCCTATGGTGGCCGGAGAATATTCAAGGATTACTGAAAAAGGAGATGATGGTGGAGACTTTTTCTTATCCAAAAGAGGTATTTGGAGTTTTAAAACTGGTGATATTGGGGAGATTAATTATGAATCAGGAATGTTACGCATAATTGATCGTAAAATAAATTTCCAGAGATTAAAGAATGGCGAATATGTAAGTTTAGGTGAGATCGAATCTCTCCTAAAGACTCACCCTCTAATTGATAATGTATGTGTTTATGTTTATCCAAATTCTAATATAATCTTAGCTTTAGTTGTGTCATCGCCTCCTATGATTATAAAGATGAGTACCCATTTAAATATTCATTCGTCAGATGTAAGGGTACTTTGTCGACATTTCTGTATAATTAAAACCATTTTAAATGAGATTAGGGCTTATGGTAGGAAATATGGAATTTGTCATTTACCTTCAGCAGTATATCTCTGTCAATTTCCGTGGACTCCAGAATCTGGTTTGGTTTCCTTAACTTACAAAATTAGGCGGCATGTCATTTTCAAATATTATGAGGAAAAATTGAAAGCCATGTATGTGGCCCTTTTAAAATAAAAAATATAAAAGGGAATTTTAATGATTGATTATCCTCCTCCTCCTAATCTTAATACCAAGTGGAGGGTTGAATCCTTTTGAATATTATAATCACTTATAGTGTGTTGATCATCTAACTGTTTCCCGGAAAATATCAACCTCTGTTGATCTGGTGGTATACCTTCTTTATCTTGAATTTTGTTTTTTACACTTTGAATAGATTCATTAGACTTCACATCTACTGTTATTGATTTTCCAGATAAAGTTTTTACAAATATTTGCATTTTGGTAATTTGTTTATTTTTATATATATATTTTTTTTAATAATAATATATAATTTTATATTAATAAAAATATGAATGTTGAACATAACTCTTATGATTATAAAGGATATCTCAATAAATTAGAAGAGTTAAAAATGTACCAATTAAAGTTAACTTATTACTTATTTGATCAAACTAGAATATTATGTTATAATATTACTATTGAACTGGAAAACAGGATTGAATATACAAAAAAATACAAATTATAACAAGTAATATTTATGAACATAATCAATTTAGAATTCCTATGTATCTAATTAAACATAATAGGATTCCTGTTCAACTTGCATCGAGTGATGAAGAAGTATTTTCACATATTCAAAATAAAAATAAAAATACTTCTATAATTATGACTGAAAAATCTTATCATCATCTTATAGTTATGAAACATATTATTTTAAAATTATTTAAATTCCAAAAAGATCTATTTTATTATATATATGTTTTGTATTCCAAATTATTATTTATTATAAGTGGTATGGAAAATTATACGAAAATATTTAATTTTTGTATTCTAAATAATTAATGTTGTTATCCCATCTTCTACTTTTTAATATACTTTTCAATCTTTTTTTAGTATTTTATTTATTTTTGGGTATAAAATAAATACTTTTTAGAGGGCTTCTGCTTTGGTTTGTTTTACTCACTCTATTATTTAAAACTTGATCTCTTTTGTTCTTTTTAGGTTGATTTGACCTTAAACTCGAATTTTTTGGACTATTATTCCTACTGCTACTACCACTACTACTACTACTAGTACTAGTACTAGTACTATTTTGACGTATTTTTTTCATATTTATATTTCCACGATTTTTATTGCCTGTTATACTACTTTTTTTTCTTCTACTTTTATTTCTATTTATATTTTTACTTCTACTTCCACTTGTACTTCTACTTCTACTTTTACTTCTTTTACTTTTAATTCTACTCCTACTTCTACTTTTATTTTTACTACTTTTACTTTTACTTCTACTACTTTTACTTTTACTTCTACTTTTACTTCTACTTCTACTTTTTTTTTCAAAATTTTATAGTTTTTCGCCAACATTATTTCTCTATTTTTTGTATAGAAATATTTATAATTAGTTAAAATATTCTTTAATATATCTGAAGGATTATCTTTGATTAATTTATAGGGAAAAGATCTTATTAGGTTATGATTATTTTTATATTTATTAGGTAAGTAAGCTACCATTGCCGTTATTTTATTAGATACAATATCTGTTTTTTTATGTAAAGATATCACAAGTTCATAATGTAAATGAGTAAGATCTTTAGTTTCTATAATATGTATATTATTTGTATTTTTATGGTAAGGTTCAATGACTCTGTTAATTAATTTACTGATATGCATAGGACTGTAAAAAGGTGTGTATATGTCAAGTATTCCAGATTCAATTATTGGTTGGTCCTCATTATAAAAACAATTATTTATAAGATGATGTATAATACTGTTCTTTATTATATTAATGTCTTGTGTTTTTTGCATGAGAAGAGTATGCCATAAATTTGTAAGAAGAGAAGAGTAAATTAATTTTGAATCAAAACGTTGTAGTAATTTGTAAGATTGAGGCGCCTTTTGTTTTAATATTTTAATAAACATTTCTGGATCATATTTAATTGTATGATAACTAATTAAATTTGAGGCTGGTTTAGTAGTTAAACCAGCGATATAATATATTTGTTGGATGAAAATTTCAGAATTGTGCTCACTCCAAAATTGAACTTGATGATTACTAATACTAACCTCATCTATATTTTTTGTTATTGAGTACATTATATAAATTAATCGATTGAGAGCTAACCTACAAGATGATTCCGATAAACCTGGATATAAATCATCAATATAAGTATTATTTTGGTTGAATGTCAACCTTAATAAATTCTTTTCTGAAGAATTATTATTAATTTGGTATATATATTTCAGTGATGTAGTCATTATGCTTATTATTTTTTATTACAATAAAAAAAAGCACCCCATAATCAAAATAATATGTAAACTAATTTTCCAATATCTACTACCTCTACTTATATCCCAACAATTATAGGTGAATGTGATGAAATTCATTCACTCTCTCTCTCTCTCTCTAAAATCTTAAAGCTGCTTGGTGACCAAGTTGACCTTGTGGATACGTTCATGGCCCGACTCGATGACGAGGCCGAGGACACAGTGGAAAGTCTACCATTACCTCCTGCCACATCTGCCCAGGGCATGGGTACCACCTTGAGTGAACTACAAAAAGCTGACCCTAGTCTTGTAGAATGTCATATGACTTAGATCTCTCTAAAGAGGAAATTGAGGATGCAGCCACTGGTTATTACTACAATGATCAGATTTGGAAAATAAATATGACTACAGTCGAACACTATGGTAGTAACTCCCAGGCACCTTGTGTGTACGTCACATTAAATCAGTACTGGAAAAGAGTGGTAAAAGATGTTACTTTTTAATATAATATCATAATGATCTTTTAAGAGGAAATGACGTCATATCATTCTGACAGTATATATATTAGTGAATGTAACTCTTAGGCTGTTCATTTGTGCTAATTCACATGGAGAACAAAGAGGCTGGGGCCAAGATAAGCTCTCGTTACCTCGAGTTTAACAGTGAAATAGGGAAAAGTATTAAACTTTACAAGTTAGAACATTTCGTCTATTGGTGGGAAAGAGAATTGCTTGTGGAGCCATACCTTCTGAAGGACGATCATGAGGATGCTCTGACTATAATGTAGGATACCTCCTGAATGACAATCAGTTGAGGATGCTCTGACTTATAATGTGGGATACCTCCTGAATGACAATCAGTTGAGGATGCTCTGACTGTCATACTGAAGCGTATGATACCAATGATAACGCATGATACCATTCATTAAGTTATCTTCTCAGCTCATTACCACCAACTTTTTCAACAGAAAAATGGATGGAATTGAAATATCTATTCCCATAAATGTAAAGGTTGAAGCTTATCATCTTCTTTCCTCACAAATTGTAAGTATTAGTTATCATTCTCTTTCATTATTATATGTCGTACCTAGTAGTCTTTATGGGTTAATTTAGGTTAGGTAGCCGAAAATTTTAATAATATTTATGAAAATACATTGAATTTTTTTTTTTTACAGGCTGAAGGAAGGATGGATGTTATTCTACATTTACCTTCTACTCTCCCTGACCTTTTTACCCAATTATCATATAATATACTGATGATTGATACTTCAACTTCAATGAGTGTTTATTGGTCAGCATTAATGAACCAATGGAATAAGTATATGGCTCCTATTTTAGAGAAGTGTGGAAATGAAACTGTTAGGTATACCTTTAGTGATGTTATTGAGAAAAAGGGATGTAGCCCACAGATTCAAAAAAGTGATTTTAGAAATAGTTCTACTGATTTAATCGGAGCATTAAAGAAAATTCAAGAGGAAATTGAAAGTTGTCAATCAAAAGATAATAAAGTGTTTTTATTACTGATGGCTTCCATAGTGTATCAAGAGATAAGGCTGAAACTCAACTTGAAAAAATGAAATGTCCTGTTGGAAAAAAGTGTGATTTTTTTGTGTTAGGAATTGGAAAAGAATATCCAGTTAAACAGAGTTTATTTTTACAAGCACAACTTAATACTGGAAATACAATACCAAATTTATTTCAAGTACTTGAAATGGATGATATGGAAGATGTAATGAAGAATATAAGTAGTCATTGCAGTTCTGTAAAAATACGTTTATCTGTAGAAGGCTCTTTATTGCCTGGTGGAACATTAGAAAGTGAATTTTATCTTGATGAGTATGTTTATCTTAAACAATATAATGGTGAAAAAATATACATGTTTACAAATAGCAAAACTGAATATATTCTTCATTTACAATTTCAAGATTTAAATGTAAAAATAATGGATCAACTGATTACACAATGGAATCGGAGAATAATTCAAATTTATAACAAAGACAAAGAGAATTTTTTTTGAGAGAGAGAGATTATTAACATAGAAAAGAAAATTTGTGATGAACTATTTCTAAGGATTATGAACATAAAAGATGTAAGAGGTAATTTTACTGGGCGTTTTAAGGGAGTTTACACCAATATTGAAACTAATCTCAGGGAAAAAATCAATGGAATAAAGAAACTTATTGAGGAAGGACAATATCTTAAAGAAATTGAATTAGCTGGTGTAGTTTTGAACTCAATAACAGTATCAAGTCACTACTATTCAAAGAAGGCCTATCAACTAAAAGGATATACTGACAATGACTTTAAAAAGGATATAGATGATTTTGTGAAAATATTTGAAAAAGTAAAACACCATATTCTTGCATTACAAGTTTTACCGGAAAATTGTTGTAGGATTTCTCTCACTTCAACAGTCAGTGATTTACAAGAACCAAAATTTCTAACATTGTTAAATTCAGTCAATAAATTCTAGTTATCGACTGTTTGGAACATAACAGGCATTCCTGTACTTTTTCGTAACTTAAACTGTACTGTCTTAAATATTTGGTCATATAATATTATTCAAATTGTTGAAGCCCCCTTTGATTTAATTGGAGTGACAGCCCTTGTGGATTTTGTTAACATATATGGGGAAGTTGGTCATAAATACAATGAAATTGAAATTATTAATGGTAAACAAGAAACTCGCTTTAATGCTATTATACCAATTTTCACACCTGAGGAGGCTCATGTTATGGGATCACTGATGGAAACTAACCTTTTTGCTAAAATGATGACTTTTGCAGTTTTGAGGAATCCGATTATTAAGGATCACAATGCTCATCTAGGATCATTAGCTGTCTTGTTGATAAAACTCTTTGAGAAGTATCCAATTAAAAGCCGACCCAAGTATGTTTGTAGAATAATTAATAGTATTGAAGCTACTGTTGTTAATGGATACATGAAACGATGGAAACAAAAAATATTGGGAGATTTTGAAAAGTGAAAATAATATAAATCAAGCATTAATGACAGAGAGTATCTTAAAATTTGATGGAATATCTCTTAAGTGTGAAACGCTAATTAAACCCATGTTCATAATGTATATGATGATGAGAGATAATAACCCAGAGTCCCCTCAGTATATGAAGACTTTAATAAAGAGAATCATGAAAATAATCATTTTAGAATATGTGGGCAGATGTGTTTGTAAAGGCAAATTTGAGTATCCTTACTCACATTTTTTTATCACCTCTGATAAATATAAGAAAGAGAAGCAGAAATGTTTGGAACATAATGTTGAAGAATCTGAATATAATATAGAAAATTATTATACATTACATGAAGTTCGAAAAGCTTTAAAACATTTAGATGTGACCAAACTTTGTCCAGCCAATATTTTTCCTTTAAAGGAAATACAAATAAATGGTGAGAAAATTGCAGCCCTTTATTCATGGTCTCATGCAGGAGATTTGTCTTTAAAAACTTTGAGGATATTTGTCATAGAGATGATGAAGGAATTTGAAGAGTATGAAATCGAATTTGTATTGAATGAGTTGTTTAATGACATTTTTTTTTTAAATGTTTGTATCATGCTTTGAAGTTTCCAAGCTCTCGTGAAAGACTAAAAAAATTTGAGCAAATTGAGGACTATGATAAATGTCGCTTTAATATTAGAAATGAAATGATTAGAGAAGTCATAGAGAAATGGAATCTCAGAGATATTTATAAAAAAAACGTGGAAAAAAATTGGGTGATGTCATACATGAAAGTTCACCAAGAAATATTGATTCCAATGACACCTAAGGAAATAATGGATAAAGTCCATCAGATGGGATTGTTTAATTGTGAGAAAACATCATTCCATGATATATATATATTCAGATATGATGTTAAAATCTTAACAAATGCTTGTCAGATATTCACTTGCCCCTATTATCTAATTCCCAGTAAGAATTGTGGTCAACATTTATTTATAGAACGATCCCAAATGGGCGAGGCCTTTCCTCATGCTCTTCACAAAACAGCTCATAAGACTAAATATAGTATTAAAAAAGGTCTTGAAGAATTTCAGAATGGAACATATACGAAAAAAGGAAAGAAATTATTAGATTCAACATATAAAGAATACAAAAAACATTTGATACAATTACAAAAAATATATAAACATGATTGATACATGGTAGGGGGATTGTATATGAAACTGATGATTTAGGTTTTTTTTAGAATCAAATTAAAGAAATTAGTTCCTACTGGCGGTGGGAGATTAGTTGTAAGACGTGATACAAAGGAACTCATATCATCTCGAAGTAAATCTGAACGTTCAGTGGCCATAATTTGACGTTTAACATCCTCAAAACTTGTCGCAGAAATAATATTGGCGGGAAATTTATTTCCTCTGAGATTTATGGAATTAATAGAGGCATTAGATAACACCGTTAATTGGAGAAGTAATGCAGAATAATTTATATTAATGTTTTCAAAGCATCTAAATATATGATGTAAATTTATTAAACTACATAGTTGACCAAGATGTTTATTAACCCCTCTAATATCTGTAGAATATATTAGAGAGATATTGGGGTTGGCAATCTGTAGATGAACAGCATCAATTAACCACCCGGGACAATTGTTGAAGATCGGATGATTATGACAGGTTCCGTATCGTTTGATTTTATCTGTCATTAGGTATTCACACCATACTCGTGCCATTCGCAAGTCAATGAGGTTGTTTATGCCTATTAGTGAGTTATTTTCATAAAGAGCAATATCACGTTTGAAAATGGGATCGAAAATATTTGGGATAAGAGGACATTCAAGCAATTTATGTTGTACAAAGTATAAACTATCACTAATATTTTTACAATCATCTATTAATCCTGAATATACCGAATTGGATGATGTTTGATTAATAGGATAGGTAAAATATGGCATTATAGTAGTAGTAGTAGTAGTAGGAGTACTATTAGTAGTGGTGGTGGTGGTAGTAGTAGTAGTAGTAGTTAATTTGTACATATCATGTGTTGAATCTAATTGATTCTGAATTGAAGTATGTTGGATCATTTTCCAGAGAAAAGCTGTAATATCAGTTCCTGGTTCCAAAAGTTTATAAAGTTCTTTTTTCTTTTTTACAAATTCCATAGTTGCAATGTAATAAAAACATGCATATATATATATATATATACTATAACTAGAGAAATAAAAAAAAATGAATGAACTTGATGAAATACCTTATGAATTAGTTGATGATGAAGGCCAACCTTTAATTAATAATTTAATTGACTTTGATATTAAAAAGTTACACTTGGTTCCTAAAATACATTTCCATTCTATTTTTAAGAAAAAAACATAAATATATTCAATCTTTTACTCAAAAGGAATCTGCTTTTGTAGCAGCCTTAACATTAGCATTTATTCAATATGGCAAGAAAAATGGATTTATATTAACAATATCAAATATTGTACATGAGTCCCTCTTAGAACCTAATTGGGGAATGTCAAATACATTTCCTCTTGAAATATATTGGCATCGAAATGGTGACTATTCATCACCCAAAACTTTTACTTCAAACCAAAATCATTATATCTTGAACCGTTTTCATCATATTGAAAAAGAAAACAAAAAATCTAAATTAAATATATTTCAGTATACCATATTTCTTATTCTTATAATTTTAATAACATTATTTTGTTTTTATTATTTGTACATATATTTGTTTCATACCTTAGGAGACTGACTTCCAGCTGCCAATACTATTTGAAGTAACCCACCCCATTCCCTTTCTTCCTCCTAAAAATGTATCTGTATAACATAGGCGATTTTTTTTTTTTTTTTTTTTTTTTTTTTTTTTGCTTGAACCAAGTACATTATCAAATAAAATTTTAATATATTATAAAAAAAATAGATACAATTATGTCAAATCAAAATCCAGTTTTAAGTGATACAGAAGAGATGGAGGAAAATGATTCGGATACTTCAGTGGAACTGGAAGACTTGAATAACCCCTCAATTTCAACTTCTACTCCAAAGACAAAAAAATCAAAGCTAAATCGAACCAGCACGACACAGGATGATGATGATTCGGATACTTCAGTGGAACTGGAAGACTTGAATAACCCCTCAACTTCAACTTCTACTCCAAAGACAAAAAAATCAAAGCTAAATCGAACCAGCACGACACAGGATGATGATGATTCGGATACTTCAGTGGAACTGGAAGACTTGAATAACCCCTCAACTTCAATTTCTACTCCAAAGACAAAAAAATCAAAGCTAAATCGAACAACTCCCAAAAAATCAAAGCTAAATCGAACAACTCCCAAAAAATCAAAGTCAAACCGAACCAACACCCGTCAACGAACACGGGGAACCTCACCAGGCCCAGACACTAGAAGGAGATCATCTTCGGATATTGGATATAACAAACGTATATTATTTCCATTTAAATATTCTATCACAATGAATGATGTGGTAAAAGAGTGTAAATATAAGGTAATAGTATCTGAAAATATAAATCACATTACATTTAACAAGAAATTCTTCACATTTGTAAATTGTAAAACTTTACCTTTAAGATTGTTAATTCACCAGTATATTACATTATCAATGTATATAATTATAAATACCAATTATGAACCCAGATCACGTGGTTCATGTTATCAAGCTGATGGCTCCTATCATTTTCCCACGTCGTTTTGTGGAGATTTGCTCATTATCCGAAAAATATATGACATTGTTGGCCTGGGAGGAATCGGTAGAAATCTTAAATGGAAGATAAATCCAGCTCATGTTTCAGATAATGGTATTCTTTCAAATTATTGTGCAC
Source organism: Procambarus clarkii (assembly GCF_040958095.1). Classification (NCBI taxonomy): domain Eukaryota; kingdom Metazoa; phylum Arthropoda; class Malacostraca; order Decapoda; family Cambaridae; genus Procambarus; species Procambarus clarkii. The sequence goes on from NC_091212.1 coordinate 20,877,939, forward strand.
AATACACTGAAAAAATTAATAAATCAGTTTCTAGAAACAGTGAAAATAAAAATATATTCATTTATATAAAATTACTAACTAATTTATGGACATTTTTAACTGTACAAAAAGATAATGAGTGGCAAAATGCTCTTAGAAATAATCTTATTGATGAAATTGGAAAATTAAGTAAAATAATGAGAGTAACATGTGAAAATATTTATAAAGTAGGTTTTTGTGTTGAAAAATCTCCAATATATACACCAGAAAATTTTGCCAAATATTTAGATGAAGTAAGAAATATAAAACACTTAAATTGTAATGTTAGTAAAATGTCTAAGGAAGAAGCGATAGAACTTCATTTTTCCCTATTACAAAAATTTAATGATATTATAAAAACTGATACTCATATGTATGAAGTTCAATATTATCTGGCATATATACCACCAGATCATTGGAAGGAGTCTCAAAATGAAAGTAATGAAGTTAAGGGAGAACAAGTTTTTTATAACAATTTAAAAAAGTTAAACTTTAATCCATATACATGCAAAATATCTATTATGTAAATCCCGTTTTCATTTAATCGAAAGAGAGAGTGAATGAGAGAGAGAGAGAGAGAGAGAGAGAGAGAGAGAGAGAGAGAGAGAGAGAGAGAGGGAGAGAGAGAGAGAGAGAGAGAGAGAGAGAGAGAGAGAGAGAGAGAGAGGAGGACTCAAATAGAAAACGGGATTCAATGAGATGATAACAGTTTCCTGTCAGGCTATATACAAGACAGAGCCCCTCCACACATTCTTCACAGTTGCTCTCCACACGCGACCAGGTCAGTGTTCTCATTTCCTTACCATAACAGATTTTTTTTTTTTTTATATATTATACCAGAGTGTTTGTTTTTTAACAGTGAAACTGTGGGTATGGGTTGTTATTGTCATCCCAATATTTTTGTGCTTGTGAATTATTTTTTAAATTTGTGTTTTAATCTTTTAATAGTGACGAAAATATATCTTCGTTTCCCTTAAAAAAGTCGCTTAATGCTGTAATGATAATGTGACGGTACTGTGGTAATTCTCCAAATTCGGAACTATTTAATATATCCACCGTAATGAGATGAGGTGGAATATTTTGTATATAATCATAAAAACATACAAATATACGGAAAAAAGGAGATACTAGATTTTTACAGTTTAGTGTTTTATTTTCTTTGTTCATGGTATTGCCTAACTTTATATTTTTAAGGGATAAGCTATTTTTATATACAATTAGGAGGAAAATTATATAATAGTCTAACGCTTGTCCTCGTATGTCATAAACTGTCCAATATAAAGCATCCATAAACTTTTCATCATTCAGATATTTCTCGCTCTGTGAGGCAATGAGACAGAGCCGATCCACACTTGATTCACAGTTGATCTCCATCCACGCGATCAGGTCAGTGTTCTCATTTCCTTGCCATAAAGGATTTTTATTTTGATATTCTAATAGACTGTGATATATATCACTATGGTTCTCAGATAAATATGCAAGTGATGGTTTTATGAATGGTGAATTAATTTTATAGCAAGAATATATTAGGCGATATAAAATAGGAATATATAAATATTATTTAAAAGTATCCAATAGTTTTAAATCATGGAGATAAACCATGTGATATAGTGCGCCATGAATTGCTGATTCCATTGACTCGTTTGGCAATATATCTGTAAAGAGAGAATGAAATATTTCACCAATGGCATGAATCATAATGCGGAAAGTAATATTTTCATTAAAATAGATTGGGATGGTTTCAGATTTTTGAGCAACATTTATAAATTCTTTAACTGCCCATATATTTGTATCATTTACATCGCCCAGTTTATTTAGAAAAAATACGGAATATTCACGAAGTTTGTCAGATATAAATTTAAGAGAATTTTCTGACCACTTTTCAATTTTATTTAATAAATTATTTTCATGAAGTATTTTTTGGAATTCAGGAGACATTTTGAATTTTCCACTTTTTATCTTACCAGAAATATTTCTTTTTCTGTGTGAAGAAATAAATATACTTTGTAATTTGGGAATCAAGAGTTTAAATATACATGATATTGATAGCAATTCATGGCTTAATTTTTCTCCATTATCGCCTAATTCCCATATATTTTCAGTTTCCAGTGTATTGAGAGCGGAAAATATAAGATCTGGAATGTTAGTCATCACACCATGTCTAGGAAGAAAAATGTTAGTATCACGTATATAAAACGTCATGTTAACTTCCCTGACTAATTCTGGTGGAAGGATAGTTTCAATGGGGATCACTCGACTTATGATTTGAATAAACCAATTAGTTAATCTACGGGGATCTAGAATAAGATTATTTTCTGTTGTAGATATATCTAGAAGAACCACTGGAAGACATCCCACAATACGTGTATCTTCTTCCTTTTGTTTGTGCTCCGTAAAAGTTGATTCCAAAGAAGTTAATGAATTTAATTTTAGTTTGAATAGGTCACTAATGTATTTACGATTGGCCCAAGTTATAATTACATCCCCTCCAGGAGTGTTGAGTATTTCTTTAATTGAAAGTGTACATGTTTTTTTATGGACATCATCTTCGTCTTTATACTGAAATACGATTTGTGAACTAGGTGGAGAGGCTACAAAAACATTTGATGGTTTTTTATGCCAGTTAAAATTCGTATCCATTTTTTTATGTAAAAAAAAACTTAAAATTATGTTTAAAAAAATGTTAACATTCATAATAATTTTAATAGCATCAGGGAGTGTGGATAGTAATGAACTTGAAGTTATTATCAAACCTGGTGTTGTTTTTGCCCGCCAATATAAAACACTGTTAGTAGATTCACAGGAAAGATTGTTCTATAGCTTCAACTTTACAATTTATGAAAACATTTTCAATCAATTTTTAACTCTTTTGAATAGTTGTAAGCAAAAATGTCCTTTTGAAACATTTAATGGAATTTATAAACTTATTCGAATTATTAATCGACAACAAGAACTTATAAAAAAATATAAATTTTTAAAAAATTCTGATACAATAATATCCAATGATCATTTTGTATGGAAATATCCACATAAAGAAATTATTTCTGAACAAATTATTTTTTTCAAGGAAACAATTGAAATGTTAAATTCAATTAACAAAACAGAATTAAATCGTAGAGAATTGTGTGTATATATCAGTTTTATACATAGTACCATAAATACAATTATATCAGACATTGAACACACAGAAGTAGAATTAGATTTAATGTATTCTACAGGAATACTCTCAAGATATATTTTCAATCGTTTTCCATTTGAAAAGGACTTAATTCAGATTCGAAATCGAAAAAAATTGATCTTTAATGATTCATCAATTGATGATTTAATGTCAATTTATTATAAACTCTGCCGGGTGTTAGTATATTATACTGATAACAGGTTTATATTAGTAGTTTATTTTCCCATAGTTACCACCAATAATCCACCTAATCATGGATTTTTGTATTCAGTAATACCAGTTTATACAAATGTTAACGAAAAATGGAGTGCATCTTTAGAAGTTGAAGATAACAAGTACTTAATGGTAATACAAATTGAAAGTGAATATTGGTATATGGTAATGTCAAAGGAAAACTTTGATGTTATTAATAGTACCTTAGTCATCATTAGTTTTTCATATTTTAATTTAAATTCACACAAATCTCACAATTGTATTAGTGCTGCTTTTAATCAATCTGATGAGGCTATTTTAGAATTATGTAATTATAAATTAACACAAAAATTCAATCCTATATTTATACCTATTGTACCTGGAATTTGGATTTATTCTATTAATAATATCTTAAAATTAAACATATTATGTGGTGGTAATATTAGTCATCGCTTATATCAACAACATATATTATATCCGGGTGTTAGTTTATTAGAATTGAATAGAGCATGCTATGCCTTTTCAAATTTTTCAGAAACATCATCTGATGGATTAAGATTATTTTATAATTATAATACGGTATTTTCACATCTAAATAAGATACTAATAAATACACATCAATCTACTAATTTCCTGAAAAAAATAATTGAGAACAATAATAATCCCAATACACACATGCATTTAATCGATGTGTATTATTTGTCAATAATAAATCAATATTTTATTATTTTATGTATATGCCTTATATCCATATTAATTATATATATATTTTTTTCTATATGTTTATGTCATTATTGTTATAAACACTATTGTAATGCTACTACTACTACAACTACAACTCCAGTTAACACTATGACTTTAACAACTAGTAGTAATACACAACCAGAATCCACCCCATTAATAATGTCATCCTTTTCATTACCCCCTAATCTTCCCCCCTATCCTCCTTTACCCCCTAATCTTCCCCCCTATCCTCCTCTACCCCCTCTCCCTCCTCCTCCCCCTCCTTCTTCTTCTTTTTCTTCTTCTTTTTCTTCTTCACCTTCTTTTTATCCTCTGCCTTCAGCCACTATATATATGAATGAGAATTCTATTTATGATTCACCACGTGAACATTATATGACAATGAAAGGAAATAAATAAAAATGATTACTATTATTTATTTTCTTATAATAATTTACTTATTTATATGTACAATAATTATAGGAGGTGAGGCGATACAAAGAAAAAGAAAGTTATTTCACTATGGTATAACAAGACAAAAAAATATATCGTCATTAGAATGGTATATTGATCAGGCTGAAAGCGATGATGCATTAGATAATAATCCATTATTAATTTTATCAACATATGGACATCATCAGGATGACAATCATCATCAAGCCTGTAAAGTGTGGGAAGGTAGGAAACTAAATCAGTGTTGTATATTTTTACCTTATCCTTTATATTCTAAAGAAGGTAATGAAATATTACCAGCTAGTGCCTCCTGGCAGGATGGATATTGGTTTGAAATATCTCCTACTAATCCCCTAAAAATACCTACAGTTCCAGTATGTTCAACCACATTAGGTAAATTAATATGGCAAGATTACAATTTCACGTGTGAATGTACAACTCATGGATTATTTAGTGGAAAACATTGTGATCAATCCACGTCCAAACTTACTATAGATAATGGATGCAAAAAAGTTGGATGGATTCATGATCTGAATATTGTAGACATATCTAAATTTAATCCAGTCAAAGAAGGCATATGTGTAGAATGTTCTATTCCTGAAACAGTACCGAATATAGAAGGAATGGAACCTTCTTGTATCCATGTTCACCTTAATAATAATTCTTCCTCTCTAGACATAACCACCACCACCACGACTACTAACGCTTTATATAGAACAAATGTTACATCTGATACCAAGGCACCTTGCGTGTACGACGCGTTAAATGAAAATAATTACAATGAAATTAATAAATATGTAGAAGGATATGGTTGCTCATGTGACTATTTCAGTGGTTACGTTGAGGTTTTAATTCCTTCATTAGTTGGCCTGTTTCGTGAAAAAAATTTGATTAGTAATGCCTGTGTGAAAATTGGTCATAACACAATGGACCCTCATCGAGTTGATTTGGCTTACTATACACTAGAGAATGGTGGCAAACCTTTACAAATGCACACTTACTATGAACTCGAACCCCTTTTCCAACCCCTGATGTCTAAAGCCAAATCAACATTAAAAAGTGATGTTGAATTTATTATAGATCAACCGGCAATAGCAAAGGTAAATGCCTGTGATTGGATGAATCGTCACATTAAAGCTGATCCACACCAAAAACTATGGCGTTTGAGACATGATGAACGAGGAGATGACTGGCCTGTGGTTCATAAGACAAAATTGATTAATCATTATAGGCGCCGGCAAGAAACTTATCCCCTATATATCTATCGATTAGCGGTTAGTCCTGGATATGAAGACAAGCATTTTTATGAGACGACTGACGATCGTCGACTATCTAATGCTATTTGGGGCCATCCAATTGTATTCAGCTATTACTCAGAGAGTATTTGGCATGAACTTACTACCCTTAATCCCTTGGGAGTAACTGAGGGGTGGTATTTTGGTTTAACTATGCTCACTCAACCAGGTCATATAGTTCGACTAGATACACGTGGACAATTTAGGAACCCAGGTGAGGTTATACCTAATGTGGTTCCACCTGATTATCATGATTTAATTGACCCCCGGCAACCTATTGCTCATCCAGGTATATTATATATTACGTATGTGGTTAATACTTAATCTCTCTCTCTCTCTCTCGACTTGATTTGACCTTTAACACATTGATCTCCTTAGAGCCACACGCTGTGCATGGTCCAACACCCAGCCCCACTACCCCTCTTGACTACGATAACTGCGTCGCCAGGGAATCCCAAAAATTCCCCTGTGACTACTAAACCCACAGGCCAGGGAATATAAATATATCCCTGTGACTATAGATCGACTCACGTGCCAGGAAACATACCCCTGTGACTACGAATTAATAAAGTACATTGAAGAAATGGAAAGACAATCAGATGACAAACAGCCAACAACGCCACCTCCCCTTTCTATATATTTTAATGAAGTATTTCGACCTATAAACCAGGAAGAATCTAATAATAGTGATAGTAGCATCAGTAGTAGTATCAGTCTAAATGATGTTGATGTTAATAATCTTTTAGAAATCAATAACTTCAGTAGTAAGAGATTTAATAAGATTGTAAATACCTACCTCATGTTTGAAGAGGATAATATAATTAAATTATATTTTGTAAATATAATGAAAATGTTGGTTGATAATAGTAGTAATATTAATAACGTTATTTTAAAATATTTCATTTATGTTTTAAGTTTTTATTGTATTTCTATGTATTATTTTTACAATATTTATAACATTTTTAGTGTTACATCTTTAAAAGTAGTAACTAGAGATGATGTGAATTTTTTTTAAATGTTTCAAAACAAAAATATACAAACATTTAAGTATATTTGTAAGAGTCAAGATGAAATTAACATTCTGATAAATAATCCTATTCTGTCCCTCAACAAAAACATTTACAATAGTTTATGCCATATAATGTTTATTGTAAAATTTAGAGGTCAATATATTAGCGACATGTACAACCAAATGTTGTTTACAATATCAACAAAAATAGTTGAAGGGGAAAATGGACTTTATTTTTTTCAAAATTTGGAGTGTGATAAATTTAATATTGAAAGATGGAATCCGGATAAACTATTTCAGTTATAATCAGCTTTATTATAAAGATTCCTGCCTTTTCGGAGGAATTTCAGTATTATCTTCATTCTTTCTCTTTTGTGAAATAAATTGTGGACGGTGGCTAAATAATGGAACCTGATTACTTTTTACTCTAATTATTTGTGAATTAATATTTTCATTGTTTACTTCTGGGAAATAGACTATACCGTCATCAAGAAAAATTCCATTTTCTTTATCATATTTAAGATCTACAGTGAGTTCATTTTTATGCTTAATTTTAATTATTTTGTTTATATATATATATATATATATATATATATATATATCCATCTGTTTTAAACCGGTTAATAAATTCTTTAATGTTGGGATGTGTCATTTGATAATAACAATTTTCAAACTGTATATATATTAGAAACATATATAAATAATTATAAAGTAGTACCACACATTTTATCCAAATCACTTTGGTCAAAATTACTTTTTCCAAGACATAGAAAGTATGGTGCTAATTCAATCATACAAGGAGAACACACACTTAAATTCTTACGATGATCACCCACAAAATTACTTGGTTTACGCCAATTAAACCGAAATGATATCTTGGCTGTATGATAATTACATAGAGTGCAGGATGTTGTTTGTAATTCTATTTTATTAGCCTGAGACATTAAAAAAACAAAACCTTTAAATGTATCATTTCTAAATGATGATACACTCAGTCCTGCAATTATCACATCGATTCCACAACCTTGACATACATGAACAAATTCAGTTAAATTTTCTGGATAAAACAAATGAGCATCGTCGATAAAAATAGTATCAAAGTGAAGAATATAGTCTTTATAATCTAAGTAAGTTTCACTCCGGATTTGGATTTCAGTTGGAATTATTGATCGACATTTTATTTGTTTTAATTGTACACATCTAGGCAAAATCAAAATGGTTTTATTTTTATTTTCTCTGCAATGTGTTTGAGTAAGTTGCAAAAGTCGAGACGATTTTCCTGAGGCCATTAAACCAGTAACAACTGTCAAAGTGCCCTCTCGGTTTTCGTGTTTATTAAACAAACTGACAATAGTTTTGTATTTATCCAAAACCAATGACTCTCTATGGTGGTGGTCTTTAGAAATATTTTCAGGGGAGTTTTGTATTCCCCAAACCTCTTTTATTGATGTTCCATTGAATGAGTAATCCAAATAGGTATATGGAATTCGATTATAGGAAATGGGATGTTCCTTAATTATTTCATCCATGTGGCTAACATCAAAATCCAACAAAGTCTCATCAAACTTATATATAAGCAATGTTTTTCTAACATCTTTCAATGTAAGAGAACCTGTCAAAATAGAATTTAGTATTGATTCACTTAGATTACAAAGAAGTATAATATGGGCATTGCGAAATTCAGATTCCAAATGACCATATTCCTCATCCTCATGCTCCATTGGATCATATATCCAGCTAGGGGATACCGCATTTGCAGTTAGACGAATATCATACTTAAGTTGCACACAATTGGAACCCATACACAAACTGTAAATCTTAACTTGGGGTATGTCCAAAAAACATTTGTCAGCATAATAAATAATTTCTTTTCCTAGTCTGTCTATTAATTCAATTGGAGATGTAATAAGGGTGGATTTAGTATCATCTGCCATGATTATGAGATACCCCGGTCCGAGCTCAGTTCAGGACAGCTGGAATAATTATAACTTATAGTCTTAATAAATACCTTTTATATTATTTATCATATTAAAAAATCTTATGCTAAAACATGAATAGTTCTTCTAATAATCTAATAAATTTTAAAGTTGTTGGGAATGATATGATTACTAACCCTTTACAGTTTCCTATCAATTCTACTGATGACATTACAAAATTTTTAAATACTACGTTAATTCCGGGAAATTTACCCATTCTCACAGATAATGATACATTAAATTATGTTACCAAAGAAACTCTAGAATCTCTTATTAATTCTTTGACTCAACTATTGATTAGTCTTCCTGTTTTCCCTGCCAGACCAGCTTTAGAATGGACTAAGAATGTGGAGAACGAAGTAATTTTAAATATAATTGACGATTACATTAAAAATTGTCAGCATCTAAATGAAGAAGCTCATTTAAAAGAATCAACAAAGAGGGCTGAAGAAATCAGTAAATTATTTGATGAAAAACTAAAAAATCTTACAAATTCTGCACAAACAATCCCACCCATAATATATGCACAATCACCTCCACCACCACCAACCCAACTGCCCCTACATACACACTCTTCATTCCATTATTCACCCCATCAACAATTCCCTAGTTCTTATGATCAATGTCAGTGTCAATATACCCCCACTTCTCCTTACTGTTATTATCATTCCCATCCTCCTCTAACAAGTGTTGTTACCTCTTCTCCTCCTCCTCATCCTTCTCCTCCTCCCCCTCCCCCTCCCACTGTCAACCCCACCCATACTCATCAAAATCCTTATATACCACAATCTCCCAATACCCAATTACCATTCACCTCTCAGTCATCACCACAGCAGCAAACATCCCAATCCTCCCCACCACCACAATCTTCCTAAAATGGCAGATGTATTGAAAAGACAAAAAATTAAACTTCCATTTATGGCCCATGATATGTATATATATGTTGAATATTCATTACATGAGACAAATGTAAATATCCCTGTAGATGATCAGGAAAGCATATTCTACATATCTAACAAGGGAGTTGGTATGAGTCTGCATAACAAGAAAACTGGAAATTATTGTCGAATTGTAAAACTTGCCATATATAATTCGAATGATAAAAAAATTATAGAAAAATGTTCCAACCAGTACTCTTTGCCAGGTTTCATTGCTGGTTATGAGGTGATTGAATGCCTATTGTTTGCTGCTAAAACCATTGCTACTGAACACAATGTTTTTTCCATAATTCAACGTCCAGTTTTCATGGTGTGTAATGAAAGATTAATTATTGATATTTTGCATTATATAATAACAAATCTAATGATTAACGATGTATGGGGTAATGAATGGAAATGTGTTCCTAAAGCTAAAGATAAAATCAAGATCATATTATGGACATTTACAAATTTATCTGATTGGATGGAAGCCAAACGTTTATTTAAAACTGCTATTGTTCATAATTCCCAATTAAAATACTTTCTCTCTCATACGACCAACCTATCCCAGTTAAATTTTTGTAAACTTCAAGATATTTTACCCAGTTACTATAAAAATGTAAGTTGTGGGAACCGACCTGTGAGATTTATATTTATTTAATTTATATGAATTTATATTTACGTTAATTTATATACTTCGATAGCAATTTGTATAATGATAAGTGGACTGTATTTCTGCAATAATCTCATAATCTCACAAATCGATCCTCTACACATTAGGGGGGGTTATTAAATTAATATATATGCAGCCAATCAAACTACAGAATTAACTACATACATTGAAGAGGTTCCTTATCTTATAGTACAGCAGGCTAGTCCACCAGGTATAACTAGGGTGTAGACACCAAATTATCCTCTTTGAGGTAGCTTCCATATCACCCAGTAACTGGTGCACAAAATCTTGCATCCTCGTCTTGACCTGTCAAAAGTGTGCTAGCTGTGAAGCCAGAATCCTATATATGACAAGCTATATCAGAGAAAACACTATACAGTACATGGAACATTAAAGACCTGGCTTAATTACCTTTAGTTTGAGGCTTCCACATGATCTAACCGGGTCACCCTATATCCTGACATTAATGGCCATAAATGAATGATAAACGGGTTTCGGATAGACACTTAACTTGAATTTGTAGACAGCGTGTTGACAATGGTACACCTTTGGGTTCCATAACACTACGTCCAAGTAAATTTAACAGGAGCCGAATTTGCTCCCGTGTGAGCCTCTGGTCTAGTATAAACAATGGCTGTTTAACACTCCATACTATTGACGTTACCGGCCGACATTGTCCAGATATGATAGGAGCTAAATTTGCTCCACACGTCTCGGAGGTGACACAACAATGGCTCCCTCCTTCCTCCCTCTGACGCCTGGCTTACATTGTCCACATTTCAGAAAGTGATAGAAGGGTCACATTTACTCTACTTTAATATTGATAATTAAGTTAATTTATATAAGATGTTTTTATGATGGTAAAGTCCAAAGACTAATGTATTTAAGAACAATTCCCAGCAGAATAGCTGGTGAATTATAATAGTATGTGGTGATGATATCCCGTTTTCTATAGACGGTAATTCCACTACAAGTTACGTTTTCTATGGGTAACTTGTTGGTAATACAGCTATTATCTGTATGATTATTAAATGGTGTCGGATTTTCCGACATAATTCCCCAGGGGCTGCTCACGGGTCGAAGTCCTAATTAGAACAGACGAACACCGATACTCCTCCTTCGAATTATTACATTAATTTGATGTTAGTAGTTAGTAATCACACATTTGTGCGTCTGTTCATACAGGACGGATGTCCCGTACTAGAGTTGCAGGGGTTAGAAGTCTAATGCGATTTCATTTCCCTGTCAACTCTTGAAAGGCTAATATTCAAGCCTGATTACTTATTATTTAACCCAGAAGACTGTATGTGATCAAGTACTACAGTCAAGTATGATTCAGGGACTGCAGTGAGATCAGTGACATTAGATATAACTTGAAGTTTGTTCAGGTAACTAGTCACTGATATATAAACACTGAGGCCCATGGAATACATCTTGATTAAATAATAAATGTATCAAATCAGTCATCATATTTATTGGGGTTTAATTTAGTTAATTGATTCAGAAGATTGAATAGCTCATCATTAAAGTAAAGTATGGTTCTGAGACTGCAGTGGGTTCAGTGACATTGGTCGCAGTGACTTGTAGCTGTTTTAGGCTACTGTTCACTGATTTGCCACTGAGGCCTCATGAACTCATCTCCAGCTTTAAATGATGATACTAACATCAACCTCTGTTGGTATAGTCAGCTGTAATCTCCTTAGTATAATGCTACTGGAGAAATATAATCAGCTGACAAATTTAGATTTCTACTGGTATTGTTTATCTGCAGGCATAGGTCTCCTCAGGCTTGGTACTGGGCCTGAGAGTAATTTACCTCCTGCAGAGTTTAACATGGTTATACCCTGATATTTAGTAGGGCTACCGATGAATCGATGGCAATAGTCTGTCCCTACAAGGAGACCGAAGTCGGTGAGGTGATCAGACTTAATATTATCTGCCAATTTTATTCCTCTATTTCTCAGGAATTTGGCTGTTGCTCTCAGACCTTGTACTTGTAGGTCTACTGGTATTTTGTCCACCACAATGGCTTGTACTCGACAGACGTACCTGCCTAAGTGTACTGATGGTTGTACCACCTGGTAGACTTGAGGTCCTGCATCTGTTACAAACCCTGAGATGTTGAATGACATCTGGGCTACAGGCCTTAATTGTAGTTCATCTGCCAGCTTTTTAGTGATATATGTTCTTTGGGATCCTTGGTCAAACAACCCACGGGTATGGACCTTGGCCCTCTTATTCAGGATGGTAATTTGGGCAGTAGGCAAAGTCGTATTACCTTTAGACTTTGCCGATTGGACACTGTTTGTTTGTTGCACCTTGCAGTACTGTACTGAGGTGGGAATGCTATCTTCCACCTTGGGGTTTGGAGACGTTGTTTTGGTGTCTCTGCACAATGCTGCATGGTGCTGACCTTTGTTACACCTATTACAGGTGTGTAATTGGGTCTCACAGTCCTTGATGTTATGTTTCCTGAGGCACCTCGTGCAATGTTGCAAATCTTTGAGTCGCTCAACACGGGCGTCACTATCAGGAAAATTAGGGCAGTGGTACATTGAATGTTTCTCATTGCAGAACAAACATGTTCCATAGCTTCCAGTACCCTTTGGTGTCACGTTCTTGGGTGACACAGTAACTATAGGCTTGGAGGGTCCCACTGCATATACGCCCACACTGCCACTGTTCCACTTTGGTGTTGAGTTATATTGTCTAGATTGATTTGGAGTACCTTTGGTACTCTGTGGTTTACTATTATTGGTTTCTGAGGGTTTACTTGGTGGTTTTAATTTGTCATGTGTTCGTAATTGATGAACTACTGACTTTAAACCTTCAGATATTTCATTCATGGATAAGATGCTTTTATTGTAATGAGCACTCATTTGTCTCAATATGTCCCTAGGTATTTTCTCCTGGACAATTATTTTCAAGACCCACTCAGCCCCGTTTGTATCTGCTGTCAGGCTGAGGGCATTGATCAATGATTCTACCTCCAGCTTGAAGACTTGGAGTGAATCAGCTGAAGCCTCCGGTGGGGGTAAATGCAACAGCTCATGAACTAAATGTGATGTTCTTACTTCTGGATCAGCATAATTATCCTTGAGGAGTTTTACTGCCAGATCATAGCCGTCATTAGTTAATCTCAGATGGGATACTACTGTTTTAGCCTCACCTGATAATTGGCCTTGCAAATAAGAGAATTTACTACTCTTTGGTAAAGATTGTTTTGAGTCTACAAGGTCAACGAATTTGTTCCAAAATTCGTCCCAATCTTCCTCATCTTTTCCTGAGAAAGTGGGTAAATTAATTGGAGGGAGTCGAGCTTCTGCTTGACTCGTATTAGATGCAACTGTTGTTGTTGTTGCTGTTGCCTTGTTCTGGGCAATTAATTTGACATAAGGCTGTAACGTGGCCTGAGTGTGATCTTCATAATTCGCAAGATCAACCATAATGTCGTCTATTTCTGTTTCTGATAAATTGGTGTTGGCAAGTTCAGCCACATATGTTGCTATTTGACATTTGATTTGCTCAAATTTACCTGCAGCTGCTTGATAATAGCTTTCCAGGTCAGCATAATCAACTTGAGATTGTTGTGACAAATCTTCACATTTCTTGATCTGTCTTGTTAAGTGGCCTTTCAGACCTGCAAGGGTTCTTTTCATTCTCCCTGCATTATCCATACTGGCTAGTTGGTGAAGCCTTGTGGGGCTTGTACTTGGGCTGCTCATAATACTGAACAAACTCTAATGATAGCCTAGGGTAAATTCTGCACTCACTAGGCTGTAATCCTACCTCTACTAGAGGTTAGCACTTAAAATTAATACACATTATATATATACAATCATACACACTAATGATTTGAGTGATAAACCAGTGTCACTGGAAGTACCTTTAGGTTAGCTCTTCTATATCACCCTAGGATGGTAGAGACACTAATTAATCACTCAAAGGTGTAATGATCATAAGTAAATTATTATATATACACAACTCAACTCGAGTTGATAAAAATTACACCCAAAATAGGGTCTGGACCATTCATTAATGGTGTTAGGTTGTTCAATATAGTACAACTGACTATAGTAATAATGGGACTAGGATGAACAATAATAGTTCAACTAGTCAATGGTAAATATCCTACCCTGTTGTGGGTTGGCAATTAGTAAATATTATACTGTGATCACTAGTGCAATATATATTAAATAATTCTCTATTTTGGAGAAATAATATACACAATTATTGATAATAGCCTCTTAATTAGCCTCTATGAAACTTCTAATATTATCAAGAAGTATTAAATATTATTATTGACCTCGCGAAATAAACTCCACAAAATTCGTAGATAATCTCTCGCGAAATGTAACACCACGAAATCCGTGAACAATCTCGCGACACAGTCACTAATTTGGCTGGCTTCTATATTAGCGCTGTCATTTCACGAAATAACACGCCACCAAATATCTGTGGGTGTGCATGAAACCGCTGACGAAGCTGAACTGGGCTGAGGGAGGCTCCTGAGCTCCCTCGAGGCTACGCTTCCGTCTTGACTGCTGGCTTTGTTTAAATCACACTGCACTAGTATATTTAATGAATCCACTGGTTAACTGGTTCATCCGGTACTAAGATGACCAAATGTGGGTTCAAAGAATCAAATAATCCGTCATCCGGTTCGAAGGACCAAATAATGTGGGAACCGACCTGTGAGATTTATATTTATTTAATTTATATGAATTTATATTTACGTTAATTTATATACTTCGATAGCAATTTGTATAATGATAAGTGGACTGTATTTCTGCAATAATCTCATAATCTCACAAATCGATCCTCTACACATTAGGGGGGGTTATTAAATTAATATATATGCAGCCAATCAAACTACAGAATTAACTACATACATTGAAGAGGTTCCTTATCTTATAGTACAGCAGGCTAGTCCACCAGGTATAACTAGGGTGTAGACACCAAATTATCCTCTTTGAGGTAGCTTCCATATCACCCAGTAACTGGTGCACAAAATCTTGCATCCTCGTCTTGACCTGTCAAAAGTGTGCTAGCTGTGAAGCCAGAATCCTATATATGACAAGCTATATCAGAGAAAACACTATACAGTACATGGAACATTAAAGACCTGGCTTAATTACCTTTAGTTTGAGGCTTCCACATGATCTAACCGGGTCACCCTATATCCTGACATTAATGGCCATAAATGAATGATAAACGGGTTTCGGATAGACACTTAACTTGAATTTGTAGACAGCGTGTTGACAATGGTACACCTTTGGGTTCCATAACACTACGTCCAAGTAAATTTAACAGGAGCCGAATTTGCTCCCGTGTGAGCCTCTGGTCTAGTATAAACAATGGCTGTTTAACACTCCATACTATTGACGTTACTGGCCGACATTGTCCAGATATGATAGGAGCTAAATTTGCTCCACACGTCTCGGAGGTGACACAACAATGGCTCCCTCCTTCCTCCCTCTGACGCCTGGCTTACATTGTCCACATTTCAGAAAGTGATAGAAGGGTCACATTTACTCTACTTTAATATTGATAATTAAGTTAATTTATATAAGATGTTTTTATGATGGTAAAGTCCAAAGACTAATGTATTTAAGAACAATTCCCAGCAGAATAGCTGGTGAATTATAATAGTATGTGGTGATGATATCCCGTTTTCTATAGACGGTAATTCCACTACAAGTTACGTTTTCTATGGGTAACTTGTTGGTAATACAGCTATTATCTGTATGATTATTAAATGGTGTCGGATTTTCCGACATAAGTCGCGAAAAGAGACATGCCCATATAATTAATCGGCATAGACAACCCATTGTAATAAAGCCTAGAATATATGTGAATTTCAATCCTCAGGATGAATTTGGAACAAATATTACTACTCAATACAATAATTGTCTTAAGGTTTTTAACAGGTAATAAATATTTACTTATTATTTAATTAATTTTATAGTTTTAGTTAAAACTTTTATGTGATTATTTGAATATAAATTTAATAATGATGGATTACTTTTCCCTAATGATTTATAATATCTGGCACTATGAACTGCTTCATATACAATTAATTTAAAAAGAAATAAATAGTCTTGGTATGTTACAGAATCCCCCCACTCCTGCCATATGATTGCTTTATTTTTAGTTGAACGACATCTTTTCATTTGATTAAAAATTGAAACAAGATTTGTTTCTTCATGTAAAATGGCGTTTTTTAAAATGTCATGTTTACTGATTGTCCAACAAGATATGAGACCTAAATTATAGTCACTTCCAAAAAATATAAATACAATACTGTTAAACTAAATAGTTGTTGAGAATTTATATTTAATTTAACCATAATATGATTATAATTGTTTAATCCAATGTATGATTGTCCATTATATGGTGAGATAACCAACATAACACGATCATCCTCTCGAAGAATGTACATTGCTTATATATCAGAGTCATTACTTATAATTATGTAACGGGAATTTTTATTTAAAATTTTATTAATAAAACGAAATAGAGTTATTTCACCCTCATTTCGTTGATCAAAAGGTAATGATTCAGTTGATAATAGAAATATGATATTAGGATGTTGAATGTCCATTTTTTTTTTTTATCATTGCAATTGTACATTTTTCTAAGGATAATTTTTCATGGGGAGAAAGAATGGAAAAGGGGTCAGATTTTTGTTGATTGCTACGATTTTTTGTAAAGAGAGACTTTACATCCATAACAAAGTGTATTATCATATTATTACAAGTTCTTCCCTTATTATTAGTATTAGTATTATGATCATCATCATCATCGGTGTTATTGTTACTTAGTAAATTCATGAGAATATCACAATAGGCACAAATTATATTACATACTTTTTGGGCTGTAGCATTGATATCAATTGTTCCAACTTGTTTCCCTTTTATGGTATGTGCATGGAAAAAAACTGAACCATCAATCCCAATATATTTTAAATGGCTAAGACCTGAAGGAAAGAATTTCTTTAAATATTGATTTAGCTCTTTGTCATTTGAACAGTAACATTATCTTGGTATTAGTTAAACATTTGTTGAAGAAATGAAGACCCATAATATTGTATAAAAAATAAGCTTTTGTAAGTTCTTATATAATAGTTGAGATAAAAATATATAAATTATATTTTTAAATTAATGCTTCATTTCCAGAATCATCGGGTGAATGAAATAATAACCACCTCCAGAAGAAACATGTGAAAATGGACAAATTTAAAAAAAAAACTTTGTTTGAAGAAGTCT
Organism: Procambarus clarkii; assembly: GCF_040958095.1. Taxonomy (NCBI): domain Eukaryota; kingdom Metazoa; phylum Arthropoda; class Malacostraca; order Decapoda; family Cambaridae; genus Procambarus; species Procambarus clarkii. Next base: position 20,895,641 of record NC_091212.1, read on the forward strand.
TCTAAAGAACAAAATCTAGAGCCCCGAAAAAGTGTAACCAACTTAAGAAGGACAGGAGGCCCCATTGAAGACCGACAGACGGCCCAAGAAGACAGGAAGAAGTCTTCTAAAGAACAAAATCTAGAGCCCCGGAAAGTGTAACCAACTTAAGAAGGACAGATGGCCCCATTGAAGACCGACAGACGGCCCAAGAAGACAGGAAGAAGTCTTCTAAAGAACAAAATCTAGAGCCCCGGAAAAGTGTAACCAACTTAAGAAGGACAGGAGGCCCCATTGAAGACCGACAGACGGCTCAAGAAGACGGGAAGAAGTCTTCTAAAGTACAAAATCTAGAGCCCCGGAAAAGTGTAACCAACTTAAGAAGGACAGAAGGCCCCATTGAAGACCGACAGACGTCCCAAGAAGACGGGAAGAAGTCTTCTAAAGAACAA
>NC_091212.1:21196571-21439532 GCF_040958095.1 Procambarus clarkii
GTTGCTGTGAGAGAGTGCAGGTGTTGCTGTGAGAGAGTGCAGGTGTTGCTGTGAGAGAGTGCAGGTGTTGCTGTGAGAGAGTGCAAGTGTTGCTGTGAGAGAGTGCAAGTGTTGCTGTGAGAGAGTGCAGGTGTTGCTCTGAGAGAGAGTGCAGGTGTTGCTGTGAGAGAGTGCAAGTGTTGCTGTGAGAGAGTGCAGGTGTTGCTGTGAGAGAGAGTGCAGGTGTTGCTGTGAGAGAGTGCAGGTGTTGCTGTGAGAGTGCAAGTGTTGCTGTGAGAGAGTGCAGGTGTTGCTGTGACAGTGTGCAGGTGTTGCTGTGAGAGAGTGCAGGTGTTGCTGTGAGAGAGTGCAGGTGTTGCTGTGAGAGTACAGGTGTTTTTGTGAGAGAGTGCAGGTGTTGCTGAGAGAGAGTGCAGGTGTTGTTGTGAGAGAGTGTAGGTGTTGCTGTGAGAGAGTGCAAGTGTTGCTGTGAGAGAATGCAGGTGTTGCTGTGAGAGAGAGTGCAGGTGTTGCTGTGAGAGAGTGCAGGTGTTGCTGTGAGAGTGCAAGTGTTGCTGTGAGAGAGTGCAGGTGTTGCTGTGACAGTGTGCAGGTGTTGCTGTGAGAGAGTGCAGGTGTTGCTGTGAGAGAGTGCAGGTGTTGCTGTGAGAGTACAGGTGTTGCTGTGAGAGAGTGCAGGTGTTGCTGAGAGAGAGTGCAGGTGTTGCTGTGAGAGAGTGTAGGTGTTGCTGTGAGAGAGTGCAAGTGTTGCTGTGAGAGAGTGCAGGTGTTGCTGTGAGAGAGTGCAAGTGTTGCTGTGAGAGAGTGCAGGTGTAGCTGTGAGAGAGTGCAGGTGTTGCTGTGAGAGAGTGCAAGTGTTGCTGTGAGAGAGTGCAGGTGTTGCTGTGAGAATGCAGGTGTTGCTGTGAGAGAGTGCAAGTGTTGCTGTGAGAGAGTGCAGGTGTTGCTGTGAGAGTGCAGGTGTTGCTGTGAGAGAGTGCAAGTGTTGCTGTGAGAGAGTACTCACCTAGTTGTACTCACCTAGTTGCGTTTGCGGGGGTTGAGCTTTGACTCTTTGGTCCCGCCTCTCAACTGTCAATCAACAGGTGTACAGATTCCTGAGCCTACTGGGCTCTTTCATATCTATATTTGAAACTGTGTATGGAGTCAGCCTCCACCACATCACTACTTAATGCATTCCATTTATTAACTACCTCTGACACTGAAAAAAATTCTTTCTAACGTCTCTGTGGCTCATCTGGGTACTAAGTTTCCACCTGTGTCTCCTTGTTCGTGTTCCACCCACGCTAAAGAGTTTGTCTTTGTCCACCCTGTCAATTCCCTTGAGAATTTTGTAGGTGGTTATCATGTCTCCCATTACTCTTCTGTTTTCCAGGGTTGTGAGGTTCAGCTCCATTAGCCTTTCCTCGTAACTCATTCCTCTCAGTTCCGGGACCAGTCTGGTGGCATACCTCTGAATCTTGTCTAACTTCGTTTTGTGTTTAACTAGGTATGGACTCCAGGCTGGAGCTGCATACTCCAGGATTGGTCTTACATAAGTGGTATACAGGGTCCTGAACGATTCCTTACACAATTTTCTAAAGGCAGTTCTTATATTGGCCAGTCTAGCATATGCCGCTGATGATATCCTTTTGATGTGGGCCTCTGAGGACAGGTTCGGTGTGATATCGACCCCCAGATCTTTCTCTCTATTTGACTCTTGTAGGATTTCACCTCCCAGATGGTACCTTGTGTTCAGCCTTCTGCTCCCTTCGCCTAATTTCATTACTTTACACTTTCCTGAGTTGAACTTTAGCAGCCATTTTCTAGACCATTCCTCCAGTTTGTCCAGGTCGTCCTGTAGTTTCTGTCTATCTTCATCTGTTTTGATTCTTCTCATAATTTTTGCATCGTCAGCAAACATTGAGAGGAATGAGTCTATACCCTCTGGAAGGTCGTTTACATATACTAGAAACAGGATGGGTCCGAGTACAGAGCCCTGTGGGACTCTGCTGGTGACATCTCGCCACTTTGATGCCTCCCCCCTCACCGTTACTCGCTGTTTCCTATTGCTTAGATACTCCCTTATCCACTGGAGCACCTTACCTTTTACTCCTGCCTGCTGCTCCAACTTTTGTAACAGCCTTTTGTGAGGTACTGTGCCAAAGGCTTTCTGACAGTCCAAGAAAATGCAGTCTGCCCACCCTTCTCTTTCATGCCTAATTTGTGTTGCTTGGTCATAGAATTCTATTAGGCCTGTGAGGCACGATTTACCATCTCTGAACCCATGCTGGTGGTGTGTTACAAAGCTGTTTCCCTACAGATGCTCTACGAGCCTTTTCCTCAGAATCTTCTCCATCACCTTGCATGGTATACAAGTTAGGGAAACTGGCCTGTAGTTCAATGCCTCTTGCCTGTGACCCTTTTTGTAAATTGGGACTACATTAGCTGTCTTCCAGCTTTCCGGAAGGTCTCCCGTTTCCAGTGACCTGTTATACACCATAGAGAGTGGCACACTTAGTGCTTCTGCACGTTCTTTTAGAAACCACGGTGAGATTCTGTCAGGCCCAACAGCCTTTGACACATTCAGCTCCAACAGATTCCTTTTGACCTCATCACTGGTGAGGTAAATTTCCTCCAAGGTTGTTCGGTTTGCCTCCTCATTTAGTGCAGGGACTTCCTTGTTCTATTGTGAAGACCACCTGGATTCTCTTGTTGAGTTCTTCACACACCTCTTTATCGTTCTCTGTGTATCTGTTCTCCCCTTTTCTCAGTTTCATCACTTGTTCCTTCACTGCTGTTTTCCTCCTGATGTGGCTGTGGAGCAGTTTTGGTTGGGTCTTGGCTCTACTCGCTATGTCATTTTCATACTGCCTCTCTGCTTCTCTCCTCACTCTGATGTACTCATTTCTGGCCCTCTGGTATTTCTCCCTGCTCTCTGGTGTTCTGTTGTTCCTGTAGTTTTGCCATGTTCTTTTACTCAATTGCTTTGCTGCTGCACATTCCTGGTTGAACCACGGATTCTTCTGTTGCTTTTCATTTTTCACTTTTTGGACTGGGATAAACCTGTCTGCAGCCTCCAGACACTTCTGAGTGACATAATCCATCATATCCTGTACAGTCTTTTCTCTGAGTTCTGTTTCCCATGGTATTCCCATTAGGAAGTTCCTCATCTCGTCATATTTTCCTCTTCGGTAATTTAGTCTTTTTCCTTCCAATCCCATCCTTGGATAGGTTATCCCTACTTCTACCAGATACTAAAATATCAATACACTGTGGTCACTCATTCCTATGGGGCTTCATATTTGACTTCCCTTATTTCTGAGCCATTTAAGGTGAAAATCAGGTCTTGTCTAGCTGGTTCGTCATTTCCTCTCATTCTTGTGGGTCCCTTGACATGTTGGCTCAGAAAGTTCCTTGTACGCACTTCCAAAAGTTTAGATCTCCATGTGTCTTCACCTCCATGTGGGTCCCCATTCTCCCAGTCTATCTTTCCATGGTTGAAATCGCCTATGATTAAGAGTCTGGATCCATTCCTGCAAGCAACTGAAGCTGCTCTCTCTATTATGTTAATGGTAGCCATGTTGTTTCTGTCGAACTCTTGTCTAGGTCTTCTGTCATTTAATGGAGGGTTGTAAATGACTGCCACTATTATCTTAGGTCCACCCATTGGCATAGTTCCTGTTATGTAATCTCTGAATCCATCGCAGCTCGGAATTTCCATCTCTTTAAAACTCCAGTCCTTCCTTATCAGCAGAGCCACTCCTCCTCCTCCTCTCCCATCTCTCTCTTTCCTTACTATATAAAAGTCCTTTGGAAACACAACATTTATTATGATTCCTGACAATTTTGATTCTGTGAGTCCTATTACATCTGGGTTTTCTTCCTGCGCCCTTTCTGCCAGTTCACTTGCTTTGTTGGTAATCCCATCGATGTTTGAGTACATTACCTTGAAGCTTACTTTCCTATGTCCATTTTCACCCACTCTCCCCACTAGTGCAGGAAGCTGTTCCATGGGCATTGCTGCTTGGGAAGGCTCATCCTCCTGTGGGGTAGTTACCAGGGGTTCTGAGGGAGCTGGGGGTGGGGGGGAAGGAGGGGCAGGGGGAGGATGGCAAGTATTGCTGTGAGAGAGTGCAGGTGTTGCTGTGAGAGAGTGCAGGTGTAGCTGTGAGAGAGTGCAAGTGTTGCTGTGAGAGAGTGCAGGTGTAGCTGTGAGAGAGTGCAGGTGTAGCTGTGAGAGAGTGCACTGTCAGACGTGTTCACTAACACCTGTGAGAGTGACTCACTCGTTCAACATGTGGCCAACACGTGCAGCTGTGACTCACATGTCCATCTGGGGTAGACATGACAGTTGTGGGTGATACAATCAGCTGTGTGTGACACCAGCAGCTGTGAGTGACACCATCAGCTGTGGGTGACACCAGCAGCTGTGGGTGACACCATCAGCAGTGGGTGACACCTTCAGCTGTGGGTGACACCATCAGCTGTGTGTGACACCAGCAGCTGTGGGTGACACCAGCAGCTGTGGGTGACACCATCAGCAGTGGGTGACACCTTCAGCTGTGGGTGACACCTTCAGCTGTGGGTGACACCAGCAGCTGTGGGTGACACCATCAGCTGTGGGTGACACCAGCAGCTGTGTGTGACACCATCAGCTGTGTGTGACACCATCAGCTGTGTGTGACACCATCAGTTGTGGGTGACACCATCAGCTGTGGGTGACACCATCAGCAGTGGGTGACACCTTCAGCTGTGGGTGACACCAGCAGCTGTGGGTGACACCATCAGCTGTGTGTGACACCATCAGCTGTGGGTGACACCATCAGCTGTGGGTGACACCTTCAGCTGTGGGTGACACCAGCAGCTGTGGGTGACACCATCAGCTGTGGGTGACACCAGCAGCTGTGGGTGACACCAGCAGCTGTGGGTGACACCAGCAGCTGTGGGTGACACCATCAGCTGTGTGTGACACCATCAGCTGTGGGTGACACCAGCAGCTGTGGGTGACACCAGCAGCTGTGGGTGACACCATCAGCAGTGGGTGACACCTTCAGCTGTGGGTGACACCAGCAGCTGTGGGTGACACCATCAGCTGTGGGTGACACCATCAGCAGTGGGTGACACCTTCAGCTGTGGGTGACACCAGCAGCTGTGGGTGACACCATCAGCTGTGGGTGACACCATCAGCTGTGGGTGACACCATCAGCAGTGGGTGACACCTTCAGCTGTGGGTGACACCAGCAGCTGTGGGTGACACCAGCAGCTGTGGGTGACACCAGCAGCTGTGGGTGACACCAGCAGCTGTGGGTGACACCAGCAGCTGTGGGTGACACCAGCAGCTGTGGGTGACACCAGCAGCTGTGGGTGACACCAGCAGCTGTGGGTGACACCATCAGCTGTGTGTGACACCATCAGCTGTGGGTGACACCAGCAGCTGTGGGTGACACCATCAGCAGTGGGTGACACCTTCAGCTGTGGGTGACACCAGCAGCAGTGGGTGACACCTTCAGCTGTGGGTGACACCAGCAGCAGTGGGTGACACCAGCAGCTGTGGGTGACACCTTCAGCTGTGGATGACACCAGCAGCAGTGGGTGACACCAGCAGCTGTGGGTGACACCAGCAGCTGTGGGTGACACCAGCAGCTGTGGGTGACACCTTCAGCTGTGGGTGACACCAGCAGCAGTGGGTGACACCTTCAGCTGTGGGTGACACCAGCAGCTGTGGGTGACACCAGCAGCTGTGGGTGACACCTTCAGCTGTGGGTGACACCAGCAGCAGTGGGTGACACCTTCAGCTGTGGGTGACACCAGCAGCAGTGGGTGACACCTTCAGCTGTGGATGACACCAGCAGCTGTGGGTGACACCAGCAGCTGTGGGTGACACCAGCAGCTGTGGGTGACACCAGCAGCTGTGGGTGACACCAGGAGCCACACTAATGAATACAAAGATAGTGACAAGAATGATGATGGTGACAGTTATAATGGTGATGACCACCATAAATAATATTGATGTGAATTAATGATAGTGGTGATTAACTGTTAATGATAAATGCTGATAGAGAGGACACCAGCCTCCACATAACCACTACTGTGCCGTACTGTCACCAGCACTGGTACTGGTGACGCAACAACTGACGGGCTGCACAGTTCACAGTTGGCATCACTGTAAGTTGTGATGTTAGTGGTGTTGGTGATGCAGTCTCTGAGTAGGGTCTATGACCTGTGAGAATGTGTGTATCTACCTACGTCATCGCTATCCTATAAACAAAGCAAACCTAACCTGTCGTATCTCAGTCTAACCAACCGTAACCCGAGGAAAGCTAGTCATTCCTAACCGAACCTAATATAAGGAAAATAAGAGGGAATTTTATGTTTTATTTAAGATATGCACGAGGTGTTTCGTCACTATGACGTCATCGTGTTCATTCCGGTACAGGTTTTAGATCCTCCAGGCTGTGATAGGCTGGGTCCTGGGAACTCTAGGGGGGGGGGGGGATGGGAGAGGCAGCAGGCGGTCACCCGTAAGTGGGACAGGTGGTGAAAGTCATGGAAGGGGTCGGGGCTGTTCAGAAGTTAACGAGGCAATATAATTGAATAAATGCAACACAGCTCCAAATACCTCACAGAACAACGTCAGGAGAACACAACACAGCAACCCGCTGGAAGACTCAAAGGGACTCCAGAACCTTCTGGTCGGTCCACAACAAGAGAAAGCATCCCCCAGACTTAAGCAACAGTCACTTGCAAGCAGAGTCACTCCACGAGTACTTGGAACTCGTTGGAAACATTGATAGCATTAATGTCTGCATCTACCGCCTTAGCCAGGCCTCTAAATAAGGATGGAGCCAGATTCACGAAGCAGTTACGCAAGCACTTACTAACCTGTACATCTTTTCTCAATCTTTGGCGGCTATGTTTACGATTATTAAACAGTTAATGAACTCCGAAGCACCAGGAGGCTATTTATAACAATAACAACAGTTGATTGGGAAGTTGTCATGCTTGTAAACTGTTTAATAAATGTAACCAAAGCCGTCAAAGATTGAGGAAAGATGTACACGTTCCTAAGTATATGCATAACTGTTTCGTGAATCAGGCCCCCGAGGTCTCCGCCATAATGTCACCCATTATAGCGGTGTCTCTGGGACAGCCAGAGTCTCCCCCAAGACAAGGACCATCACTCCACACTCCAGGAAGGCAAGAATGGTTCAAAACTGTGGAAACCGCAATTTAAATATTTTCAGACATTGATTTACATAGAAAAACGGTTAGAAATTCTAATCATATCTATTAGGTTTCTTGTTCCATATAATAGGAGGCAGGCAGAGCGAATATGAGGAGAAATGCTAAGCCAGTAAGAGTGTAAAATAAGGAAGGTATGCGGTACCCATCCACCTGGGGATAGGCACAGTACCCAACCACCTGGGGATAGGCACGGTACCCAACCACCTGGGGATAGGCACGGTACCCAACCACCTGGGGATAGGCACGGTACCCAACCACCTGGGGATAGGCACGGTAACCAACCACCTGGGGATAGGCACGGTACCCATCCACCTGGGGATAGGCACGGTACCCAACCACCTGGGGATAGGCACGGTACCCAACCACCTGGGGATAGGCACGGTACCCAACCACCTGGGGATAGGCACGGTACCCAACCACCTGGGGATAGGCACGGTACCCAACCACCTGGGGATAGGCACGGTACCCAACCACCTGGGGATAGGCACGGTACCCAACCACCTGGGGATAGGCACAATACCCAACCACCTGGGGATAGGCACAATACCCAACCACCTGGGGATAGGCACGGTACCCAACCACCTGGGGATAGGCACAATACCCAACCACCTGGGGATAGGCACGGTACCCATCCACCTGGGGATAGGCACGGTACCCATCCACCTGGGGATAGGCACGGTACCCAACCACCTGGGGATAGGCACGGTACCCAACCACCTGGGGATAGGCACGGTACCCATCCACCTGGGGATAGGCACGGTACCCAACCACCTGGGGATAGGCACGGTACCCATCCACCTGGGGATAGGCACGGTACCCAACCACCTGGGGATAGGCACGGTACCCAACCACCTGGGGATAGGCACGGTACCCATCCACCTGGGGATAGGCACGGTACCCAACCACCTGGGGATAGGCACGGTACCCAACCACCTGGGGATAGGCACGGTACCCAACCACCTGGGGATAGGCACGGTACCCAACCACCTGGCAGCAGCGCTGTCAGCACCAAGCTGGCGCTAACATCGCTGGCAGTTGATGCTGACATCACTGGCAGTTGATGTTGACATCGCTGGCAGTTGATGCTAACATCACTGGCAGTTGATGCTGACATCGCTGGCAGTTGGTGCTGACATCACTGGCAGTTGATGCTGACATCGCTGGCAGTTGATGCTAACATCGCTGGCAGTTGATGCTAACATCGCTGGCAGTTGATGCTGACATCGCTGGCAGTTGATGCTGACATCGCTGGCAGTTGATGCTGACATCGCTGGCAGTTGATGCTGACATCACTGGCAGGTGGTGCTGACATCACTGGCAGGTGGTGCTGACATCACTGGCAGTTGATGTTGACATCACTGGCAGTTGATGCTGACATCGCTGGCAGTTGATGTTGACATCACTGGCAGTTGATGCTGACATCGCTGGCAGTTGATGCTGACATCACTGGCAGTTGATGCTGACATCACTGGCAGGTGGTGCTGACATCACTGGCAGGTGGTGCTGACATCACTGGCAGTTGATGTTGACATCACTGGCAGTTGATGCTGACATCGCTGGCAGTTGATGTTGACATCACTGGCAGTTGATGCTGACATCGCTGGCAGTTGATGCTGACATCGCTGGCAGTTGATGCTGACATCACTGGCAGTTGATGCTGACATCACTGGCAGTTGATGCTGACATCGCTGGCAGTTGATGCTGACATCACTGGCAGTTGATGCTGACATCACTGGCAGTTGATGTTGACATCACTGGCAGTTGATGTTGACATCACTGGCAGTTGGTGCTGACATCACTGGCAGTTGGTGCTGACATCACTGGCAGTTGATGCTGATATCACTGGCAGTTGATGCTGACATCACTGGCAGGTGGTGCTGACATCGCTGGCAGTTGATGCTGGCATGACAACCTGTTTGTACTCTCGACCACATCGTAACTATAAGTTCTTTCATTTTAGGAGGATGAGCTGCCACAGTCGTGGGGAGAGTTGAGGAGCAGCTGGATGGCGGTTAATGCGGCATCAATATTCAAGATAAGAGAATAAACAGGAGGAACAGAATTGCATTACTACGTCACTGACAAGCACATCATACAGAGTACTTGAAAGAACACTAAGGACAAGACTAATGGCACATGTGGATAGAATTAGGTTTGTATACATGCAGCAACACGGCTTTAAGATGACCTCGACCCCGCCGTGGACAATATTTACCGGAATAAATATCAGTAAAAAATGTGATAAAATAGTTACATGCTTTGTAAACACAATGGTGTTGCTTTGATGTCGAGCGAAACAGTACAAGTACTTTATGTTAATACAGCATTTTAACCTATCCTGCAATAACACAGTTCATATAGCGGAATAGGCTAGGGGAGTATGGGCAAACTATAAACTTTTGAACATTGGCTATACTAATTCATAATTTGTCCTATTGAAAATAAACATTGGCAAATTGTAAGACATAAAACAAAGACAAGAACAACCTAACCAATCGTACGCCTAAGATATTCATTACTCCAGTTTTGTTGTTGACTACTTTTTGTTTCATGTAGGTTGCCGTACTCATTTCCCAAAGGAACAAATTATGGTCAATTATATTACCAAAAATTCATATTTTTGTAAACATGCGTAATTCACTACGTGTGTTGTCTCGTTAGATAATTAAAGAATGGTTTGAAATAATGTAACGCCCCTTACCACACGCTCATTCACACCGCGGTGTTTGAGTATTCTTGTAATATTTTATGGATTTTCTTCTAATACCAGTTGTTATAACTGACAGCCCAAGCAGTCTCCAACTACACAGCTGATGGATACTTATTTAGACGTCAAGTTGAACATGGCATGCCACTTTGTCTAAGGTAAGGAAAGCAAGCCTATAAAAAGACGCCATGACACGTACCAAATAATTTAAAAATCGCCATACGTTTTTATTTTGTTTTTAAAATCATAATACAAAAAATCATAAATCTACATTCTATTTAAAATCATAAAGTAATAAAACTTGTGTTATTTTAATATTTTACACTTTAACTGTAACTGGCTGTTGATTGCTGGTGTTGAGCCAATTAATGCACAACTATATTCTACCCACTTCAAGACCCCGAACTAATATGTAAGCAACAAGAGGAAGTATGAGCCAATAGGCTCATACTTCCATTCTTATGTTCACATATCCAAGTTTTACCCATTGTTTCCTGTTCTGTCTTGTGTTTGTCACCTCATCCAAAACTTTTGTACCATATCACCTCACCCAATAGAGTATAAGTACGATGAATTTGTGTGTAAATTAAGTCTTTGAAAATGTAATACGAATTACGAAACGCGTTCAGGCGTCAGACCATTAATAAAAAATGATTTTTGGAGAATTGTTATTTTCATTACCATTGACAGTGAAGAAAAACATATAAAATATTGAAAAAAATCGTGTTAGAAATATTAATCTTACTTTTTCGGTCATATTCAACAACATATGTTTACAAGAAAGACTGCTACCAAAATATACTTATATATATATATATATATATATATATATATATATATATATATATATATATATATATATATATATATATATATATATATATATATATATATATATATTATAACGGTGAACAGTTACAGATCCCTCTCCCAAAAGATGGCTACATAAACCTCACAACTTGCGATCTTACTCAAGACCAGCAGGACCTTTTAAATCTTTGTCTAAACTGTCAGTTCTTGTCAAAACCAAAATAGCACCAAAACACCTTGAAATCGAAATCCTTTTGGACGACATTTATAAGTTAGAAGACAACAAAAAACTCATCACCACTGACACGCTTCAGGCTGAACTACTAACAGAGGCGGGGAAAAAACAAGGAACATATTCATCAACAATCTTAACCCCACGACTCAAAGAAGCAGCACAACAACTAAAAAATCTGGAAGGTGTAACAATAAAAAACCCGACAAGACAGCAGCATACGTGTTGATTTCTACTCAAGAATATATTAATAAAATTAGCGACATCCTCAGTGACTACACTAAATTTCAACGAATCACGAGGAACCCTGTGGAAGACCTTAAACGGAAAGTGAACAAAACTATTACTGCAATCAACGCAGAGAGGTAGTGTTCATTTCACCAAACTCCAAGGCGACTATGGCTCATTGCTTATGGCAATGTAGGGAGCCGGTCGGCCGAGCGGACAGCACGCTGGACTTGTGATCCTGTGGTCCTGGGTTCGATCCCAGGCACCGGCGAGAAACAATGGGCAGAGTTTCTTTCACCCTATGCCCCTGTTACCTAGCAGTAAATAGGTACCTGGGTGTTAGTCAGCTGTCACAGGTTGCTTCCTGGGGTAAAGGCCTGGTCGAGGACCGGGCCGCGGGGACACTAAAGCCCCGAAATCATCTCTAGATAACCTCTAGATGTAAAGACACATAAAACAGAAAACCCACTACACCCAATAATCAGCCAAATACCAACTCCAACCTACCACCTGGCAAAAAGGCTTAACTATTAACTCCATACACTCCCAGCAACTATAGACTACAATCATCAGCAGATTTCCTAGAAATAATCAAAACTACACATTCCGATGGAATTATTGCTTCACTGGACGTCGAATCCCTTTTCACCAACGTTCTGGTCGACACCACCATAGGAATGATACTGGACAAAGTATACAGAGACGAGAGCACCCACAAATTAGACATACCTGAACCATACTTGAAGAGCCTTCTCGAGGTATGTACAAAGGAAGCTCCTTTCATCAGTCCGCAAGGGGACATGTATCTACAAATAGACAGAGTAGCAATGGGTTTCCCCTTAGGAGTGTTATTCGCTATTTTTTACATGGAAACCATCGAAGATAGCGTCTTTAGTAGTAGGCAAAGACCAATGGTATATTGAAGTTATGCAGATGTCATATTCGTCGTAGTAAAAGACCCAGATGAATTAATTGATCTAAAAAGCCATCTAGAGAGAGAGTCAGTACTCCGTTTTACCCCCAAAAAATAGTGAAAATAATAGTCTGCCATTCCTGGATGTATTAACAAAAAACAGGAGCCTCTCTAAGCACCAGTGTATATACTAAGCCTACAAACATATTATTATACCTGAACGGTAAAAGTGAGTGCCCCCAAAGATACAAAGCCAGTGTTCTCAACGCTTATATTCATCGAGCTCTTACCCACTGCTCTGAATGGAGCAACGTGAGTAGAGAGTTTGAAAGCATAACCTAGGTGTTGATGAACAATGGATATAGCTACACTGAAATAAACACTACAATAAGACGACACCTGGATCGATGGTACAATCCTGAACCATGAACAAAAACTACAACACCTCCAATAAAATTATATTATAAATCCACCATGCATAGTGAACATAAAAAAAGAAGAACGAATAATGAAAGAAATAATTCGTAAAGGAGTAAGAAGCATAACTCCTTAACAAAACGTAGACCTAATCATATTCTATAAAACAAAGAAGATTACCGACCTCATTAAAAACAACCCGAAACCGACGGAGAACCCTTTACAGCAGTCAAACCGTGGTATACATGTACACTTGCCCCCACGAAGGATGTAGCCTTCAATCTAAGTACATAGATATGACGTCGACCAAGCTGACGAGGCGTTTGACCTGTCATCTTCAATCAGGTACCCCCAAAATCAAATGAGACAAGCCCATGACATCACCTTAACAAGAGAAATGTTGAATAAAAACACTTGCATTATAGACAAAACCCAGGATGTAAGAAGATTACAAATTCTTGAAGCAATCCATATAAAAATAGAAAAACCTACCATAAATACTCAAGTAAGTAATTATCAAAAGAAGGCACCAAACCGAGAAGGCTATGTAGCACCATCAAATGTGCAGAATAATCAGAGGGCGCTAAATATCACCAAGAATGCCAATACGAGAACAGAAACACATAAGGCGAACGATATCAAAAGTATCTGATTCACCAAGAATTCTATTGAGGGAAAAGCGACCGCGGGGGACGGTCGGAAAACAAGACACACGCTTGTCCTGGAAGTCAGGACATTCAACAAGGATATGCACGACTGTAAGAGGAACAATGCAATTTGGACAATAAGGAGCATAGCGGCACTCCATTAAGTGACTGAGTTAAGTGTATATGGCCAATACGCAACCTCACCAGAGCCATTTCCCATCACCGGTTACGGTGGTAGGAGGACGGCCATGAAGACACACTACTTTTAAGAGTACACAGTTTGTTACCAGTAACAGAAGACCAACAATCCTGGCAACGGGTAAGGATGGAGGAATGAATAACTGGGTAAAAGTTGGAATAAGGAATACCTTAACGGGAAATAGGACAAGAGCGGACAGCTTCCCTAATGGCAGCATCCGCACACTCATTTAAAGAGATACCAATATGACTGGGAACCCAGCAAAACTCAACTGACTTAAATTTACTGGAAATAAGAAACAGACCATGCTGAATCTCGACAACTACTGGATAAACCGGATTAAAGGATCCAAGAGTCATGAGGGCACTATGAGAGTCAACGACAACTACAAAGGAAGATTAACAATGAGAAAGCAGGAGACGAAGAGCACAGAGAATAGCATAAAATTCCACTGTGAAGATACTATTGTCTCCGGAGGTAGGCGACACATATATGTGCTGTCAGGAAAAACAACAGAGTAGCCTACACCGTCCGCAGACTTAAACCCATCGGTGAAGATGGAAACGGAGCGGGAGTGCAAAGAAAAGTGCTCAAGGAAAAGGCGTTTCAGAACCGTAGGAGGGGTAAAAGCTTCAGTGATGCAGGTTAATGATGTACAAAACTTCGGAAGGGGGACTCTCCATGGGGGCAAGGAAGGAACAACATGAGGAGAAATATTAGAAATACAAACTGAAAGAGAATCCTGTAAGCGAGATAACCGGACAGAAAGAGGGAGGTGGTGAAGAGGAACAGGAACCACAGGAGGAGTAAAAGTTAGAGCACAACAGAGGCGAGATGAAGGATGTTGCAAGGATCGTGCAAGATAGCGAAGACAGTAGCGATCACGGTGGTCCTGGAGAGATAGGAAGCCGGTGTCAACATACAAGCTGAGGATGGAAGTCGAACGAAAGGCACCAGAGTTGAGGCGTAACCCAGTATGGTGCAAAGCATCGAGACGGCGAAGAGTGGAAGGAGAAACAGACGAGTAAGCAGGGCAACCATAATCGAGTTTAGACAGGACAAAAGAGGAATGTAAAGCGAGGAGAGTGCACCTATCTGCTCTCCAAGAAGTATGGGACAATACCCGAGGGAAGGTAGGGGCCTTAGAGCATTCAACTCGGAGGTAAGAGATATGGGGCGACCAAGACAAACGAGTGTCAAAGATTAACCCCAAAAGCTTAGCAGAACCCTTGTGCACAAGGGGGCGACCATAAAGTGACAAAGAAGGACGAAGAACAACACTCTTCCGAGTAAAAGTCATAGCACAAGTCTTAGATGTAGAGAACCTGAAGCCATGTTCGGTGGCCCAAGACGACACGGTATCAATCACAAGTTGAAGGCGCCGTTGAAGGAGAGGCAAATCATCACCCTGACAGCAAAGGGTAAGATCGTCGACATAGAGAGTGGAGAAGATGCTAGAAGGAAGAAAGGAAAGAAGACCATTGAGGGCAACCAGAAAAAGAGTAGTGCTCAGAACATTACCTTGGGGCACACCTTCGTATTGCTGAAAAGAGGCAGAGAGAGAGGTACCAAGTCTCACTCGAAAGGAAAGACAAGAGAGGAAGCTTTGGAGAAAGAGGGAGATTACCACGAAGGCCAAAAGAATGAAGTTGGAATAGAATAGAATATCGCCAAGTGGTGTTGTAAGCCTTTTCCAGGTCAAAAAGGACGGCTACAACGGAGGTCTTCGCAGCAAAAGCAGTACGAATATAGACCTCCAAGTTCACCAGGGCATCTGTTGTGCTGCGACACATGCGAAAACCAAATTAAGAAGGGAAGAGGTGGTGATAGTGTTCGAAGACCCACATCAGACGAACGTTAACCATACGTTCAAAGAGTTTGTAGACACAACTCGTGAGGGCAATAGGGTGAAAGTCCTTAGGGGATGTCCCCAGAGATCCTGGTTTCCGAACAGGGAGGACAACGGCATCGAGCCAGTCCTCAGGGACTGACGATGACTCCCAGACCCGATTATACAGATTTAGTAAATACTGAGACATGCATGGAGGGAGATGGCGAAGCATCTCATAATGAATGCCATCGGAGCTCGCCGCCGTAGAACTGCAAAGTCAGGACAGCCCGACTGAAGACTGAAGGGCAGACTGAAGTTCACAGAGAAAAAGAAGGGATCGTTATAGGGAAGTCTGAGATGAGTGCAGAAATCTAAAGGACGAGATTCAAAGACAGGTTTATGAAGAAGGAAAGATTGAGGAAGATGAGAACCAGAGCTAGCAGAAGAAAAGTGGGAAGCCAGTTCGGTCACAACCTGCAACGGGTCCGCCACAAGAGTACCATGGAGGTTAAGGACTGGCGAGACATCGGGACCGAACCTACCCACTATCTTGCAGGACACGCTTCCAGATCTGCAGTAGAAGAGTTTCTAACGTAATGGTGGAAACATAAGACTTCCAACACTCATGCTTAGCTGTACGGATGGCCCTACGGACCACCACACTCGCCTTCCAAAACAAAACAAAAGAATCAGCCGTCTGCCAGCGGCGGTGTCTTTTCCAGCCTGCACACTTACAGCGGACAGCCTGAGCACAGTCTGCATTCCACCAGGGAATGCACTTCCGTGGTCCCCAAGAGGAAGAGCGAGGAATAGAGCGGAGGGCAGCGTCGAAAATGGTGTCATAAAAAGGAGGAGGGCGCGAGGGAGAGGTCAGAGAGAGCAGCATGGAGGGTAAATAGGTTCCAGTCTGCCTTAGCAAACTGCCACCTAGGGAAGGAGAGGGGAGGGTAAAAAGAGAAAAAGGTAACAAGGATGAGTAAATGGTCACTGCCATGAAGGTCATCAAGAACTCGCCACATGAAATCCAAGTAAAGAGACGACGAGCAGAAAGAAAGTTCAAGACAGGAAAGGGTGCGAGTCTGAGAGTCCAAATGAATGGGCTCACCAGAATTCAGAAGAGATAGGGAAGAAGAGAGGATGAACAGTTCGAGAAGGCAACCCCGGGTGTTTGTCAGAACATCACCCCAGAGGGAATGTTGACAATTAAAATCACCCAGCAGGAGCACAAGCTCCGGCAAGTAGTCCAGTCAGTGTTTAAGATCGGGAAGAGAAAGTGGGACATTTGGGGGGAGGTAAATGTTACAAACCGTGTACCATTTACGTACAAAGACACGTGAAGCAGAACACTGGAGAGGCGACGGAAAAAGTAGGGGGAACGAAGGGAACATCAGAACGAATCAAGAGAGCAGAAGAGGAACAGGGCCCCAGCAAAAGCCGGGGGTGGGGGAAAAGAAAGGTATAGCCATGGAAGCCACCAGGACAAGCACCAAGCATCGGCTCCTAGAGACAGACACAAAGGGGTGAAAACTGCGAAACAAGAAGTTGGACTTCATGGAAATTGGCGTAATATCCGCGAATATTCCATTGAAGAATAGACATCGACAAGAAGAGAAAAGATGGCAACAGAGGACAATGAAGAAACAAAGGGGAAAAAGGAACACAGCTACGTTAAAGAAACGCAGGATCAGCAAAGTCAGGGTTAGGAGTCCATGGGTAAACTAAGGATGGAGGGAAGGGAGCTGGCGGACGAGCAGAGTCCGGAAGAGGAGGAGGAGGAGCGGGGACAACTGAGGGTCAAGGACAGCCAACAGGATGGGCAGAAACCAGGGAGTGCACCTCAACGAGGGCAGCAACTGAGAGGGAAGCGGGGGCCAAAGAAACCTCCATAGCAGAAACAAGGGGAGCAACCACCGAAACGGGAGGGGATGGAGCGAGAGAGTCAGAAGCGAAGCTTTCTTACCCGCTGGGGAGGAGGAAGAAGAGGAGCCAGGCTTTCGCTTCTGACTCAAAGAGACAAGTGTCACAGCAATAATGTACCGGGCAACAGATTCAAGCATCTCTACAGGAGAAGCAGAACAAGAGCAAATAACACGATGGCCGCTGAGAGAGCTATGGAACATCAGCCTGCACTGACAGGCGGCGTGGAGAGCTAAGAGACAGAGGAGAAGGATGGGAAGGAGGATCGGAGGGAGACGAGGAAGAAGACACAGGAGACAAGACTGGGTAGAAAGAAGTGGGAACCCCAGACAGAGAACCATGAAGGGGGGACCCTTTCAGGACAGAACTTAAAGGAACAGAGAAGGAAGGTGGTGGGCGTGTCTGGGTCTAAGGCCTGGACACGGTTGTGAGACTGAGGAAGGCGGGAAGGACGAGGAGAGGAAGAGCGCAACACGCGAGCATAAGAGACACGGGGAGACGGCAAACCTGGCGCCTCGCCCCAGGAAAAGACAAACGTTCCCGGTGCTTCAAGGTGAGGACGGCTGCCTCAAGTGTGTAATGTACACACGCTCGGGAGAAGGTAGGGTGGGCCTCACGGCAACTGAGGCAGCGATCCCAGGGAGAAGTGCACTCCGACTTAGAGTGACCTACGCCCCCACAAATGCTTCGTTTGTTCATCTGTCAGAAGATGCTCACCAAATTGATTGGGAGATGGCTTCTTCAATAACGAATTGTAAAAGCACTTATAACAGAAACATAATTGAATCAGCTTTGATACAGATTACAAAAGAAAGTAATTTGAATATTAGCAGTGGTTTATATAACTTAGATCCATTTTTGATAGATCAATTGAAGGGTGATTTGAGTAGGATCATTGGAACACATTTGTCTCACTAATTCATTGTAAATATTTACTATCTTATGCTATTATTATCCATGTGTGGGCCTATTGGTGGGTATGAATAGGAGCTGCATCGTATGGGCCAATAGGCCTTCTGAAGTTCTTGTGCGGCTCATATTTGTGTCCACCTAATTCCCATTCATTTGTCATTGTACCTCACCTCACTCCACCACTCTCTCCTGCCTATATATGTCCAATACCTGACCTGTAAAATCACTCCTGAAGATGTATTAATACGAAAGTACTTAAGGAAATTCCTGTTTCAATTTTCCTCCGTGGACTGACACTGTCATATTTTTAATCACGTGCTTATTTTTCGTGATTTACACACACACACACAATATATATATATATATATATATATATATATATATATATATATATATATATATATATATATATATATATATATATATATATATATATATATATGTGTGTATATCACGAAAATAAACACGTGATTAAGAATGTGACAATGTCAGACCACGGAGGAAAAATGAAACAGGAATTTCCTTAAGTACTTTCGTATATTAAATACATCTTCAGAAGGTGCCTTCTGAAGATGTATTTAATATACGAAAGTACTTAAGGAAATTCCTGTTTCATTTTTCCTCCGTGGTCTGACATTGTCATATATATATATATATATATATATATATATATATATATATATATATATATATATATATATATATATATATATATATATATATATATATATACACACAGACATAAACAGACTGGCTGTATGCGAAAGAAAAACGAATTATCAAAACTATTAAAATAACAGTTTCAGAATTGTTACAGGCGCACACACGCAAGCATGTGCGCGCCCATGCTTGCGGAGGGAGCAAGACGACCCACTGACGACAGGAAATAGACAAACTCCTTTAATTAACTGGTGTCTTTACAGACACTAACCTTCAACCTGTTTAATACATCGAAAAAATAATCAACACTTGAGATACTGAGAGTCTTGATAGATGTTGTATTATCTAGTAGCACATTATAAAATCAGTTTTCAAGTATTTACTAGATAAAGGCTATTACACTAAACCCACTGTGATAAGAAATATGATTTGAACGTCCTAATTTGCTACACCATAATAAATCATTCACCCTTATCAATACACTAAGTTAATAAATCCGTCCCCGTGTTCCCAGCCTAATGATGCTTCTCGTCCCTTAGTTTAATTAGTTTACCAAGACCCACATACCCATCATGTGAGCAAATGGCATAACAGATGCATTCATATAATGGGTTGAGATACTGGACCCCAATAATACTGAAGCAGAGCAATTTATATTTGTGGCGAGTTGTTTATGTATAATTTTCATAGGAAACTTCTCCAGCACGTTGACTAAATGCTGACCCCCCTTGATTTCGCCTTTAAAATTAAAAAATTCTTGAAAAGCCATAATTTTATTATATATTTCGCCGTTTTAAGGCGGTTTGGTTCTGTTTTACGGTACTTATAACATACGCCACTTCAACGATATATTTTAAACAATTAAAGAACGTAAGCTGCAAGTTATAAATATTAAATGCTAATTTTAATGCTTGTAATATGGAATGTCATCTTTATTAAGTGTTCACAGTAAAGCCTCATGACGGTTTTAATGGCTTAACCGAAAAATTACAAACACAAGTTAAATATTTCTTGTTGTGTTCTTTTTAATTTACAAAAAAAAAGAAGAGGAAAGCCTAAATTATACTAATTTTGTCTATTATTGTTTCTGTGGCGTAATATACGCAGCCATCTGGGGAAAAGTCTTCAGCTGATCAATCTTACGCAATTAACAACTTTCTAGCGTTAAACTCTAAAGTATTTCATACAACACATATGAACATTACAGAAATATCAGTATCACTGCAATGGCAATACCAGTACTTATAAAAAGTGCATGTAATCATGAGGCACTTAATTTGTACACAATATCTTGAAAATCTGTTTACAGCTTCGTAGGATAACACTAATAACTAAGATAAACATGCTCAAAACATCTTTTTTTAAAGCAAGCCTCATTCTTAAATTAAAACCGATAAGGTGCAAAGACTTACCTCACATTTCCTTGGAGTTATATAAGTCGATGAGATATAACTAGCACTTGACACAGTCTCTCACTTAATCAGTGGCTTATCTCTCTCACTTGGTCAGTAGCTTGTCTCTTCTCGGTAGTATCTTATCTGTCACTGGATTAACTCAATACCATTCGCCCTGCGTCTTTCAGACCATCTGCCACAATCGCAGTTTTCAATTATCAGAATAATTAAACTTTTCGATAACTGAACGTAATCAGTTGAGTCATACATTCCATTATCTTAATTCATAAACACGGGATATGACCGCTCGACTGATGAGCTCTTGCCCAGTGTCTTAAAGATGAGCTACTGCCATTGTTGATGGAATTCACGGTAACAATTTACAGACCGGAGTAAACACACCAGACTTCGCAATCCATATATCACGGACATGATTTAGCTTCATTGGTTAACACAATTAAGAGTGATTGCAGCCCATTTTCAAGTTACAAAATACACAAACTATAATTAAGTTAGTTCCTCTTTGGTAAGGTAATACTGTACACTCAAAATTCACTGTAGCACTTCACTCCCAACCCGTCTTCACACTAGGTTGTTTAAAGCAGCGGACGTCCTCCCCAGACGCATTCATACATTTATACTGTGTATTAAAATTTGATTTGTTTTCATATATAAATTAATATTATTATACATAAAAATTATATATATAGTTAGGCGTAGGTTAGTAGGGTTAGGTGTTTAAGTTATGTTGGCGATTATTTTTACTTGAAGTACGTGGGTGAAGCATTTATAGAATTGAGGCTCGAACAGAGGACTTGCGTGAAGCACTTGTTCTGGAAGTGTTCGGACGTCATCAGTTGTGAGTCCTGTGTAAACCGCTTTTCATTCATAAACAGGGGGTTTGGCTGCTGGATTAACGAGCTTGGATCTTTGTATGCGAGGACGGGCTGTCACTCCCTGTTGATTCTTTGAGAATTTCCACCCTAAAGACTCGCAGCTAATTGTGTTCGAAGCATCTTTCGATAGGCTTCACTGACTAAGAGTTTTACTTTCTATATTCGAAGCGCATTTCTTAAAATGCTTCACCTATATGCTGTAAATACAGCCCGTCCTCAACAACAAAGGTCAATTATTCGTTAATCCTGCCGCCAAATACCTTGTTTATGAATGAAAACTGTTTACACGAGACTTACACCTGATGACGTACGAACATTTCCCGTCATTTTTTCGTTGACGACCTCGGGCCAGATTCACATAGCAGTTACGCAAGTACTTACGAACGGGTACATCTTTCTTCAATCTTTGTCGGCTTCGGTTACATTTATTAAACAGTTTACAAGCATGAAAACTTGCCAATCAACTGTTGTTATTGTTATAAACAGCCTCCTCGTGCTTCGGAGCTTATTAACTGTTTAATAATTGTAAACAAAGATTGAGAAAAGATGTACAGCTTCGTAAGTGCTTGCGTAACGGCTTCGTGAATTTGGCCCCTCTGCTCGAGTCGTAACTCTGTAAATGCTTCACCCCACGTACTAAAATGACAAATAATCGCCAACAGAAGCTAAACACCTAACGTAACCTACGCCTAACAGTACATAGAACTTTAATAAATAGTATTAATTTATAAAATAAACCTATTTTTAATACATGGGCGCTGCTTTAACGAGCCTGACCTGAGGACAGGTTACTAAATTAAATACTTGCCGACGGAAACAAACTACACATTTTAGTCTAGACCAAATTACATGCAAAATCATAATATACAATTATATTTACATTTGATTTTCTGTGATATGGTATATTGCAGTGTCACTATAGCCTACCATTCATGAGGCTGTCCACATGGTCACCCGCATATACCAGTTACTGGTCAAATCCAATGGTGCTTCATAAATTGATCAAGGGACCGTCTGATAAAATTTAAGTAAATATAAAAAGCTAAAGAAGAACCCAAAAGCTGATAAGATAAGGCATCATAGCAACCATTTAATTTAAACAAAATAACACAAATATATCAAAGCTTCGTTTACCTCAACTGCTCCTGCATTTACATACTTAATTCTCTTCAAGAGTCACACGCTAAATTGTACGCTTGCTATGCGACCCATCATCAGCTGTATAGGATCCATTACTATGAAGTATACAATTCATTCACTCGGGTTATGCCTTTTCCTGTGTTGGCCTACTATTTCCAGTTGTTGAAAGTTCACAAAAATTAGAATAGGTAACTATATATTTAATGTAAGATGAGGGGAGGCGTTACCCAGTCGTGGGAATTAGGTAATTTTACCCTGCATTCTCATTTGACGACAGTAAGTCATACCACACCACTGTAGGGTGCAGGGTGTCTTGGTTTTTCCAGATCAAGATATCTCTGGGGATGGTTATAGAATGGCGTAATCTTTTATGATGGAGCCTTTGGTATGGGTATTATGTGTCCCGATGTCCGGCGGTCAGGTAAGACACCCTGCCTTAGACTTTGATTAAACAATTCTAGCAAAGGGCTATTTGGCAGCTCATCAAGTACTCTCATGGTATATGTTATGCCATCCTCTCCAGGAGAGGTTGCCTCATCTTTCTTGAGTCCATTATTTATATCAAAGGGGGTTATGTTATAGTTATCATCTGGCCCTACAGGCAATTTCAATATTGAAGTTACGATTTATTTTGGCACTAGCCAGATGGTGTTGTACATCCAATTCAGGCCCATTCTCTCTGAAATCGTGTATGTGTAAAGTTCTGGAGAGGATTATACTCGACAAACGAATGTTTCAAATTAGGCCCCACCGTGCTCCTAACCTGTATGGTTTCCTTCCTGGAAGAAGCACACAAACTTGCATTGCTGAATATTTTATTAGCGAGGGATCAAGCTCTCAGGCGGCATTTATTGACTTCCAAACTGCTTTTGATGCAGCAGAGAAATAATCTTAGAACAACTAGCCACTTTTGGAGTTAAGGGAAGACTGTTGACATTTAGGGCGCCTGTTAGGGGGGGGGGGCGCCTGACGGCTGAGTAGACAGTACTCGGGGGTTTCGAAGTCCTAAGGATCCGGGTTCGATCCCCGGCGGAGGCGGAAACAAATGGGCAGAGTATTTTCTCCCTGATGTACCTGTTAACATAGCAGAAATTAGGTACCTAGGAGTTAGACAGCTGCTGCGGGTTGCTTCCTGGGGATGTGTGTGTGTGTGTGTGTGTGTGAAAATTTGATTAAGGACTTGCCCGAAACGCTATGGGTGTTAGTGGCTGTAAAAGAATATAAGAACTCTTAAATATTTTACAAAAAATGGCTCAGGGGGTACCTGAGTAACAGAACCGTTTCAGTCCTTTTCAAGGGGGTCAAAAGTATATATTGTGCACCCTTTGAATTGGGTACACCCCAGGGTGAAGTGCTTAGCCCAACACTGTTCAATGTTCTGACGCACAAATTAACAATTGATATTCCCACACTACCTGACGAAGACTCATCTGTTATGAAATATGCATTGTTGCAAATACCCAAACTAGACTGCAACCTCTACTTGATGCACTCGCTGCTAAAAGCATTGAATGTGGTCTTGTTACCTCTATAACTAAATCCAAAGCTCTCCATCCCCAAGAGAAAACTCATGCCCCCATAACTTTCAAGGTCAACAACCAGAACATTGAAACGTGTAGGCAGCACAAATACCTTGGAGTTGATTTTAACAGTGACATTGTAAACGATCTACACCGTAGGCTAAAAGAAAGACTTAAACCAATGAAAACACTTACTGGTAAGAATACCGGAATCAATATTATATATGCTAGATTATTCTATATGATGTTTCTTAGATCTCTAGTTGATTATCATGCCTTGCGCCTAATTAACTTCCCCCGCTTCTGTGTTGGACAAACTTGAAGTAGTACAGAATGAAGCCATGAGGATAATTCTTGGTGCCCCAATATGTACAAGAATCAGCAACATGAGGTAAGAACTGAAGCTTCCAACCATACTAGAGAGAATCATGCAAGTTAACACCACCTTTGCCTTAAAGTCATGAGAGACTCTTCATCTCCTGCATTGAACAGAGACAAATTTTTCAGTGCTGTTAACACCCTATTGACTGGTGCTAGCATACCGACTCACTCCTTTCGTGATAAATGACTGAGTAAAAATGACTATAATCTCATCAAACTCAACATTCCTTTTAGGTGCAATCTACCTATCTCCGATATTCCTCTTTATGTGTACCCCATCATACAGGTATCATACACACCCGTCACCAAGAAAGGTAATGAGAATCTTGCTCTTCTTAAAGTTGTCACATTTCAAACAATTGCCTCCTCCATCGAAAATTTAAGATCTCACGAGCACTGTGTCTACTCCGACGACTCAGTCCAATCTTCTACTGGACGGACTGCAGCAGCATGTAGGTTTTATATAAATAATATTTGCACACAGACTATCAGTGTCAAGAGGCTAACCACACAAACAGAACTAGTGGCACTACAACTAGCTACAAGAACATTAAAAAAATAGGAGGAGGAATAATATTTTGTGATTCAAAGTCTGCTCTTCAAGCAATCGAAAACTTCACCTGAAAGATCGACAGCAAGAACCTCATACTAGCATTTATAAATGACCTAATTGCTGCCCAGAGTAAAGGGTTTCGAAATCTCCTTTGTATGATACCATCACACATACATATAATCCATCATAATGACACAGATATTGCAGCCAAATTAGCGAGTAACAAAGATAAAGTTGAATCAGATCTAGGTATCTTCATTGTCAGGAAATGAATTTTCCAGCTCCCTTGTGCACTGACATGTGTGCATAGCAATACGTGTGCACAGTAGGTGGTGTGCACCGGAGCACAAGCTTAAAATTACAACTCTTACACAGTCATGCTGGGTGTCTAGGGATAGCCCTTGACGAGTGCTTGTCATTAAAGCTATTGTGGTTGGACTTATCGTATCTGTCTGCGGGCATGGGGGGGGGGGTAAGCACTGGAGTGGCTGATTAAAGGGCTTTCAAGTTATTGTTGTCATTTGAGTGTCGTTGAGACACTAGTGTGTTAACGTAATCCAATTGTTGCTGACTACTGTGGACGGTCGATTAACGTAAGCACTGTGGAGAAATACCCGACAGACCACTGGAACATTAACACAGTGCACAGTTACAAACCCATTAAGATTTCAACTTAGATTCAACAGAGCAGAAGAAGTTGTTAAACACATATGGCAAAATCTTACTGAAGCGACCATACGAGTCATAAATACTCATACTCCGCCCAAGTAAAACAGAAACAAGCAACACTTAGTGGGCCAGCCAGAGGCTTAGGGCCCGCGCAGGAATATCCCAGCAAAAAAAAAAAAAAAAAAAAAAAAAAAAAATTAACGTAATTTTTATTAAATTCAATTAGTGTACTTTTTAGTATTGTTGTTGTCTTGAGAGACAAGTCTTAACGTAAGATTTTTATAGGGGGATCATCAGTGTTGGATTACCCTCCTAGTTACTTGGTACCTCGCTGGGAGGGCTGCAAGATTCATTCAAGATTTGTGATTATATTATATTGTTCACCGTGCGGGCCGTGATATATATTGATTGCAAGCTTGCGTCACCAGTGGGCACCACTCTGTTCAAATGAACAAATCCACAAGGGCCGTGACGAGGATTCGAACCTGCGTCCGAGAGCATCCCAGACGCTGCTTTAATTGACTGAGCTACCACTCTGTTCAATTAGTGTCATTATTCAGTCAGCGACGACGGGAAGGAGTCCGTGGGTCCACCAGGCTGTTGAATTAGCTGTTGCTAAATGTGCCACTGAGAGACAGTAAAGTAATGTAAACTCGTTGTTGTAGTAGTTCTAGATTTTTGTTGAATAAATTGTTATTGTTCTTAGAAACGGTCGTTTAGTTCAATCCCACCACAATATTGTCCCACTTACCATGTTCTGCAACGCCTTGCATGCTTATGTGTAAATTGAGTCTGTTCCTGGAGCTCGAGTCCGATTCATAGAACCACACTTCAAGCAGTACGAAGTGAGAACCCGTCGGTTACCCTTTAATAGTTTATCACTAGAAGGAACCAGCGGCCCAAGTGGACAGGTTTTTACCGGTGTGGTGGAAGCCTGGCGGTTTGCTCCCGCTTTTCCTATGGTCTCAGCCTTGAAATTAAAATCTGCTAGTAAGCAGTTCTTCCTGTTTGAGGTCTGCTTCCCATGCGAGGTAGTTACATTAACGTAACATCAATAGGAAATAATTTTTGATCAAGTAAAAGTCAAAAGAAAAGAAAATCTCACATCCATCTCTGCTGTCAAAACTATATTGTACCAAATATTCAGGTCTGATAGAGAAATTACTCCCTCCCAACGACCTAAAAGCACCAGTATAAAAAGCTATGATTTGTTCAGATCTGAAACCTTTGTTTATGTGCAGCACAGAACGTTCAGCAGACTGTGCGACACAGTGGTTGCCAGGATCAGGTTGGGTTACCGTTACCTGTGGCAGGCGGCTACAGGTGACGGATCTCCCAATCCTGAGCATTCCAGATGCAAACTCTGTGAGCAGGAACTGAGGGTATGATCTTGGACACTACATCACTGAACACCCAGTTATCAGACCATTCAGATCCGTTGGCATGAGGTACCTGGAGCTTTGCAATTACTTTATTCACTCTCGTATTCTTGAAGATATGCTCATAATGCACCCAGAGTTTGCCAGTGGAGGCTACTGAACATATGGCCCTGTATGACTAACCATCCTGCGAGATGGGGACGTTCAGTATCACTGCTACCTTATTCACTCTTGTGTTCATGATGATATCCTCATAATGCACCTTTAGTTTGCTAGTGCAGACTACTGATCACATGCCTCTGTATGACTAACCATCCTGTGTGATGGGGATTTTTAGCATTACGTAGCTGTTTTTTGACACGCTGCACTTCCCTTGAAATAGTCTAGGGCAGCTGTACAAATGCAGATGTACCTAAATGTGTTAACAAAATTATTAAGCCCTGTTTGTGCATTGCCAAACACCTAGAAAGAGATGCGTCTTACCTATTCATCTAGTTGTATTTAGCTAGTTGTGCTGGCGGGAGTTGAGCTCTGCTCTTTCGGTCCGCCTCTCAACTGTTAATCAACTGTTATTAACTACTATTTTTTCCACACCACACACACATACACACACACATTATATATTGATATCATTGATGCTGGGTCCTGTGGACAAATGACAGTCGCAATGCGTTTTCTTTCAAGGTTTTTGGTGCTGTGAGAGTTCTTCGTGAACACGATTATTGTCTTCTTACTTGTGTAGTATATAGTAAGCTGTATCTTGTTTCTGTCGATTATATATTTAAGATCTTTCCTCAATCTCCTCAGCCTTTCCTTCCCCCCGTCCCACCCCAAATCCTTAGCCTGACCCCTTCCAATTGCTATATGATCGTAATGACTTAGAGCTTTCCCCTGATAACTCACTTCCCTTCCTCAGCCGATGAAAAAAAAGTTCATGTAGAAGAGTTTTATAGGTCGGGCAACTTTTGTGGTGTTGACCTCTTCGTCAGTGATAGCATGGCAGTTACCTTCCTTTTAATGACACCTTCACCATAACCATTAAGAGTATCCATTCTTGACAAGGACCTGCCTTGGTTTACTAAGTTTCTCGTCAATCTGCTTCCAACTTGAGCTGTGTGTAAAAGCACGGTTGATGTATGGATCAATTACACTGCGCTTTTACCGGTCAGAGCCTTTACTATTAGCGTTAACAGACTTGACTGAATTTTATGACAAGGTCACCAATAAGACAAGAGAGGGAAGGATGGGGGTAAATTGCATCTTTCTAGACTGCCAAAACGACGACGTTTCGTTCCGTCCTGGACCATAATCACACGATGTGATAATAGTCCAAGACGGACCGAAACGTCGTCGCTTCTCCATCTTCTGAGTTGTAGTTTGGTCATCATTTCTTTAGCCACGTTATTGTGACTCATCGTCTGCTTTTGATACAGTTCCCCCGCAAAAGACTAATACAGATGTAGAACCAAGCGGGGATAACAAGAAATGCACTGGAGTAGGTACGGGAGAACTTGAGACACAGGAAATAAAGAGTTATAGTCAAAGAGGATGACAGACTGGAGAGGAGGAAAAAGTGGTATTCCACAGGGCTCTGTCCTACGACCATTGCTCTTATTAATTTATGTGAATGACCTCGCAGAGGGAGTGAGCTCCTAGATGTCAATGTTTGCAGATGATGCACAGTTAATGAGGAGAATAAGAACTGAATAGGGCTAGTGTGCTGCAAGAAGACCTTTAACTTCCAAGAGTGGGTAGATAAATGGCTGCTGGAATTCATTCTAAGTAAATGCAAAGTAATGAAAATGAGTAAGGGAGATAGGAGGCTTGTATTTAACTATACCGCAAGGGTGAAAGTAACTATTAGAATAAGAGAAAAAACCTGGGAGTAGACATAATCTTAACACTAGCACCAGAAGCTCATGTAAATAGGATATCATCAGCAGCATATGGGATGTTAGCAAACACAAGAACGTTATTTAAGAATCCAAACAAAGAGGCCTGTTTAGTCTATACATAATGTGAGACCATTACTTGAGTATGCAGCTCAAGCATGGAATCCACACCTTGTGAAACATAATAAAAAACTTGAGAATGTTCAGAGGTTTGCAACTAGATTAGTACCAGGATTGAGAAGCCTTAGCTATGAGTACAGGTTGAGAGAACTCAGCCTCACAACCTCAGGAGAGAAGAGAGAGGGGGATAATTACATCTTGTACAAAATTGTGATATAAATAGATAAAGTAGATAACGGAAGCCCACTTAAATTAAAAAAAAAGAGCCAGAACAAGGAGACATTGGTTGAAGTTGGACATGCAATTTACCCGAAGACATCTGAGGAAGTTTTCGTTCCCTGTACAGATGGTAAGTAAGTGGAATGCATTGAAGAAAGAGGTTGTTGAAGCCAGTGCCATCCATAACTTTAACAAATAAATATGATGAAAATGCTAATGTATGAAAGGTATTTAGTATCAGGTATGAACGGCTAGGAGGAGGGGCATAAAAAACTAATCTCACTCACTTTTAGTCACTGACAAGTAAAAACTGATAGGTAAACACGTCTTCATTCCGACGCATAAAACCAGAACCCGAAGTAAGTAATTATCAAAAGAGGGCACCAAGCCGGGAAGGTTATGTAGCACCATCAAATGTGCGGGATATTCAAAAGGCGCTAAATATCACTAAGGATGCCAATACGAGAACAAAAACGCATAAGGCGAATCGATATCAAAAGTATTTGATTCACCAAGAATTGGTGAATCAATCGAATGACAAGTGACCGCGAGGGGCGATCGGGAAGCAAGACACGCACGTCCTGGAAGTCTGGACATTCAACAAGGATATGCACAACCATAAGAAGGACAATGCAGTTTGGACAATAAGGAGCAGGGCGGCGCTCCATTAAGTGACCGTGAGTTAAACGTGTATTTAAGTAACGTGTATTTGGCCAATACGTAACCTCGCCAGAGCCGTTTCTCACCGCCGGTTTCGGTGGTAGGAGGAAGACCATGGGGACACGTTACCATTAAGAGCACTATATGTTACCAGTAACGGAAGACCAATGACCCTGCCAACGGGCAAGGATTGAGGAATAAATAACTGGGTAGAAGTTGGAATACTTAACACTTTACTTTATGGAATACTTTATGGGAGATGGGACAAGTGCGGTTAGTTGACCAAACCACACACTAGAAAGTAAAGGGACGAAGACGTTTCGTCCCACAATCAACTTGAGAATGGTCCAGGACGGACCGAAACGTCGTTGTCCCTCTACTTTCTAGTGTGTGGTTTGGTCAACATATTTCAACCACGCTATTGTGACTCCTAGTCTGCAAGTGGGGATAGCCTCCTTAGCAGCAGCGTCCGCACTCTCATTTAAGGACACGCCAATATGGCTGGGAACCCAGCAGGTACTCATATATACCTTTTATCTTGCCGAGATAAAAAACAGCCAATGTTGAATTTCGACTACCACAGGATGGACTTTATTAATTGACTGCAGAGCCATGAGGGCACTACGAGAGTCAACTATAACAACAAAGGAGGATTAACAGCGAGAAAGGAGTTGACGAAGTTATAGCAGTTAAAGAAGTTATAGCATAAAGTTCTGCCGTGAAGTTGATATAGTCTCCGGAGGCAGGCGACTCATATTGGTGTGGTCAGAAAAACAACAGAGTAGCCTACACCGTCTGCAGACTTAGACCCATCAGGGAAGACTGAAATGGAGCGGGAGTATGAAGAAAAATGTTCAAGGAAAAGGCGTTTCAGAACTGTAAAAGCTTTAGTCACGTGGGTCAAGGTTTTACGAAATTTAAGAAGGGGGGACCCTCCACGGAGGCAAGAACAAATATTGGCGATCATAAAGAGACAGGTTGCCAGTTTCAACATACAGGCTTAGGGAAGGAGTCGAATGAAAGGCACCAGAGCTGAGGCGTAACCCAGTATGGTGCAGAGCATCAAGACGGCGAAGCGTACAACGAGAAGCAGACGAGTAAGTAGGGCAACCATAATCTAGTTTAGACAGTACGAGAGAGGAATGTAAAGAGAGGATCGTGCGCCTATCCGCTCCCAAAGAAGTATGAGACAAGACCTTATGTAAGTTAAGGGCCTTAGAGCATTCAACTCAGAGGTAAGAGATATCGGGTGACCAAGACAGACGAGTGTCAAAGATAAACCCCAAAAGCTTAGCTGAATCTTTGTACACAAGAGGATGACCATAAAGTGACATAGGGGGGACGAAGAAAACCTGCTTCAGTGTAAAAGTCATAGCGCAAGTTTTAGTTGTAGAGAACTTGAAGCCATGAATGGTGGTCCAGGACGACATGGCATCACTCGCAAGTTGAAGCCTTCGTTGAAGGAAAGGAGTCATCACCTCGACAACAAAGGGTAAGATCGTCGACATAGAACGCTGAGAAAATGCTAAAGGGAAAGAAGAAAGAAGACCATTGATAACAAAGGAAAAAGTAGTGCTCATATACCTTTGGCCCACACCTTCGTATTGCCGAAAAGAGGCAGAGAGAATGGTACCAAGCCTCACTCTAAAGGAACGACTAGAGAGGAAGCTTTGTAAGAAGAGAGGCAGATTACTACGAATTCCAAAAGAACGGAGTTGGGACAGAATATGGTTCCTCCAGGTAGTGTCGCATGCCTTTTCCAGGTCAAAAAGGACAGCAACAACGGAGGTCTTCGCAGCAAAGGCAGCTCTCCACATATGTCAGTTGCTTAAATTAGAAACTGTACTTGTGATCGGTCTCGAGCCCATTGCTGATGTGACGATGTGCATTGAATTTTGTAACTAGCTCATTCAAGATTGTAACTTGCTTAGCTCTATGAATTGTGGGGCTCAATCCCTAAGCCCATTATGTGCCTCTGTAACCCTTTCCCCTACCGCCCACAAGATGGGTTATGGGGGTGCAAAATAAATGAACTAAACTAAACTAAATAGGCAGTACGAATAACAGAACCCGAAATCGGGTGCAGAAGTTCAACACTGGGGCGACCAGCACACCTAGGATTATGTGTCGGCGATGCAGTCACACTAGTAGCAAAAAAAAATGCCAAAGGGAAGACATACCCAAAGGGACTTCCCTCTCCCATAAAGAGTACTATATCATGTAGGAAAGCCTCCAAATGTCCCACACCTGCAGCAGTGATAGTGGGAATGATGTGAATGAGAAAGGGGGGGGGGGAGTGTAAAGCCACCTGGACAAATGGCAGATGATAAGACTGGCAGCCGCTAGTGTATGGCACACCTTATATACATTTGAGTGGAAGCATTAAATGTTCAAAAACGGCACAAAAGAAAGTGTTCAGTGTCTACAATTCTTTCGCCTCTGGGTACTAATTTTCTGCAAGTAGTTTTGATAAGTTTTGCTAAACCTTTCTGGTGAGATTTTCTTCATTTTTGGGTTGATTTATAATCCCCACAACGTGCAGAGTCAGATTCCGGTAAGCAAGGGTGGATCTCAGAAACATAGTGCAGTTCCCTAAGGTAAGTCCAGCCCAACCACTTGAGCTGGACAGAGACGACGGTCTCGCTTCCTGCAGGTCGGCGTTCAATCCCCGACAGTTCAAGTGGTTGGGCACCATCCCTTCCCCTCTGCCCCATCCTTAATCCTTATCAAAGTTTTATACAGTCGTGTCGGCTTTGGGGTTTCCTCTGATAGTTTCCTTCCCTTCCCTGAGGCTTAGCTGAACCAGCACTTAGCTCAGGGAGCTGATTCAAAGTCAGCTCTCCAGGCCTTTGAAAACCCAACATGCAAAATAGATACTAGGAATGTTGTAACATCCATTATAAGCAACATTATTACTGCAAAGAACAAGAGTTTCAGTCTCATTTTTATGGATACCATCTCACATAGGTGTTGTCCAGCATGATGACACAGATAAGGCAGCTAAATCTGCATGTGATAAGCCTGAAATTGAGATGATATGGGCATTCCAATCTCTGTTGTAAAAGCCGCAATATTTCAGGAAATTAAGGAAGACAGAAGAGCAGTCACTGACACACAAAGACCAGAAAGCACGAATGTAAAGAGCTATGACAAGTTTAGAACCGAGAATTATATGCACGGGCAGCAGCAAAAAACATCCACCAGACAGTGTAACATTGTGATTACCAGAATTAAGCTGGAATATCGATATCTATGGCAGGTAACTACAGGTAATGCATCCCCCAGTGGTGAACATTTCAGTTGTAAACTATGTGAACAACAAGAGCTGGGACATTTTCTCCAACACTATATCTGTGATTGCCCTGTTATCAGTGATTTCAGACCAAGTAAGTAATTATCAAAAGAAGGCACCAAGCCTAGAGGGTATGTAGCACCATCAAAAGTGCGGGTTATTCAAAAAGCGCTAAATATGACCAAGGATGCCAATACGAGACCAAAAGCTCATAAGGCGAACATCAAAGGATAGCCATTCATAAGGCTTTGGAACATGCTCTTGCTGAACACCGACAACATGTTATCATACATACAGATTCGAGAACTGCCAATGAAACCTTGCACAAGAACACATACGTGATAACGTACATCTGATCACAAATGTCATATCATTAATGCAAACACTCAAACGACAAGGCCGACGGGTACTTATCAACTGGGTGCCAAGTCATGTAGGAATAATAGGAAATGTCATTGCAGACGAAGCTGCAAAACTTGCAACTAAGAGAAGAAATGTAGACATTTACATACCACAGAGTCTATCACAGATTAAGAAAATAATTAGAAACAGAGCAATGCAAAAAATGTACAGTGACTACAACACAGCAGTTGCAACATCAGGATCTGCGGGTTGGTACAAGAATTCAACCAAATACGAACCACTTAGTTTGATGAAAGGGAGCAGTAGAACACTAAAAGTACACTTACATTGCATCAGGCTTGGATACTCATGTGCATGGGAAATAGGCTTACAGGTTCCGGAAGATGAGAGGAATTGTCAGTACTGTGGAGAAAACCCCGACAGACCACTGGAACATTAACACAGTGCACAGTTACAAACCAATTAAGATTTCAACTTAGATTCAACAGAGCAGAAGAGGTTGATAAACACGTGGGGCAAAATCTTACAGAAGCGACCATACGAGTCATAAATACTCATACTCCGCCCAAGTAAAACAGAAACAAGCAACACTTAGTAAGCCAGCCAGCTTATTCCTGCTGTACGGGTTGCTGCACGGGTATGCTGCACGGGCCCTAAGCCAGAGGCTTAGGGCCCGTGCAGAACCATATTATTTATTTATATATATATATATATATATATATATATATATATATATATATATATATATATATATATATATATATATATATATATATATATATATATATATATATGCAATTGACGATCACAAAACACTGATCATTTTATGCGGAAAATCCACAGAGAAATATGAAAGGAGGTGAACGTTTCGGCTTTGTTAAAGCCTTTGTCAACACCAGACTGACTCAGTCTGGTGTTGACAAAGGCTTTAACAAAGCCGAAACGTTCACCTCCTTTCATATTTCTCTGTGGATTTTCCGCATATATATATATATATATATATATATATATATATATATATATATATATATATATATATATGTCGTACCTAGTAGCCAGAACGCACTTCTCGGCCTACTATGCAAGGCCCGATTTGCCTAATAAGCCAAGTTTTCCTGAATTAATATATTTTCTCTAATTTTTTTCTTATTAAATGAGAAAGCTACCCATTTCATTATGTATGAAGTCATTTTTTTTTTATTGGAGTTAAAATTAACGTAGATATATGACCGAACCTAACCAACCCTTACCTAACCTAACCTATCTCTATAGGTTAGGTAGCCAAAAAAGTTAGGTTAGGTAGGTAGGTTAGGTAGTCGAAAAACAATTAATTCGTGAAAACTTGGCTTATTAGGCAAATTGGGCCTTGCATAGTAGGCTGAGAAGTGCGTTCTGGCTACTAGGTACGACATATATATATATATATATATATATATATATATATATATATATATATATATATATATATATGAAACTTTATAACACTTTCCCACCAGGAGACTCGAACTCTAGCCAGCACAGAAGCCTCAGAGCATCTGGCATAACAGGTACGCCTTTAACCCACTCCACTTTACAAAAAAAATAAAGTGACATCCCTAGGGTCAACACTTGCATCAGAGGAGCTCCAGCATATTTCAACAATCCTAAGTATTGTAGTGCAGGTTGATGATAGTGAGTGGTGTCCCAGAGAACATAAAGGTATAGTGCTTTTGAAAAATAGGTGAGATAACAGGAATGTGCTAAGGGAAGTGAAAAATTGGATGAGAAAAGGTTGCCCTAGTGTTTCCAGTGCAGAGAAGAACATTCAAGATGGCCGCCGGCAAGAGGAAATACAAAACAGAGCTTGATTTTGCTGGATTCAATGAAGAAAGCATTGATATAACCAGTCTATACAACAAGTTGGTAAAATTAGATACTATAGTGAACTCTCATGTAGAAATAATTAGTAAATTGAAAGAAAGTAATGAAATTTAAATAACAAAGTTTTATGTCTTGAGGGTTTAGTGAAAGACTTGTGCAAGGATAAGAATCAATTGGAAACAAATTGCAAAACCATGGAAGAAAAAAATAAACTCTTAAAAATAGCTTTGGAAGAAGTTAAAGTAAATAAAAAGTAAACATAAAAAAAGTAAACATAAATGACTACAATAGGTTAGGTAAGGAAATTCAACAAGAGAAACAGCTTTTGTCAGCACAGATGGAGGACGTTACACAGGGACTAGAACAGTGCAAGAAGGATATGCAACTCACCTACGCACAAGTGGCCAAGGAGAAGGAAAAAATTGAAGAAGCTGTAAAGGAAGTCCACACACTGCAGCAACCAAGATAAAACAAACATTAGGCTGAAAGTGAGAAAGGAATTGGCATCTAACCCGAAGTTGGTGCAAAACACAGTTGATCGGAGTAAGTCCCTGATCATTTCTGGTTGCAAAGAAAAGGAGATAACATCTAGGTCAGAAAGAGCTGTAAAAGAAGCGAAAGTAGTAGATAAAATTGTTGGCCTCGTGGAAGGTCTTACTACCATAGAGAACGTGTGCGACTACAGGAGAATAGGCAGATATGTAAAAGGGAAAGATCGACCTTTGAGGATCACCCTGAATGATGCCAAACAGATGGAAGAAGTATTAAGGAATGCTAGAAAATTACAAAGTGATGAGGATGGGAAAGTGTGGTCGTTAAGACGAGATCTTTCAAAAGAAGATAGAGAGAAGCTGAAACTGAACCTCGCCGAGACAAAACGTTTAAATGAGAGCAGGAATGAAGAAGAAATAAATTCTTTTTTTCTACAAAGTGATAGGGGTAGGCAGACCAGTAAAGTGGTACATAAAGGCAAACCAACAAAATCATTAGAGAGAGGGGGAGTGAAAAATAAGGAGAAGGGGGAACAAGTTCCTGAAGATTGCATACACCAACATAGATGGAGTGTGATCGAAGATACTGGAGTTAAGTGATGTAATACAGCTGCAGACACCAGACATTGTTGCACTTAGGGAGACAAAACTTGAAGATGTTATTTTAAACAAGGTCATATTCCCAAGGGGCTACTCAATTTGGAGACGGGACAGAAAAATTAGGAAAGGCGGTGGCGTTGCTGTGCTGGTGAAAAAACATCTAAAGGTGAATGAAATAATGACTGCCAATCCACAAGAAGTTAACATAATAGCACTAGAGATCTGTCATGAGGATAATAAACTAATGATGATAAATGCATATCGTCCACCGCCAAGTAGTACATGGACAAAGGAGGAGCTAGATAGTAAACGAGAAGGTCTTATAACAATAATGAGAGAGATTATAGCGAGAGCGGATAACGATAGATCACGACTGTCGATAGTCAGCGACTTCAACTTGAAATCCATAGACTGGGAAACATATGAAGCTAAAACAGAAGATTTTTGGACCTGTAGATTTGTAGATCTCATCCTGGAAACATTCTTGTATCAACATGTTAAACAAGCTACGAGGATGAGGGAAGGGGACATTCCCTCCATGCTAGATTTGATATTTATCAGGAAGGAGGAAGACATATTTGACATTCAGTACCTTCCTCCCTTGGGTAAAAGTAACCATGTCTTTTTGGGAATAAAGCATGCAATGCGTTATAATCTGGAAGAAAATAAGGAGGTTGAAGTAGTTGAAAAACCTGACTTCAGGAGAGGACATTATGGCAACCTTAGAAATTTTTTTAGTGAGTATAATTGGAACAGACTTGTTGCTATGCAAGGAAGTGAATGAGATGTATGTCAAGTTTTGTGAAATATATGATAAAGGCACAAAAAAAATTATACCAAAACAGAGATGCAGAATGAGGAAACAGGAATGGTTTCAACAGAAATTGCGAGAGGGTCAGAGAGCAAAAGACACAAAAGTAAGTAAGTAATTATCAAAAGAAGGCACCAAACCGGGAAGGTTATGTAGCACTGTCAAATGTGCGGGATAATCAGAGGGCGCTAAATATCACCAAGGATGCCAATACGAGAACAGAAATGCATACGGCGAACGATATCAAAAGTATCCGAGTCACCAAGAATACTATCGAGAGACAAGCGACCATGGGGGATGGTCGGAAAACAAGACACATGCTCGTCTCGGAAGTCAGAACATTCAACAAGGATATGCACAACCGTAAGAGAGACAATGCAATTGGGAAAATAAGGAGCAGGGCGGCACTCCATCAAGTGACCATGAGTTAAACAAGTATGGCCAATACGCAACCTCGCCAGAGCCGTTTCCCATCGCCGGTTACGGTGGTAGGAGGACGGCCACGAGGACACACAACTTTTAAGAGTACGTAGTTTGTTACCAGTAACAGACGACCAACAATCCTGCCAATGGGTAAAGATGGAGGAATGGATAACCGGGTAAAAGTCAGAATAAGGAATACCTTTATGAGAGATGGGACAAGAGCGGACAGATTCCCTGGCGGCAGCATCCGCACGCTCATTTAAAGAGACATCAATATGGCTGGGCACCCAACAAAACTCAACGGACTTAAATTTACTGTGAACAAGAAACAGCAATGCTGGATCTCGACAACCACTGGATGAACCGGATTAAAGGACCCGAGATCCATGAGGGCACTACGAGAGTCAACAACAACTATAAAGGAAGATTGACAACAAGAAAGCAGGAGATGAAGAGCATAGAGAATAGCATAAAGCTGCGCTGTGAAGATGCTAGTCTCCGGAGGTAAGCGACACATATAAGTGCAATCAGGAAAAACAACAGAGTAGCCAACACCTTCCGCAGACTTGGACCCATCGGTGAAGATGGAAACGGAGCGGGAGTGAGAAGAAAAGTGCTCAAGGAAAAGGCGTTTTAGAACCGTAAGAGGGGTAAAAGCTTTAGTGATGCGGGTCAAGGATGTACAAAGCTGCGGAAGGGGGGACTCTCCACGGGAGCAAAGAAGGAACAACACGAGGAGAAATATTAGAAATACGAACGGAAAGAGAATCCTGTAAGCGAGATAACCGGGCAGAAAGAGGGAGGTGGTGAAGAGGAACAGGAACCGTAGGAGGGGTAAATGTTAAAGCACGACAGAGACGAGAGGAAGGTTGTTGCAAGGACCACGCAAGATAGCGAAGACAGTAGCGATCACGGCGGTCCTGGAGAGATAGGAAGCCAGTGTCAACATACAAGCTGAGGGTAGAAATTGAACAAAAGGCACCAGAACTGAGGCACAACCCAGTATGGTGCAAAGCATCAAGACGGCGAAGAGTAGAAGGAGAAGCAGACGAGTAAGCAGGGCAACCATAATCGAGCTTAGACAGGACAAGAGAGGAATGTAAAGCAAGGAGAGTGCGCCTATCCGCTTCCCAAGAAGTATGGGACAGTACCCGAAGGAGAGTAAGGGCCTTAGAGCACTCAACACGGAGGTAAGAGATATGGGAAGACCAAGACAAACGAGTGTCAAAGAATAACCCCAAAAGCTTCACGGAATCTTTGTACTCAAGGGGATAACCCATAAAGTGACAAAGAGGGACGATGAACGACCCGTTTACGAGTAAAAGTCATGGCACACGTCTTAGTAGTAGAGAACTTAAAACCATGATCAGTAGCCAAGACGACACGGCATCAATCGCAAGTTGAAGCTGGCGTTGAAGGAGAGGCAAATCATTACCCTGACAGCAAAAGGGGTAAGATCATCGACATAGAGAGCGGAGAACACGCCTGAAGGAAGAGAGGAAAGAATACCACTGAGGGCAACCATGAAAAAAAGAGTAGTGCTCAGAACACTACCCTGGGGCACACCTTCGAATTGCTGAAAAGAGGCAGAGAGAGTGGTACCAAGCCTCACCCGAAAGGAACGACGAGAGAGGAAGCTGCGGAGAAAGAGAGGGGAATGACCACGAAGGCCAAAAGAAGTGAAGCTGGGATAGAATATATCGCCAAGTGGTGTCGTAAGCCTTTTCCAGGTCGAAAAGGACGGCAACAACAGATGTCTTCGCAGCAAAAGCAGAGCGAATATAGACCTCCAAGTTCACCAGAACATCTGTTGTGCTGCGGCACTTGCGGAAACCAAATTGAGAGGGTGAGAGAAGGTGATGGTGTTCCAAGAACCACATCAGACGAACGTTAACCATATTTCAAAGAGTTTGCAGACACAACTTGTGAGGGCAATAGGGCGAAAGTCCTTAGGGGATGTTCCCAGAGACCCTGGTTTGAGAACAGGGAGGACAACGGCATCGAGCCAGTCCTCAGGGACTGACGACCACTCCCAGATCCGATTATACAGACTCAGTAAATACTGAAACGTGCACGGAGGGAGATGGCAAAACATCTCATAATGAATGACATTGGAGCCCGCCGCCAAAGGCCAGGGCAGACCGAAGTTCAGAGAGAGAGAAGGGATCGTTATAGGGAAGGCGAAGACTGAGTACAGAAATCCAAAGGACAAGATTCAAGAACAGGTTTACAAAGAAGGAAAGATTGGGGAAGATGAAAACCAGAGCTAACAGAAGAAAAGTGGGAACCCTGTTCGGTAGCGCCCTGCAACGAGTCCGTCACAAGATTATCACGGAGGTGAAGGACCGGTGAGACATCGGGAACGAACTTACCCGCTATCTTGCGGATACGCTTCCAGATCTGCAGCAGAGGAGTGTCGGACATAATGGGGAAACATAAGACGGCCAACATTCACGTTTAGACGTACGGATGGCCCAATGGGCCACCGCACTCGCTTTCCGAAAGAAAAGAAAAGAATCGGTCGTCTGCCGACGGCGGTGCCTCTTCCAGGCTGCACGCTTACAGCGGACAGCCCGAGCACAGTCTGTATTCCACCAGGGAATGCACTTCCGTGGGCCCTGAGAGGAAAGAGCGAGGAATAGAGCAGAGAGCAACGTTGAAGACAGTGTCATGAAAAAGGAGGAGAGAGCGAGGGAGAAGCAGAAGGGATAGGGCAGAGAGAGCAGCACTGAGGGTAAATAGGTTCCAGTCTGCCTTAGCAAACTGCCACCTAGAGAAGGAGAGGGAAGGGTGAAAAGAGAAAAATATAACAAGGATGGGGAAATGGTCACTGCCATGGAGGTCATCAAGAACCTGCCACGTGAAATCTAAGTAAAGAGAAGATGAGCAAAGAGAAAGATCAAGATAGGAAAGGAAGCGAGTCCGAGAGTCCAAATGCGTGGACTCACCAGAATTCAGAAGAGACAGGGAAGAAGAGAGGATGAACGGCTCAAGAAGGTGACCCCGGATGTTCATCAGAACATCACCCCAAAGGGAATGACGACAATTGAAATCACCTAGCAGGAGCACAGGCTCCGGCAAGGAGTCCAGTAGGTGTTTCAGATCGGGAAGAGAAAGCGGGACACTCGGGGGGAGATAAATGGAACAAACGGTGTACCATTTCCTCACATAGATACGAGCAGCAGAACAATGGAGAGGTGAAGGAAAACGTAAGGGGACAAAGAGAACATCAGAGCGAATCAAGAGAGCAGAAGAGTTAGGAGCCGGGAGGGGGGAGAGAAAGGAATAGCCACGAAAGTGACCAGGACGAGCACCAAGCATCGGCTCCTGGAGACAGACACAAAGGGGCAAAAACCGCGAAATCAGATTGCTAGATTTCGAGGAAATTGGCGTAATAACCACGAACGTTCCATTGAAGAATAGACATTGACGAGAAGAGAAAGGACAGTAACAGAGACCAACGAAGAAACAAAGGACGAAAAGGGAACACAGCACGTTAAAGAAGTGCAGGATCAGGGTCAGGGGTCAGCGAAGTCAGGGTTAGGAGGCATGGGTAAACTGAGTAAAAAAGGAGGGAAGGTAGCTAGAGGACCGACCAGGGGTGGACGAGGAGGGTCCGGAGGAGGAAGAGGGGGGGGGATAACCGAGGGTCAAGGGCAGCAGCAGGGGGGATAACCGAGGGTCAAGGACAGCAGCAGGAGGGACAGAAACAAGGAGATGCACTTCAGCAAGGGCACCAACCGAGAGGGAAGCGGGGGCCAAAGAGACCTCCATAGCAGGAACAGGGGGCAGAACCACCGAAACGGAATCGGATGGAGCGAGAGAGTCAGAAGTACGGAGCGAGAGAGTCAGAAGTACGGGGCGAGGAAGAAAGCGAAACCTTTTTACCCGCCGGGGAGGAGGAAGGAGAGGAGCCAGGCTTACGCTTCT
Source organism: Procambarus clarkii (assembly GCF_040958095.1). Taxonomy (NCBI): domain Eukaryota; kingdom Metazoa; phylum Arthropoda; class Malacostraca; order Decapoda; family Cambaridae; genus Procambarus; species Procambarus clarkii. The sequence continues at coordinate 21,237,865 of NC_091212.1, forward strand.
GACTCAAAGAGACAGGTGTCCCAGCAACTACGTACTGGGCAAAGGATTCCAGCGTCTCAACATGAGAAGCTGAACAAGAGCATACATGGCGGCCGTTGGGAGAGCGATGGACATCAGCCCTTACCGACAGGCGACATGGAGAGCCAATAGATGGAGAAGAATGATGGGAAGGAGGATCGGAGGGAGACGAGGAAGAAGACACAGGAGATATGACAGACCGTTGGCAGAAAGAAGGGGAAACACCAGATAGAGGACCAGGAGGTCCTCTATCTGGGGTTCCCCAGATAGAGGAATAGAGGAGAACCCACAAAGGAACAGAGGAGGGGGCGGTGAGCGTATCAGGGTCCAAGGCCTGGAAACGGTTATGAGTCTGAGGAAGGTGGGAAGGACGAGGAGAGGAAGAACGCAACATGCGAGCATAAGAAACGTTAGCATAAGGTGGGAGCCGGCAAACCTGGCATCTCGCCTCAGGAAAGGTAAACACTCCCGGTGCTTCAAGTTGAGGACAGCTGCCTCAAGCTTGTAATGTATACACGCACGGGAGAAGGTAGAGTGGGAGGTGAATAGTGCCAACACTGGCATTCAACCGAGCGTTCTTGGAGACTCAAACAGGGGTCCTCGCCAAGGCAGGACAAGGCGGCCAAGCGGGAGGCTGCATCCTGAGAAGGAGCAGCAATGACACATACACCGAGACGGGTGGGGTGGAAAGTAACAGAGGCCTCTACGAAATCAACAAGGTGCCTATGAAGGGAGAAATCGTCAGGAGGCCCAGAATCAAGAGGGAGGAGATCAAAGTATTTGGCCCACGAAGCGGGACCAAACAAGGCCTGATACACATCAGTATGGGAAGGAATCGAGCAAGTGCGGGCGTGTCGAGGACGGCGTTGAGAACCCCGAGAGAGAGAGGGGTTAAAAGGCACAAGTAGTCACAACGAGAGATTGAGCCGTGCCAGGGGACGAGGTGGTCATCACTGGGGGTTTGGAGCTAGACACAACCACAGAGGAGGGAGGGGAGCTGAGGGGAGTAGTCAGAGAGGTCAAAGGAGGAGCAAGGTCAGGGCCCAACGCAGCAGGGGCTATAGAACCCGGTCTTCCAACACGGTCCGATTCGGGGGCTTGGTCGCCCACCCCACGAGCCTGAGAAGGTAAAAGAGGAACAGAATGTGACATAGGATACGAAAGGGAAAAAACATTCATTCACGAATGTGCCCCCATACCCACCATAAAGCCACAATTAGAGGAAGGATACCCAACAAGAAGCTATCGCCGATCATGTCGGGGGCCCCCTAGGGGTGCGGCGTGAGTATACGCCCCACAAACTGCCACCTCAAGAACCGTGAATCCGTCAAGAGCGGGTTCAGTGACGAAAGGAGGATTGACAATAAAAGGTTCCCCTCGCTCGCGATGTTGGGTTGTAACAAACTAGGCTGGTTGTAAGAATTATTCCAGAAGGTTCCAGAATTTTCGTGTAAGGACCTGACCTCAACAACGCACATTCCTCTGGGGATTAGCAGGTCTGAGTCACAAATGGCGGGCATCTCTGTTCATAGTTGCGTATAATGAATCATCCTATAGTATTCAGTAGTTTAGAGAAATTAGCCTTTATTCATTTTGTATTAAAATTGTATTGTATAATATTACTGGGTACAATATCAAGAGTATTCTAATTATTGAGTTAAGTCACCATCAGTGACATCACGAATCAGATCTAAGTTGTAAGGCAGGAGTGACCTGGCGGTCATAGGTCATCACAGTTGACATGTCCACTATTTCTCAAAGTTCAATTAACCATTTTGGGGAACGGGAACAGCTCTGCCGTTAGATGCTTGTGTAATTTAATTTCAGTAAAATAATTCAACCAGTCTGGATCAATTCAGTACAAAGAGAGGTTAATTGTTATAACTTAAACCTTGCTAGTAACTTGGTAAAACTTAGACTATGCGGAAGGATACAATGCTCTAGTCTGAGGTATACCAGACGAGGAGAGATCAGTGTGGACACCAGATCAACTGGGAGAGGTCAACCATCTTACCTCTCTCCCAAGACCAGCCCCCCCCCCCCCGCAACATCTAGAGCTGGTCGCCCAAGGTAGAGTTGCTTTATGAGTTATTTTATAGGGATAGTCAACTCATTGCCATTCAGGTCAAGTAGGGAGTGTTAAAGTGACAGGGAGTGAACATATTTAGATTTTTAGTTTTTTTTTAATAAATTAATTAGTTAATAATTTGCATTTTTATTATCTCCATGTGTATGTTCAAGTTATGTGAACTTGTCCTGGTCACGTGGTCCACACGAGGCAGAGTTGGATTAGGCACCGATTCTAACATCGAGTCGGAATTCATCATTCCCGTGTAATTAATTCCACACTCTAAGGTTCCATTGGTTCATCGGTTACTAGTGGGGATCAAGCCCCAAGGTTGATTAATTAGCATGATCGATCCAGACCTCGATCATTGTTCTGTGTTACTGGTCTGGTGGTGGCGGCGGAGGCGACTCTAGGGTTTTGCTCAAAGCCTAGGTCACGTCATACTGGTTGTAGAATCCTAAGTCGGTCAATCGTCTTAGGACCACGTGGCGTGGAGTCGGCTTTAGTAAAAGTTTTGGAGCCCCTTGTAGAGAATAAAAAGTAAGAATACGGGTAGAGGGGGAATAGAAGGAAAGATAATGCAGGCGATCAGTCACAATAACGTGGCTGAAGTATGTTGACCAGACCACACACTAGAAATTGAAGGGACGACGACGTTTCGGTCCGTCCTGGACCATTCTCAAGTCGATTGTGATGAGGAGGTAGGGACAGGCAATAAATAGGCAAGAGAGAGCTGAGGAGGTAAGTCAGGTGTAGGGGATAGTAGTAATGAGAACTGCAGCAGGCCTATTGGCCCATACGAGGCAGCTCCTATTATAACCACCGAAGGAGATAGTAATAGGAAAAAGAAGAGGATAGCAAGGGAGCGTAGGAGAAGACAATGAACAGAAAAAGGGAGAGAAAGAAAAGGAAAGAGAAAGAAAGAAATGGAAGGGGGAAAGCTTATGTTAAGTCACGTTTGTTAGAAAGATTAGAGCATTTGAGTATATACTGTGAAAGGGAAGAGTCCACAGCAACAAAGCCAGGACTCAAGTTCATGTTGGGTACATTGTTTATAAGAGCCGATTCTACAAGACGGCGTCTGTGTAGAGTAGAGGCAGGAAAGATTATTTTGGAGGAAGACCAATCAATGGGATGATTAGAATCCCTCACATGGCAGAAGAGAGAAGGAAAGATAATATGAGAAACCTTACCCGTGTTACAGGGTACTACAGTTCTACAGGTGCAAGAGTATGTCTCCTCAAGCACCCAGGCGTCAAAATAGAAGAAGTCCAAAAGAATAACCAAAACAAGCAAAAGGTCGGCAGGAAACGACAAGTAGATAGGAGAAGAGGGGGGAGAAAAACGAAACATAAGGAAAAGGCATCCAGCAAAATTTGTGAGGACAGCAGCAGGAGCACAAGGCTACAAAAGGACAGGGGACCGCCCTAAGGAGCATCACACTCCGGCAGCCGCCCACCAAGCCCCTCCACGGCAGCAACGAGCTGAAGACACAAAAATGGAATCAATACAGGAAGATGCCAAACCCCCAAACATACCAGCGATACAAAGATGCGAGAAACAACTACACGGTAGTGAGGAGAGAGGCAGAAAGAAATTTTCAAAAAGGGATTGCAGACAAATGTAAAACAGAACCAGGTCTATTCTATAAATTCATAAACAACAAATTGCAGGTAAAGGATAATATTCAGAGGTTGAAAATGGGAAATAGATTCACAGAAAATGTGTGAAACATTAAACGAAAAGTTCCAAAGTGTGTTTGTACAAAATGAAATCTTCAGGGAACCAGACACAATAAGAATTCCAGAGAACATAGAGGTATCTAGAGACGAAGTGGAAACAATTCTCAAGGAGCTAAGTAAGAACAAAGCAGTTGGTCCAGATGGAGTTTCACCATGGGTTCTGAGAGAATATGCACCTGACCTCAGCATTCCACTTCAACTGATTTTTCAGGCATCCCTGTTTACAGGAGTTGTTGTAGCTGATGTGTGGAAAAAGGCTAACATAGTTCCATTCTAGAAAAGTGGAAACAGGGAAGACCCCCTTAATTATAGACCTGTATCATTGACAAGTGTAATAGTCAAAATATTGGAAAAAATAATTAAAACTAAATGGGTAGAATACCTGGAGAAAAACTATATAATATCAGACAGACAGTATGGTTTTCGATCTGGAAGATCCTGTGTAACGAACTTATTCAGTTTTTATGATCGAGCCACAGAGATTTTACAGGAAAGAGATGGTTGGGTTGACTGCATCTATCTGAACCTAAAAAAGGCTTTTGACAGAGTTTCCCATAAGAGGTTGTTCTGGAAACTGGAACATATTGGAGGGGTGACAGGTAAATTAAGACAGATAGGAAATTTCCTAACTGACAGAAAAATGAGGGCCGTAATCAGAGGCAAGGTATCGGATTGGAGGAATGTCATGAGTGGAGTACCACAGGGTTCAGTTCTTGCACCGGTAATGTTCATTGTCTACATAAACGATCTACCAGTGGGAATACAGAATTATATGAACATGTTTGCTGATGATGCTAAGAAAATAGGGAAGATAAGAAACCTAGATGATTGTCATGCTCTTTAAGAAGACCTGGACAAAATAAGTATATGGAGCAACACTTGGCAAATGGAATTTAATGTGAATAAATGCCATGTTATGGAATGTGGCATTGGAAAACATAGACCCCATACAACCTATAAATTATGTGAGAAATCTTTAAAGAATTCTGACAAAGAAAGGGATCTAGGTGTGGTTCTAGATAGAAAACTGTCACCTGAGGACCACATTAAGAACATTGTGCGAGGAGCCTATGCTACACTTTCTAACTTCAGAATTGCTATTAAATACATGGTTGGAGAAATACTAAAGAAATTGTTCACAACTTTTTTTTACACCAAAGTTGGAATATGCAGAGGTTGTATAGTGCCCATATCTTAAGAAGCACATCAACAAACTGGAAAACGCGCAACGACATGCCATTAAGTGGCTCCCAGAACTGAAAGACAAGAGCTACGAGGAGAGGTTAGAGGCATTAAATATGCCAAAACTAGAAGACAAGAAAAAGAGGCGATATGATCACTACTGTACGTACAAAATAGTAACAGGAATCGATAAAATTGATAGGAAAGAATTCCTGAGACCCGGAACTTCAAGAACAAGAGGTCATAGATTTAAACTAACGAAACAAAGCTGCTGGAGAAATATAAGAAAATTCACTTTTGTAAACAGTGTGGTAGACGGTTGGAACAAGTTAGGTGAGAAGGTGGTGGAGGCCAAAACCGTCAGTAATTTTAAAGCATTATATGACAGAGGGCTGGGTAGATGGGACACCACGAGCGTAGCTCTCATCCTGTAACTACACTTAGGTAATTACCAAACTCAAACCTTTAAAAGAGATGGTAATTTCGGGGTATTTAATCCCCCCCCAAAGACCACCACCTCCCAAGGGCAACTAGAGCTAGTGAGAGGACACTCACGTTCTTTCATCAAGTCCCTGTTAATATGGGAGAACACTGTTTCTATGATTAATGCACTAACTTGCCTAAACACACAAGTGAAGTTTTACAACTTTAGAACACTTTCCCACCAGGAGACTTTTGTTGCCCTTGGGAGGTGGTGATCTTTGAGGGGGATTAAATACCCCAAAATTACCATCTCTTTTAAAGGTTTGAGTTTGGTGTAGTGGATTAAAGGCGTACCTGTTAAGCCAGTTGCTGTGAGGCTTCTGTGCTGGCTAGGGTTCGAGTCTCCTGGTGGGAAAGTGTTCTAAAGTTGTAAAACTTCCCTTGCGTGTTTAGGCAAGTTAGTGCATATATGTATGTATGTATGTATGTATGTATGTATGTATGTATGTGTGTGTGTGTGTGTGTATGTGTGTGTGTGTGTATGTGTGTATGTGTGTATGTGTGTGTGTGTGTGTATATATATATATATATATATATATATATATATATATATATATATATATATATATATATATATATATATATATATATATATATATATATATATATGTCGTACCTAGTAGCCAGAACGCACTTCTCAGCCTACTATGCAAGGCCCAATTTGCCTAATAAGCCAAGTTTTCATGAATTAATTGTTTTTCGACTACCTAACCTACCTAACCTAACCTAACCTAACTTTTTCGGCCACCTAACCTAACCTAACCTATAAAGATAGGTTAGGTTAGGTTAGGTAGGGTTGGTTAGGTTCGGTCATATATCTACGTCAATTTTAACTCCAATAAAAAAAAAGTTGACCTCATACATAATGAAATGGGTAGCTTTATCATTTCATAAGAAAAAAATTAGAGAAAATATATTAATTCAGGAAAACTTGGCTTATTAGGCAAATCGGGCCTTGGAAAGTAGGCAGAGAAGTGCGTTCTGGCAACTAGGTACGACATATATATATATATATATATATATATATATATATATATATATATATATATATATGTCGTACCTAGTAGCCAGAACTCACTTCTCAGCCTACTATTCAAGGCCCGATTTGCCTAATAAGCCAAGTTTTCCTGAATTAATATATTTACTATATTTTTTTTCTTATGAAATGATAAAGCAACCCTTTTCTCTATGTATGAGGTCAATTTTTTTTTATTGGAGTTAAAGTTAACGTAGATATATGACCGAACCTAACCAACCCTACCTAACCTAACCTAACCTATCTTTATAGGCTAGGTTCGGTTAGGTAGCCGAAAAAGTTAGGTTAGGTTAGGTTAGGTAGGTTAGGTAGTCGAAAAAACATTATTTCATGAAAACTTGGCCTATTAGGCAAATCTGGCCTTGCATAGTAGGCTGAGAAGTGCGTTCTGGCTACTAGGTACGACATATATATATCTATATATATTATATATATATATCTATATATATTATATATATATATCTATATATATTATATATATATATATATATATATATATATATATATATATATATATATATATATATATATATATATATATATTATATATATATAGAGGCACCCTTCTTGAGCCCGGATGGGCACATGTATAAGCAAGTAGATGGAGTCGCCATGGGTTCTCCCCTAGGTGTCCTGTTTGCGAACTTCTACATGGGTACCATCGAACAAAAGGTCTTAGTCGACATGAACTTGAAACCGGCCATATACTGCAGGTATGTTGATGACATTTTTACACAGGTACAGTATCTGATGTTAGACATCTGCAGGAGCTGAAGGAGGCATTTGAGCGGAATTCTGTGTTGCGTTTCACTTATGAGGTGGAGAAGGATGAGAAGCTGCCCTTTCTAGATGTAACAGTCATGGAAAGGAGTGAAGGTTTCCACACTACAGTCTACACTAAGGAAACAAACATAGGAATATGCCTCAATGCCAACAGTGACTGCCCAGACAGGTACAAGAGGAGTGTTGTTAACGCTTATGTCAACCGTGCTCTCATCCACAGCTCAGGATGGAAGCAAGTCGATGAAGAACTCTGTAGGGTAAGGCAGGTCCTAGTCAGCAACGGCTTCTCCAATGGTTTCGTTGAAGACATCATAAGAAGGAAGGTGAAACGCCATGCAACCTTTGAAGAGACAACTAACACAACACCTGTACCCCCTATTAGACTATTTTACAGGAACTTCTTTTCCACAGCTCATAAAACAGAGGAAAGGGTCCTGAAAGATATTGTTAATAGGAACGTTATCCCTACAGACAAAAATCAGAAGATACAATTGACGATTTACTATAAAACCAATAAAACGGCCAACCTACTCATGAGAAACTCTCCAGACACAAAGCAGAATGCTTTAAAAGAGACCAATGTCGTCTATGCCTTCAAATGCCCACTTGGAGACTGTAAGCCTCAAAGAACTCAGTATATAGGCAAGACAACAACATCTCTTTCCAGGCGATTAACGATGCATAAGCAACAGGGCTCCATTAAGGAACATATAATCTCTTCCCACAACCAGAAAATCACCAGAGAAGTCTTAACAAAAAACACGAAAATCATCGATAGATACAGCGATAGCAGGCGGCTTGATATCTGCGAGGCACTACACATTAAGAAGTCAACACCAGCAATCAACAGCCAATTAATGCACAACTATATTCTACCCACTTCAAGACTCCGCACCAATATAGAAGCATCAAGAAATATGGGCCAATAGGCCCTCTGCAGTTACTTCCATTCTTCCCTTTAATTTGCCCAATCTATACCCATTGTTTCGTGTTCTGTCTTGTGTTGAAAGTTTTGTTCACCTCATCCAAAACTGTTGTAACATATCACCTCACCCAAAATGCAGGTATAAAATGAAAGCGTGCTCTATCTGTGTGTGGTTAAGTGAACAGTGTCAGTGGTTCCAAATTTTTATGAAGGCACTTTGATGTGACAAATGAAGTGTGGTTGTGCTGTAAGAGGAGAAAGTGTATGTTCTTGGGAGGCTTGTCTGCATGTGTTTGAAAAAATGAGTCTATGTTTGGGGTAAAAGCAAGGTTGTATCTTGCAGAGTAACTTATGCTGAGGAGGAATGAGTTTGTGTTAATAATTTTTAAATATATAATAGGAAGTTTATTTTGGGTTGAAATTTAGGCTATAGACTTGGTATTGGAACCGGTTACATTTTCATAGAACATAATAAAACTGTATATAGCTTTACATCAAAGTCCGAAATTACTGTTGGGTGCACAGGGGCAAACCAGTATACCAAACTTTCCAAGTCATTCTTACAGGTGAGACTATACGCCATTAGCCACTATGCAAAATGGTGCTATTATTGTGTTTTGTGTAATATTTAATATTGTACACTAACATTTGTACTGGTATATAAAACATTGTTGTTATTATTTTGTGCTCAGTGACTAGCATGAATGAAAATGCAGAAAACAGCACCCTTGGTACTCCTCCAATATTCTCCAGTCAGCAAATTTGTGCAGAAGATTATAACAAACCTCTGGTCTGACCCACCATCCAAACTCTGAAAAATGCCCATATGTCTGCCATTATATTGTTAATTTTTGTAAGAAGGGACAGCAAGGAAAAAGGATTATTCCCACTTTAAAGATTAACAACCCCCCCCCCCAAAAAAAAAAAAAAAAAATAATAATTATTTCCCTTACAAATAAATATACTGTAGTGCCTTTTTATAAATGTATTACAGCACTCAATTAATGGGTAAACCTCTCACCAACAGAATAAATGCCACTGGTTCTCTTTGTTGTACAAAAAACATAAATTTCAAGCATCAGCAGTCAACATTGCCACTTAATATTGGTAACAAGTATTAACCTAATAATGGAATGAAATTGCAGCAGGTTGTCTAGTACTAAAAGGCAACCTTTTCATAATCTTATGTAACCTAAAACCTTAAGAGCAAAGACTGCAAGCCACCAACTGCTTTACAATTAACAAGCTTCAGGACCAACATAAGATGAAAAAACTGCCAATAAAGCCAAGAAAATTTCAATTGTTAATGATTCAGATTATGTATATTTACAGTGTATTTAGCAGCTAGGATAAGAGAAATTAAATTATTGACTTCTCTGAGCTGAGGTCATCTTGAGTGGTATTGGCAAACCCACCTTCTACCTGAGTTAACACAGGGTACAATGATGTTGCTTGTTAATTATTGGGCAACAACAGAAAGAATTAAAACCAAAGGAGGAATTCCAGTTACACGAGTATTCTTTCTTGAAGGGTTGGCAATGAATGGATATCCAAGCCAATTTGTATCACCTGCTGGCTTGATAAACATTTCCAAGGCAAAACAGTATCAATTGACAACCGAGACAAAATCTACAGCAAACATGACATTATGCAAAGGGGTGGGGTGCACCTTTCTAAAGTGGAGATGGCAGACCTAGTTGTGCAGCAGAGATGATAATGTGTAGTGATTTAAACTACTGCAAGATAGTGGTATAAGTGTGAACAGTGAGGAGAAAATCTGTAAACCTGATAACCTAGTTAAGAAAGAGGGAAAAAATTTTGCAGTAAAATTAAAAAAGATACTAGGGAATTTAAAGAAGCATTTTTGAGATGTTAGTGGTAATAAAGAGGGGCACAAAAACATAACACCACTTTATCACACAATAAGCAGGAGTATTATATATAAAAAGGAAGAGTTAAGTGCACTTAATTGCAAAGTCATACCAATGTTATTGGAATCACAAAATACCTGGATTAACATTGAAAACAGGAAACTACCAGCAGAATACCAAATTTAGGGATATAAATTGTTTCGTGTTGATAAATGAGCAAAGACAGTAGCAATACCTGCCAAACAGGGAATCAGAGGTGCAAAGCAAAACAATTTATATTGAACTGAATATCAATAGAAGCCTAATAATAGTCATTATATACAGGCCAATAAACCTGAACAGAATGGAAAGAGGGGCATATTCATGATTTTTTTTTTTTAGCTGTAATAGTACCTGAATTGTAAGGTGATATGAATTTTAGTCAAAATAATAGGATAAATGACAGGAAATACAAAGGCAGAAAAATTGCTGGTAGCTGAAGACAAATGTTTTCAAGCAACTATTATATATTCAAATAGGGGAAAATATATATATTTGATTTAGTACTAGTTAACAAGGACACACTTATACATAACACACACACAGTCACAGCTTCAAATTTTCATTAACTGATAAGGAAGGATTAAGGCAGAACCTGATTCATGAAGAATTAACAGCCTTAAATGACTCTAGCAGCAGATGACTAATAAATAGAATGACAAAATAATTATCTAAAAAGGCACTAAGACAGGACGGATGTCCAGTTTAACTAAAGCTCTGGAATGAAATATTTCATATAAATAAATTGGGTCTAATAATAATAATAATCTAAAATGGATGAACATGAAATTCACGGCTTTAATTGTGTAAGCAAGTGGAAAGTGGGAAAGATTGGGAGTTTTTTTATCGAAACTAGCAAGAAATAACACAGAAAACATAAGAGAAAAAATCATGTAATGTGAGGTTGGCAAATTCTATAGCATTTTTTATAATGTTTCAGACCAAGGCTACAGAAGTCTGGGCAATTGTAAACAGGCAGATTATAGAACAGAAAATGAAGAATGGGTTTTATTTAAAGTACAGTACTTTATCTTAGTCTTTACAAGAGAAAATTTCAATATGCTCAGATTTTATCAAATTTTCTGTGAAAATAGGCAATTATCAAAAGAAAATGCTAGCCATATTGATTATATACAACTGTCTGTGGTACAGAAAATTCAAAAGGAGCTAGATAACATTCAGGATGCCAATGTGAGAAGAGAAAGACATAAGATTTGTGTTACCGAAGGAGGCAGTCACAGTGGATTTTACCAAGGGCCACCCAACTCAAAGAATGTAATTATCAAAAGAAGGCACCAAGCCCAGACTACATAACACACTGTTACAGAATATATATAAGTTTCAAGAAACCAACTTTTACAGTGTTAAAGCTAAATTTCCCATCATCCTGAAAATCAGGACATCCTATGATGTGAAAAAAAGATAAATTAATTAAACTAATAGTGACTAAGGAATAATAAACAAATCAAATACAAGCCAAGCAATTTTTCAAGCTTCACAAAGAAGGTGCTAAACTGGGAAGACTATGTAGCACCATCTATGTTGCTGGATATTAAAAAGGTGCTAAATATTACTCACTATACCAACACAAGAACGAAAAAACACGAGGCAAGCGATACCAAAGGTATGTGACTCACCATGAATGTCCTGTGGGACAAATGACCCCTAGGGACATTAGGAAAGGAAGACATAAGATCATCTCAAGAATCAGGACATTTTACAATGTGCATGACTAAGTGGAACAATGCAATTCAGACAAAAGAAAACGTTTCCCATTTATTACAGTGGTAGGAAGAATGCCAAGAGAAAAGTGCACTTTCAAGAGCATGCAGTTTATTACCTTTAATGCCAGCCCAACAATCCAGCCAACAGCCACTTCCACTTCAATGGCAGTGGTCACTTCTCTGGGTGTTCGTTAGTGCTGCCCTTGCACTGATAAAGTGTAACTTTTCTTGTGTTTGGGTGTTCACACTTTCAAGGCTGGCCACTGGGATGAAGTGCCTTATCTCAGGTATTTCAAGAGTCCTTTGACACCTCTGTTTGGACCGGTGATTACGGGTGTTAAAGTTGGTTGTGTTAGGGTGAACTTGGGGTGTGTGTACTTTGCTTTTATGGCACAATGCAGTTGTCATTTGTAGCTTTAGCCCATTGGGCTGTTTTCAGTTCCAATTCCTTCCCCCAGTCCCATCCCAAATCCTTATCCTAACCCCTTTCAAGTGCTATATATAGTAATACTGGCATGGTTATTTCTCCTGATAGTTTCCTTCCCTTTCCATTATTTTGGCAAGTGTCCAGAGTGCCTGTGAACATGTTTGACACATTACTGGCTGGGCCCTAGCTTCCGAACTGGGTCTCTGATGAGGTCAATTATGCATGAAGTCTGTTCTCGTCATTTGAGAGTTAGTAGGGTGTTTGTCGCTTTTGCTACATGGCGATGATCATTCTTTCTGCCTGCGTCATGCTGTATGTTGGTTTGGTGATACTTACAACCCTAAATCTGTGGGGTTTGCTCCCTATAGGTTCTGGCCCTGCTTCTGAGGTAATAGTGTATCAGGTAGCTGGTGCCTTACAGGCTTGGTTTGCCCAGGTTCAATATTCGCAGCTTAATGTTCAGATGGATGCCCTAGAATTACCCCATATCATGTTTCGGGACTAGAGTTGGAGGTGTTAGTTATCTCCACCTTGGCTCTGGCTGTGCCACCTCTTCTGACCACAGGTGTGGTACGCCCTGCTTCTCGCTATAAAATGTCTGAGGGTTTCGAGTTAGAGCAGGGTTTAGCTAGGGGTGTAGCTCAGGAAGATCCAAGAGTTGCCCCTTCCTCAAGCATGGGGGGGGGGGGGAAGTTGAACCCTCTAAGTCAAGGTTACGGAGTTTTCTTCACAACTGCAGGTTTCCTCAATGCCCTTTCCGTGGGAGGACTCCTTTCTTTCCCAGTGAGTGGGCAAGGACTTTGGCTCTGCCCTGGAGCCTTCATGGCAGGCTTCCAGTTCTAGAGGGGTGGGAAGAGGGGTAGCCCAAATTGGGCCCTTGGATGCCCCTTGATTCCTCTTAATATAGTAGAACCTCGTGTGACGAGTGCCTCAATTGGCGAGCATTTTGGGTAACGAGCGCCCCGATCGCCGACAATCCGTCTCGTTTGGCGAGCGCTCATTTGAATAATGTCAACACCACACGGTGGGGATGCGCTACTTCCAACACATTCCCAACCGCCTCCGACAAGTGTTATTATGGTGTCGCGCAGGACCAGTATCCCTCTACATCGCTCTGCATATAATTGTGATAATTGTGGATTTTGTGACTACAAGTGTTAATGCACGATGTCGTCAAAGCAGCAGTTTGCTAAAGAAAGTATTGGCAAGGGGGAAGAAAGAGGCAATCACTGTGGAAGTGAAGAAGGAAATCATAGCAAAGCACGAGCATGATGTTCGTGTGACTGATCTCGCCAGGGAGTATGACAGGTCTTCCTCAACTATTTGCACTATTTTGAAGAGGAAGGAACAATTTAAGACGCTTGACGTGGCCAAAGGAGTAACCAAGGTTACCAAGAAGCATCCAAAACTCCTAGATAATGTCGAAAGGCTACTGCTGGTCTAGATGAATGAACGTCAATTACATGGTGATAGTGTCTCTGAAGCTATCGTTTGTGCTAAGGCAAGGGTGCTGTATGTGGACCTTGTCAGGAAGATACCAGGTGCGTCATCTGACCATGAGGAGTTATTTAAGGCAAGCTGTGGATGGTTTGAGAACTTTAAGAAGAGGAGCGGTATACACAATATGTGTGACGTATGGAGGCTGCCAGCTCTGATAAAGCTTCTACCGGGGCATTTGTGCAACAGTTCCAGGAATTTGTTGATCGGGAGCAGGTTCTGCCCCAACAGGTTTTCAAATGTGATGAGACTGGGCTGTTTTTTCAATTGTGACGAGACGCAAGAGGAACAATCGTTGCCTAGCCACAAACCGATGAAGGATCGGCTTACCCTCATGCTCTGAGCCAATGCAAGTGGTGATTGCAAGATAAAGCCGCTGCTCGTCTACCACTCTGAAAATCTACGAGTGTTCAAGGCATGTAAGGTGCAAAAGACACGGCTAAATGTGATGTGGAGGTCCAACAAGAAGTCCTGGGTCACGCAGATCTTCATTGAATGAGTAAATGACGTTTTAGGCCCCAGTGAGGAATTATCTCGTCGAGAAGCAGTTACCACTCAAGGCCTTGCTTGTGCTTGATAATGCACCAGCACATCCTCCACAAATGCAAGATGATCTGTTCCCAGAGAATTAGTTCATCACCATCAAGTTTCTTCCTCCAAACACCACTCCACTCATCCAATCCATGGACCAGCAAGTCATTGCTAACTTTAAGAAGCTGTACATGAAGGCCTTGTTGGAGAGGTGTGTTCATGTGATAGACACCACAGAGCTAACCCTCAAACAATTCTGGAAGGAGCACGTCAATATCATGGGGGCCTTGCGTTTGATCGATAAGGCCTGTGAAGGAGTGTCATGGAGGACCCTACACTCTGCATGGCAAAACCTGTGACCGGAGGGTGTCCCTGAGCAAGACTTCGAAGATTTCGGTCCTGCACCTGCATCCGCACCTGTGGATGACCCAGAGGCGGTTTTAGTGGATGATATTGTTGCTCTGGGGCAAACACTGGGTCTAGAGGTGGATGCTACTGATGTGCAGGAATTAGTGGAGGAGCACAGTGATGAACTGGCCACTGAGAAACTCCTGGAACTGCAGAAAGAGCTGGTGCAACAGGAGGTAAAGGAGCTCTCATCGGGAGAGGAGGAGGTATGGGAGGATGCTGTCCCGTCAAGTGAGATTAGGGACGTGTTGGGAATGTTCGAAAAGGTGACCGCATTCGCGGAAAAGCATTACCCTGATAAAGCAGTGACAACACGTTGTGCAAACATGTTTAATGACAATGTGCTGTCTTGGTTTAAGGACATCCTAAAACGTAGACACCACCAAGTGGCACTCGATACGGTAGGTGGAAAGGGTGAGAAAAAGACGTGCAAGTGATAGTGAACCACAACCCGGTCCCAGTGGGGTTAAATTTCTAAAAAGTGAGCCCGCCTGACCTACAGGTGGAGTCTCCCTCCATACAGTAACCCCACTCCTCCTCCCCACCTCCAGATCGTCTCCCTCAAGCTAGCAACGACTCTTCATAAGGTAAAGTGAATGTACAAATGTGAAAAGTCAAACAAAATATTTAATTTAAATGTACAGTATAATATTACCAGTGTGTAATGTCATATTGCTGTTTTTGGGGGTGGAATGGATTATTTGTGTTTACATTAGTTTCAATGGGGAAATTTGTTTTGCACGACGTCCATTTCACATGATGAGCACGGCGCCGAAACGGATTAAATTCGCTATTCGACGTTCCACTGTATTTTGTTTCTTCTGATAAGAGCCGCATTATTACAGGGAGAAGGATTTTTTTTATCCTCCTGATAGGTATGTCTGATATTCATGGCTCCCCTCAGGGTCTGAGGGGAGCCTATTTCTGTGTGTCATTTGATCCTGCAGATTCATCTTCCCAAAGGTTTCCCTCTTTGGTCACTTGATGTCTTTACAGATGCGTCAGCTCTGGGTTGGGAGTGTGACAAGCTCTAGCCATGCCTTTCAGGGTTGGTAATCAAGCCCAATTCTTTGGAAGCACAGCACAGTGTGCAGGTTCCCATTTGTGTGGCAAGCACAAATACGACTCCTCTCGGATCTGTGCTTTGGCTCCATTCCAACTACGTCCAGGTGGTTTATTGCCTGAAGTATTGGGGTCTCACTATTCCTATCCTCTGTTGTATGACTAGAGAGGTATTTTAAGGTATTTTTGTTGGCTCTTTTCCTCCAGTTCCTATCCTCTGTGGTATGACTAGAGAGGTATTTTAAGGTATTTTTGTTGGCTCTTTTCCTCCAGTTCTTAAGTTGTGAACTTAATGCTCTTCCCTCAGAGCATTAAGCCTCCCTTTCCTTTGGCCCTGGTGGGCATTTTCTTAGTTTGCAAACACTGATTTCCTCCTGAAGCATGAGTTGGCAGGCCTCCAGAGGAGTCCATTGATTGTTGATGCTTAGTTGGATCTTCTAGGGTGTATAATTTGTGTCTGGTGTTGAAGTGTGTCACAGCCTGCGTGCCACTGGCTCTAGTCTGGTGAACACTTTGAGGGTTGATTCAGTCTCCTTGATCTTCTGTTCCAAGGCTTGTGTATCTCAGGAAAAACCCGAGTGCTATCCACAGTGCTATCAAGTCTAGCCAGCCTATGGTCTACCCCAGGCCTATGATGTTTGCAAATACACTGCTCTCATTGCAGTTGTTTCAAATATGCTTTGGGTGGATATTCAAGCTCAAGGGTTTGGCAGTCTAACAGGGTCATAGTGGCTAGGTATTTAATCAATGTTCCTGGTCCTCGTCAGTCCTAAGTTGTCCAGAGACGTTTCGTGACCATTGATCTCCTTCGAATTAGTATCTACTGTCTCTCCTCAATTTTCAATCTTCTGAACTTCTCAATCAAGTCCTAAATTTTTCCACATGGTTATCTAGCTACAAGAGCCCACTAAGAGGCTTTCCCAGAAACCTAACATTAAATTTAATGAAACACCTCTTTATGGTAGCCCTCCCAATGGCGCCGTCTTCCAGGTCCGTCAATTCGTTGGAGGGGATCTTATCTGCTTCAGTACTGATTGCTGTGCTGATAGAGGACCGAGCTCTGGGCTTCCTGGTGGTGGTGATTGGTACTAATGGGTTTCAGCTAGTTGAGTGAATTATTTCATTTTGTTGAATCATTTCGGGGAGATTGACAGTTTCGAGGCTTCCAGTCTTGTGAACCCAACAGTTGTTTGTAAAGTTTCAATGACTTTCTGGATAGTTTCTCTATCTGAAATAGACTAATGTCATTTTCTCCCTGTGCCTTGTGTGAGGGAGCTCCGGTTCTGACTCTGGTCCTTGGAAGGTGTTGCAGAATTCCTGCAACTGATGCGACTTGTAGTATGGATGGAGAAATCTCAGCGAGACGGCTACAAGGAGCCACAGAGACTACCAGAAGATGAATTTCATTGCATCACTGGGTTTTTATTGAAGGGCAAAAATGCTTGATAACTTTACTCTCAATCTTTTAAAATGTAATTGAAGTAGATGACAGTGGTAAAGATAATGACATTAGAGAGAGAGTACTGTATTTGAAGGTGGCCTCTTAAACTGGATCAGGGTATACTTATTACACAGGAAACACAGGGTCTGCATAAATGGAGTAAAATCTGAAAGGATAACAGTCACAAGTGGAGTGTTGCAGAGCTATTTCATGGGGGCCCTCAATTATATTCATCATAAATTATTCAGATGCAAGATTGAAAAACAACCTTAGTAAATTAGCCAATGACTAAAATATAGTAATAAACTCAAGATTGAAATATGCTACAGGAAGACCTAAATAGTTTCAAAATGGAATAACAAATTAGTAAATGCAGCACAAATGCTAACAAGTGTTGGGTTGCAAGAGATAGATAATGCAAGTCCCAAATATCAGCCAAACAGTATAAAAATTGCAAGAATTAAACTAAGGTAGCTGGGATCTCTCAAACCAAGAAGACATGCTTGAAATTGGGCTAATATTACTAGGCTATGTATCTAGTAGCATTAGTAATAAAAACGATAATCCTATAACTATAATTGTATTACTCAGCTGTACACTTGATACACCCCACTTGCATTTTGCATCAAAGTTCTGGATATTATACTATACTATAGAATGGGTGTAAATTTCCTGTAAGTAATCACTGAAGAATTGAATGACCAAGTACTGGTTCATTAAGAACTGCCTTCATGAAGAAAGACCAAGAAAACAAAATTTACTCAAAAGTGCATAGTAAGGGATACACAATCAAAGTGTACAAATTTAATTATTTAGCAAGGGTATATATAAGCCAAATATGAGGAGCTGGATTGTATCAAATTAGATGGATGCAATGATGACCAACACACAAACCAGAAGGTGAAAAAACGACGACA
This sequence comes from Procambarus clarkii, assembly GCF_040958095.1. Taxonomy (NCBI): domain Eukaryota; kingdom Metazoa; phylum Arthropoda; class Malacostraca; order Decapoda; family Cambaridae; genus Procambarus; species Procambarus clarkii. The sequence continues at coordinate 21,256,019 of NC_091212.1, forward strand.
TTTTGGTCCATCCTGGACCATTAATAAGTCGTATGTGGACTTTATAATGGTCCAGGCCACACAATTATAGTCTATAGACTATAGACTGTACCTATAATTATAGGTACAGTCTCCGTGATGTAGTGGTAAGACACTCGCCTGGCGTTCCGCGAGCGCTATGTCATGGGTTCGTATCCTGGCCGGGGAGGATTTACTGGGCGCAATTCCTTAACTGTAGCCTCTGTTTAACGCAACAGTAAAATGTGTACTTGGATGAAAAAACGATTCTTCGCGGCATGGGATCGTATTCCAGGGACCTGCCCGAAACGCTACGCGTACTAGTGGCTGTACAAGAATGTAACAACTCTTGTATATATCCCAAAAAAAAAAAAAAAAAAAAAAAAAAAAAAAAAATTATCCACATACGACTTGATAATGGTCCAGGAAGGACCGAAATGTCATCATTTCTTCATCTTTTGGCGTGTGGTTTGGTCATCATATCTTCAGCCACGTTATTGTGACTCATCGTCTACATCTAGATGGATGCATATGATATGGATCTGAAAAATGATTAGAAAGAAAAAGAACAATATAGTTATAAATTTTATCGAGGTCTGTGGGAGAAAAATTATCAAAAGTGAATACAGCCAAAAGAAAAGTTATGGTGGTGAAGCAAAAAGGAAACCTCTATGAAATAAATATAAATGGTCAGTTAATTTGAGATGATTTTGAAGCTTTTTTTTTTCTTTTTTCTTTTTAGTGTCCCCGCGGCCCGGTCCTCGACCAAGCCTCCACCCCCAGGAAGCAGCCTGTGACAGCTGACTAACACCCAGGTACCTATTTTACTGCTAGGTAACAGGGGCATAGGGTGAAAGAAACTCTGCCCATTGTTTCTCGCCGGCACCCAGGATCGACCCCGGGACCACAGGATCACAAGTCCAGCGTGCTGTCCGCTCGGCCGACCAGCTCCCTGTACTTTACTGTACATTAAATATGTGAAATAAGCATATATTAAAATGAAGACGCATAAGTGCAATTACAGTTGAGAATAAGGTCAGTCAATGAAAGCAGCTACTGCAATGAAAGCCTTGGTATATAAAAACTAGATAAAAGTAGATGCAGCCATAGGTTTGCATTGGTGGTGCTGGCTCTTATGTATGGCTGCAGAATGATGTGTGGTACGAATGCACAAAATTAATATACAGCAGTAAAAATGGAGAATCTACGAGCAATATGTAAAACAGATAGAGAAAATGAATGGAAAAGTCCAGGGACAGATGCATAGTACAAATGTAAAGAAACAACAAGATTGAGTGGAATATAATGAGATTATTTGGGCACGTCGAACAAATGAATGATGGTACTGATGAAAAATGCATTCCAGTGAATTTAGGGGTTAAAATGAGGAAGGCTGGGAAGGTGGGCAGACATCGTAAGTGTGAACACCATACAGCATAGGGTAATAAGGCTGGGGGGGGGGGGGGGGGGTAGTTTGCTAGAAGGAAGTAAATGTATTTGTATGTAATGTGCATGAAAATTTGCCTGGAGCATTGTACACCTGGGGCCAGATTCACGAAGCAGTTACACAGGCACTTACGAACGTGTACATCTTTCCTCAACGATTGACGGCTTTGTTTACAATTATTAAACATTTAATGAGCTCCGATGCACCAGGAGGCTGTTTATAACAATAACAACAGTTGATTGGGAAGTTTTCATGCTTATAAACTGTTTAATAAATGTAAACAAAGCTGTCAAAGATTGAGGAAAGATGTACATGTTCGTAAGTGCTTGCGTAACTGCTTCGTGAATCTGGCCCCTGGTCTTATAAAGTAGTTGGGAGCTGTAATGGATGACTACTATTTATCCATGACATATACTATACTATATAATATACAGCACTATATATAGGCATACCACCTCCGGTTGTGTTTGTAGGGGTCTTCAGCCTCGTATTGTGCACTGTGAATGATATAATGAATCGGCCCATCCTCCAAAAATGGGGAGGTAAATGTAACAGCCCCAGAAGTGCAATTATATACTATGTATGACAGTCAGGAATTGTACTTTTTTACACTTAGTATTAAATTGTACTATCAAATATATTGTGAATATCTGAGTTTACCTGTAAAGCTGAATAGAAAACCACAACCTAACCTAACCGCCTTAGTTTTTTAAGATAAGCATTTTATTGCTTCTTAATTACAATTATTACATAATCTATAGCTATATTGATATTACAGTTTTATAAAACAAATAAAACAAAACTAAAATATTTAAATAAATTGTAAAGTAACTCGGGATATTTTAAAATTTTGTATAAAATCTCTATGGTTTAATAAAACTGAAAAAGAAATTCCTGATATTTAAAACCTGTGTATAGTGAACTGAACTTTAAATTTTCATCCTAAAATTGTGTATTTTTACAGAAAACGAGGAGAATTAAATGGGGAGGTAAATGTAACAGCCCCATAAGTGCAATTATGTACTATGTATGACAGTAATGAAACGTACTTATCACACTTAGTATTAAAACGTACTGTCAATTCGGAGGATGGGTTGAATGAATGGGCAAGTGATATTTTAATTTTATATCTTCTCATATCTAAAGGTATTATCTTCAAAGTTGTTTGGCTTAATTTGGATTTTTCTCTCTCCATCCCATGAAAGTGGGAAATGAAGTTCTGACAATGTATGATATAAATAGGGTGCATAAAATATTAACACAAGTTAAAACATGAGATAATGTATTAAAGTTGAATAAGTTAAGATGTAGAAAAGAAACGGGCAAATACTGGCTTGGAAACTGAGCTGCATATCTGTGGAATAAGTTACCAAGTAACATTACAGAAGCAAACTCACTGGAAATTTTCAAGTAATGGTGGGTCAAATATAAGAGGGGGAGTGGTTGGATATAAATAGGAGCTGCCTCGCATAGACCATTAGGCCTTCTGCAGAGTCCTTTATTCGTATGTAACATTATAAATACAAACTTAACCCCAAACCTTTCAGCTTATTTATCCATTATTGCATAATATGAAAATAAACACTGAACTGCAAAATGTAATACCTGATCTGCTGGTAAAACACTTTTTTTTCCACTATTCCATAAGCATGTAGAATTTCCATTTAAAGAAATCTGAATTACAGCACAGTACCATCTCCAAACCTTCACTCACTGTAGGTTATAGCTACCTGCACTGAAGATCCAATAGCATATCATTCAATTTAAGAAAAAATGTAATGATCATTTAGTGTTGTCAAATGTAAGACGTCTTTACTATCTCAACATAAATATCAAATTTAAAATTATATACAAGATGAAATAAGAGTTACTTCAACAAGTGTGCACATGACAAAAAGAACATTAAGATTTAAGAAAACTGTGCTAGGCGAAGCAGAAGTAGGAATCTTAACAATGAATACAGGAGATGGAGGATATATCGTACTGTCAGTTGGGCTACATAGAGTAAATGTAGCAGAATATAAGCACTCTTTTGGGAGTTAATAACTTTCCTCGTGTATGTTTCTTTGAGCCAACCTTCAACAACTAACCTGTACTGTATACCTTTTTAATAATTTTCTTTACTGAAAAGCTGTTAAAGCATTCAAAAAAGTTTCAATTAGTGAAAGCCCCACATCCTGTTGAGGGATAAGATTTCATTAACAGCCTCTTGTTTGTGTTATTTCTGGTTTTCTTTTCACTTTGGAACATCCGAGTTCAAAACCAAGAGCAAAATGTAATACTGTACTGTAAATAAAAAGTGCAATAGAGAAATCTCAGATGGTTAACAACTTACATGATATTACCAAAACAACACTCTTGAATGCTTCATTGTGGCTCGCTTAGATTGAAGACCAAAGAACACATGAATATCCAATGTAACTTTAAGATAAATTCAATATGGATGGAAAATATTCCATCAGTTTATTTCTGAAAAATAAAATGAAACTATTTTTAAGACATACTATACATCTCAATTACTCAATTTTGTCAGCACACTTATTTTCACCGAGAACTAGTCAAATGCATATTATTTTTTTCGTCTCGAGATCATAAATATATAAAAAGCTACTGCTAGTGTTACTGTAGATGTGAAATTAAAATCATAAGCCCCCCATACTCCTTATTAAAATTGTAACTTCTGCATACAACAATCAAAAAAGACTTCGAACAAGGAATAAGAACATGGACTGGTGCAATTGGAAAGAAATTAAGTCTTCCTTCAGTGAGATGAAACAAAGCAAAGCACACATTTAGAATGGGAGAAAGCGGGCTACGTAGCCATCTGTGACTGGGGAAGGGTGACACCAAAGACTGGCCTGCCTTATTGGTCAGTTTACTCCATCAGTAACATGATACACCATATCTGGGGCTTTCAGGCCACAACAGGTAGAGACATACATCCACATCTCTCTCCAACTGCAACTTTAGAAAAATACAAAACACACACATTTTTTGTTAATATAGTATTTCTGCTTTCGGTGCGCCTTGGTTGACAAATCCGAGACGATGGTTGTATCCTTGCCAGAACTTGTGGGGGAAAATCTCATGAAAGAAATAATTATTTAAAGGGAAGGGTCGTGCAAATGCTTAATAATATTATAACAAATGAGTAAATCTGCATGACACCAACCCCAAAATGGATATGAAACAAAGATTAAATGAATCAAAGACTTGTAAACATCTTTTAAGAACAATCACCCAATACACCAAGGGACAAATCAAGACTCTCGACATGCTCAGTGTAATTATTGCAATACAGGTAGAGAAAAATAGGACTATTAAAATGTTCTGTACAGAAAGTCAATGTATATAATTAAAACTGTTATTCATAACAATGTAAAATATGAAATCTTACATTACAATAGAATCAATAGGGCCATTAAAGAATAATTTTCATGCCATTAAGCTAAAAAAAAAAAAATAGATTAGGGTAGATTACAAATATTTTACATTGCTCATGCCTTCAAATAGAGGAGTAAAATCCTAACCTGTGCAAAAACCACGATCAAATTCATAAAACGAAATGATCTGTCAAAAGGCACGTATGCCTAAAACAAGTCTCCTACTGCAAGGCATGAACAAGCCAAACAAGTTAGCAAACAAGATAAAGTTTGGAAAGAGTGCAAGTGAAGTGTCTGGAGAAAAATGGCATCGGGCACAGGATGTGGAGAAACAAACATCAGTAACGAGGTCGTTTGCAGTAGTGGTAGTCTATACAACAGATTACAATATTTACAATAAATACAGCCGCAGTTTCACCTTCACAGGTTCTACACTTTAAGCTTATAATTTACAGGATCTGCATCTACTTGCAGTCATCTATACAGAAATACACAGAAAATATTAACTTTGCTGTACTTTGTACATTTAAAAACATTCACCAATATATACAATCTACATATACAATAGAGGTGTTGGTGTAGAAAAGTGTGGGCACCACAATGTGGGTGGGCAGTTGTGTCTGCCATGAGGAAGGGTAGACTTGTCACACCAACCACACCATGTCAGTGGGGCAAGCCACAACACCGTCCTCTGTCCCTGACAACACTACCAGGAGACGTTCTCACTGGGGATGGGGAAATTCATCACCCTAAAAATCACACATTCATTGCATTCAGCTGTCCTCTGGAGTTGCAGCTGTACTGACAATCCAGTGCTTATTTTATCACTAGTCATTGTTATAAGCAGTACAATAAAAGAAAACAAAATTTACCTTAACAAAATTGCCTACAGAATCTGTAGTTTTAAAAGAATTAATCATGGGTTGCCAAAGGCTGAGATCTTGAGTCTATCCACTCTGAGCTAAGTTCAGGAAACAAGCTCCAGTAAAAATGGACAGAGGACAAAACTTTGAATTTGTTAAGAGTCTTGGTTCTCTACAGCATTGCTTCCTAAAAACTTAAGTCAAGTGGTCAGGCAGAGGTAACTTATACAAGAAAGTGAGTGGCAGCTGGCATCACATCACCAGAACTGCCATCATAGGAACAGAGGGAGACAGACAGCAAAAGAGAGAACGTCTTATTGCACTGTTTTTCTAATACTGATATACACTGCTGTCTGCTCATAGCAACACTCCACCAGTCCTAGAGAATTCTTGCTGAAGGATTCTTAATTAGCTTCAGAAGAATCAGCCATGTCCTCACTTCAGCAAGAGGGGGATCCTACTTGTCCTTTGACAATCTTCTTCTTTTGTTTGGAGTATCTTCATTTGCTGCAATACAAACATAAGATATTTAATTTAACTTGTAACTTATTTATATATACAGTGAACCCTCAAACTGTGAGAGTTTGGATAACAAAAATGACACGAATTACTCTTTTAGCACCAAAACTGTTAACATGTCAGGAGTGGTTTAACTTATACAAGTTGATGTAGTTAAATTAACTTGATTTATTTCTAAAACTATATAATTTCAGAAAGAAATGTTTAAGAAATATTAGAACTACAAAATTCTGTATATATTACAGTGCAAAAAACGAGTTATATGATCATATTACACAAAGCTTCAGTATTTTTGACTATTTTAATACAAGCACATTTTTAACCAGAAGCATACAAGATTATTATTTGGATAAGAACAATTCTTCCCTCTAGTTTGTATATGTTCCAGATGCAATTTGATCAAACCCGATCAAGAGAAGTATAATCAAACTGTTGCATCTTGGTACACAAAAATTGGGTGTAATGAGTACAGGCTAGAGGTGGCGGTGGTTGTAGCAGTAACAGTGCTTGTAATGGAAATCGAGATGAAAGCAGTAACGGTACTGATAAATGATGGTAATAATGATGGTAATAATGATGGTGCACTTTAATAGTTTTTATCCAATTGAGTATACAGGAAATGAGATCTAGCTCTAAAGCCCCACCTCATAGCTAATTGTGCCTGGTGCAATTATACTGCCTGTTTGTTCCAGCACTGTACTTAGTTATACTTGCTCTTTAAGACAAAGATGGTAAATGCTTCCACCACAACTGAATCAAGCTCATGAACCACAAAAATACACTTTTGATAAATTACAGAAGTTTGCAGCTAGACAAGTACAAGATTTGAGATAGAGAAAATTCAAGCACTCAACCAAGAAAGAACAAAGGTGATATTATTACTACATACAAGATACAGGTGGGACAAGACATGATGGACAGGAACAACCTATTTAAAAGAGAGAAAATAAGGCAACAGTACAATGATGGAATCTGGAAATTTATCAAACAAAGCACTTTCCACAGTTGTATTCTATGTTATTTGAACACTCGTTTCTGTAATTCATACAACAATCAAGATTTTCTCGACAAATTTTTTTTCAATTCATCCATTTTGCTATCAGGCATCTAATACACTGACTCCCATTTATCTCATCCCTATTCAATACATAATTTTTGTCACTTCTTGGTGTTAATTTTTTGAGGGAAGATAGAAATCTTCTGAATTACCTTACATTTCACATATTTTGTGATTAACAAAGGTTCATTAATATATTATATATTTAATTCCTCCAGATATCATTACATACTTCAAACTACTTAAATTTAGTGGGCTACAGTGCCCAAAGCCATATTGCAAATATTTGTATAGTTTTCATCAATATTACTTAATTTTTTTCATAAGAAGGTGAGTCATTTGGTGTTTGTGGAGAGGAAATACAGCAGATAAAATATTGCGGAGATAGAAATATAGCTCCTCTTCCATCTTCATTACTAGCAATAGGTTATTAACACCACAGAGTGGTTGGCAATGGGTGCCACCACATCTTGGCACAATTTGCATGATTAATGACTTGCAAACAAAATTTATTTTCTTTGAGCACAAAGTTTGGGATATGTAAATAATGATGATTTTCCATTACTTGTTACAAATTAATAACTTTCATTGTACCTTGATCATTATCTTATGATGCCTGTATTGTACAGTATTCATAATGCCTTCTTTTCTCTTTTCTATTCTGTACATTCATGCATCGATTTTTGGAATCAAGATCCCTATCATGACTCCCAGTTCTTTTATGAATTCAATCTTGAGACTTCAACTTTGTTCACCTGATATCTGGTAACAATTATCATTACCTAGACTCAGAACACTACACTTCATCCACTTTACAAGTCTATCTAGGTCATCTTGTGATGTCTTATTTTGAATTTATTTTCCTTTCTAATTTTTCAGCATCTGCAAATTTTTTGACTATACAAAATCTGTTAAGGCTAACTCATGAAAGGTATTATGGCAGCAAACCAGCAGTCATGAATGACGAAGCAAACTTTTCAAATGACCTACTAGTGCTCTAACATTAGACACCAAGACTTCCAAATAACACCATAGCTCTTCAGTACTTGAAAGACATGGCAGTAGAAAAATGAATGAATGGAAAAAAAAAAAAATACACACACACACACAGGGAGCCGGTGGCTGAGTGGACAGCACACTGGACACGTGATCCTGTGGTCCCGGGTTCGATCCCTGGAGCCGGCGAGAAGCAATGAGCAGAGTTTCTTTCACCCTATGCTCCTGTTACCTAGCAGTAAATAGGTACCTGGGAGTTAGTCAGCTGTCACGGGCAGCTTCCTGGGGTGTGTGTGTGGTGTGAAGAAAAAAAAATAGTAGTAGTAGTTAGAAACAGTTGATTGACAGTCGAGAGGTGGGCCGAAAGAGCAGAGCTCAACCCCCGCAAGCACAATTAGGTGAATACACACACACACACACACACACCTAGACAAACTGAATGATTGATCCAACAAATGGCTGCTATAGTTCAACCTGAGTAAATGCAAAGTAATGAAACTAGGCAGTGGAAACAGGAGGCCAGACACAGGATACAGAATAGGAGATGAAGTACTTAATGAAAAGGACAGAGGGAAAGATCTAGGAGTTGATATCACACCAAACCTGTCTCCTGAAGCCCACATAAAAAGAATAACGTCTGCAACATATGCGAGGCTGGCTAACATCAAAACAGCCTTCAGGTATCTGTGTAAGGAATCATTCAGAATCTTGTATACCACATATGTAAGACCAATCCTGGAGTATGCAGCCCCAGCATGGAGCCCGTACCTAGTCAAGGACAAGACGAAACTGGAAAATATTCAGAGGTATGCCATTAGACTAGTCCCAGAACTGAAAGGCATGAGTTACGAGGAAAGGCTGCGGGAAATACACCTTACGACACTGGAAGACAGAAGAGTAAAGGGAGACATGATCACTACCTACAAAATCCTCAGGGGAATTGACAGGGACTATTCAACACTGGTGGTACGCGAACAAGGGGACACAGGTGGAAACTGAGTACCCAAATGAGCCACAGGGATGTTAAAAAGAACCTTTTCAGTGTCAGAGTAGTTAACAGGTGGAATGCATTAGGCAGTGACGTGGTGGAGGCTGACTCCATACACAGTTTTAAATGTAGATGTGATAGAGCCCAGTAGGCTCAGGAATCTGTACACCAGTTGATTGACAGTTGAGAGGCGGGGCCAAAGAGCCAGAGCTCAACCAAGTACAAATAGGCGAGTACACACACACACACACACACACACACACACACACACACACACACACACACACACACACACAGGGAGATGAAATCCTTCAAGAGTCTGAGAGAGAGAAAGACCTGGTGGTTGATATCACGCCAGATCTATCCCCTGAAGCTCATATCAAGAGGATAACATCAGCGGCATATGCCAGGTTGGTAAACATAAGAACGGCCTTTAGAAACCTAAGTAAGGAATCTTTCAGAACTTCATATACTACAAATGTCAGACCAATCCTGGAGTATGTGGCTCCAGTATGGAGTCCAAATCTAGTCAAGCACCAAACTAAACTGGAAAAAGTTCAAAGGTTTGCCACCAGACTAGTACCCGAACTGAGGGGCATGAGCTACGAGGAGAGACTACAGGAATTAAACTTCATGTCACTGGGAGACAGAAGAGTTAGAGGGGACATGATCACCACATACAAGATTCTCAGAGGAATTGATAGGGTAGATAGATAGGCTATTTACCACAAGGGGTACACACACTAGGGGTCACAGGTGGAAATTGAGTGCCCAAATGAGCCATAGAGACATTAGAAAGAATTTTTTCAGTGTCAGAGTAGTAGACAAATGGAATGCATTAGGAAGTGATGTGGTGGAGGCTGACTCCATACACAGCTTCCAATGTAGATATGATAGAGCCCAGCAGGCTCAGGAACCCGTACACTAGTTGATTGACAGTTGAGAGGCGGGACCAAAGAGCCAGAGCTCAACCCCCGCAAGCACAACTAGGTAAGTGCAACTAGGTAAGTACACACACACACACCAATCATATGCGCGAGATTGAAAAGGCAGTAAATTATTATTTTCAGATTATCAATAGTTCTAACTCCAGAAGCTAAAATTGTGTATTTTACAGATACAGTATAGAGTTAAAGGCACAAATATATCTGCACATATATTATTATGTCTTCAACATAGTTTAAATATGAGCACTATTGTAATGCACAGCAAGAAATAAAATACATGAAAATATAAAAAATACTATACAAAATAATTACTGTACAAGTATAAACACTTAATCTACAGTTATGCTAAAAAATGTTTAAGAATTAAACTATTGTCAATAACCTGCAGTGCATATGCAATCATACTTTCAGACACTAAACTTCAAATTACTTGTTGTAAATATATAATAAAAACCTTACCACTTGATACACCAAATGTGAACGTAGAGAATGTCAGCACAACATGATCTAATACAATAGTCAGCTAGGATACTATTTCCATCTCCATATGCATGTATAGAAAAATCCCACTTCTTACCTTAAAACAGTTACTGTAAGAGGTTCACTCCTTTTCTCCTAATTTTCCTTCTGTTAACCTAAAATATCTAAGTTTGTTCACTGAAATGTAAGGTGTGGACAGCTAAAGTTTAAATAACACTAGACCTACTGGTATATACAAACACAAGAAATACCTGTTGCTGTACTTCTGGTTTTTCTTCGATTACTGGCATCTGGCTCTGACTGTTCACTGTCTTTTCTTGTTTTGGTGCCTTGTAATGGGCTCTTGTCTTTGTCCTTGGACTGTGGACTTTTGTCCTTCGGTACAATTTTGTTCTCCTTAATAACACTTGGAGTTCTTCTGTCTTTTAATTGAGCATCTTTATCTTTCACTAATTCTTTTCTTTCTAATTCTTTTTCTCTAACAGGGTCTCTTATCCCTCTGTCTTTATTATCACGACTGGTTTGGAGTTTCACTAACTGACCCATTTGTCCTCTTTCTCTACATGGATCTGGTGACTTTTCCTTATTTGGAACACGGTTGTTTTGTCTAGGTGTACGTCTCGTTGGAGTCGTGTCTCGCGTTGTGCCAGTGGACTCCGCAGAACTTTGCCTTTCCCTACTACGTGTAGAAGTTTTGCAGGAAGTTCGACTGCTCCGAGATGATGGTCTGTAAAGAAAGAATTTGTAATAAAAAGTAAATACTGTATTATAATTTACTTGTGTCAACTGTAAATTTTACACAGAATATCTTAAGAAAAGTTATATATATATGCTCTTCAGTGTAACACAATATTAGTACTGGACATATTAAATACATATTAAAGTTTTCCTCAGGAAAACTTGCATACTGTACATACTGTACTGTATAGCTAGATATGGTCCTATTCTGGAGGGCAACCAAAAAAAGGACTCTTGATTTCCAATAAAAATATACCTCAAGATACAAACATCATTACGAAATATTGCATTAAAAAATAAATAATTATAATGTATGAAAATATAAAATATACGTAACTAGATATGGTTTGATCACAAAGGCAACTGAATAAAGTATACCCTGGCTGGCTTATCTTGTGGAACAAAGGTGGTTATTTAATGAGAATAGAGGTGGTAATGACAATAGTGAGTGAGAATCCCAGTGGTAGCTGGGTTTGTTCTTGAATCACAATCGGCAATTCCGGGCAGGGCAGAAATGCTCGGGAGTGTTTCCTATCACTTAATGCACCGGTTCATCTAGCAATAAATAGATACCCAGGAGTTAGTCAGCTTGTTGAGGGGTTGCATCTTGGGAAGGGCCAATAATACGATACTGGTGGGGGGAAGGGGGGAGGTTATCTTGAGGTTATCTTGAGATGATTTCGGGGCTTTAGTGTCCACGCGGCCCGGTCCTCGACCAGGCCTCCACCCCCAGGAAGCAGCCTGTGACAGCTGACTAACACCCAGGTACCTATTTTACTGCTAGGTAACAGGGGTATAGGGTGAAAGAAACTCTGCCCAATGTTTCTCGCCGGCTGCCTGAGATTCGAACCCAGGACCACAGGATCACAAGTCCAGCGTGCTGTCCGCTCGGCTCCCTGTCGGGATGTCGATATAAGCTTAATATGTATACAGTATCCCCTTGATTTAACGACCTCTTATTTACCGATCTGCCGGTTCCATCAACCAGTTTGAGAGGACCAGTATCTTGAGCCTCACATACCGGTCTGGCTGGTCGATATAACCACAGGTCGGTATTGGGTTTGTTTTGGCATCAGTGTGCCCTCACATGGCAAGCAGGCCACTGACCTTGATCGTCCAGAGTTGTAAATTAGATCTTAATTTTCTTTTAAAATGATACAGTTTAATGAAGTAAATTCTAAATTATTATTAAAAATATTTTGAAAGAATTGTTATTAAGCAAAATTTTCTGTTTTATTAAATGCCTTTTAAAGTATAGGCACAAGGTATTTTTTCCCCACGGACATAGAATGTACTGTGCCAGGCCGTGTGTCCGCATTGTGTACTGTGAACTCACCCGACTAACTTCAATTTTGAAGGACATTACTGTTAATTGAGATCTTCAATTTAATTTACAAAATGCCTAAAGTTACCCAAAGGAAGCGCCTGATGGTTGCACAAAAGCTGGAGTTAATTAAAAAACTTGACAAAGGATATTCTCATGCACGAGCAGCAGCAGAGTTTAACATTGGCAAAAGTACAGTCAGCCACATAAAATTTTTTAGGAAATACTATTAAAATATGTGAGCACTACTGAGTGTGCTATTTCTGGTGTTGCATATTCAAGAAAGTAGTAAAGGCTGGTCAGTATCCACAATTGGATGCTGCAGTGTGCAAGTGGTTTATTCAGTACTGCACAACTGCATTGTAATACGATTTGAAGAGCTTAAAGTTGCAGCAAGTAAACTTGCAATTCAATTCGATATAAAAGATTTCACTGCAAGTGATAGGGGGGTTTGAAGATTTAAGGCTCGGAATAACATTTCAAACACCAAAAAAATTTCTGGTGAGGCTTCAAGTGCTGATCCCACTAATGTTGAATTATTCAAGGATAAATTAAACCAGTACATTGTCAGTAATAATTTAAACAAATATCAAGTGTATAATGATGACAAGACGGGGTTTTATGTGGAGAGTTGTACCCAGTAAATCTTAATAAGATACAATACGATACAAGGGAGTAGGATGCAGGAAAATATTCCTGGACGAAAGATAGGTAAGGAATGACTCTCAGTCTTGCTCTGTGATAATGCTGATGCCTCTCACAGGACAAAATGTGCCGTGGTAGGCAAGACTAAAAAATACTCAAGCCTTAAAAAATCATAATGCAGGCACTACCTGTAATATACTATAGTTCAAAGAAATCATGGTTTAATCAATCAATATTTACGGACTGGTTTGAAAACCACTTTTACAAGGAGATTAGAGAATTCCAGATCAACAAACGTGGAATGAAAGCCAGTGAGGTTAAGGCATTGTTGCTGCTAGATAATGCCCCTGCTCATCCCATTAGCAAGTTAATTTCATGGGATGAAAGAATAAAATACATGGCATTTCCACCAAACAGCATCCTTGATCCAGCCCATGGATCAAGGTGTTACTCTTGCTGCTAAACATATGTACCAAACAACTATGCTTGAAGATGTTTTAGTTGTTTTACCTAGCGAGGAAGGATGAATTGATAGGAAAGGATACAAAGGCTCAAAGAACGCTAGAAAATCTAAAAAGAAACCAGCGTTGAATGTAATGAAACGCCATTTTCAGGATGAGCCCCGGAGGCTTCCTGGAGCTAATCGGATTAATGTATGTTATATTATACCGGGACATTAGCTATGGAGTTCAGACCTACCAAGGGACCAATGCCAGAACCTAGCCCCCCCCCTTCAGAGAGGTTTCAGGGAGCAATGGCCCTGGAAAACCTCCTTGTGGTTGGGGGGTTTTCTTTTTTCTGCCATCGACTGGAGTTAGGCACCCAGAAAGGTAGACATAACAAAACAAACCCCACATGGTATGAAACTAAAACCAAACCAAACAGAGGTAGAAATTCCCTACAATCCCAAGGAAACAAGCAAACATCACACTTTACTGCTGCACCGATTGTCCGCGCAGCCCTCCCCGCCACGAGAGGGGGGAGGGGGTGGGGGGCCCCCTGGATCTCACCACGCCAGCTGCCGTGCATCAGTTCGGAAGCTAAGCTTCAACCAATGCAAAAAAAATGCCGACTGATGGGAGGTAGGATTGCCTGGGAGCCTCCAGGGCTCACCCAGAAATTGGTGTTTCATTACATTCAATGTTGATTTTCTGTGGGGAGCCCCTATGACTCCCTGGAGCTACATACTCAAAGAGAAGGAAAAGAAAAGGCTGACCCGGGAGGCAGCCGCCACAAACTCTGCAATGCAAAGTCGAGAAAACAGGCAGCAACCTGCAACCCAAAGCAACACAAGAACACACAGGAGCAGACACACTCACAAAAGAACGGGCGGCCAGGAACCTAAGTGAACCCCAAAACCTCGCGCCCGAAATGAGCCCAAGACGTCACCAAACACGGCAGCAAAAGCTGCAACTGTCCGAACGGCACTTGCACAAGGATAGACCGCAGGCTGGTAGACTTAAGAAACCTGCGGACGACCTGGGAGACCCCGAGCCCTGAAACAGGGAACGAAGGGAACTGGATCAACTCAAAGCGCATCCCCAGCCACGGCACACAGGTAACAGCGAAGAGCCGCAACCGGACAACGCATGACGCATCCCCTGTTGAACCAACCAAGCATCAATAACCCAAGGACCCCTCCTGAAAGCAGCCGTCTCGACTGTCGCCAGAAGGACGGAGAAAGGCTGCAAGCGTACAAACCTACCACCAGTATCAAAAGAGCAGAAACCCCTGCGCTGGAGGAGAGCCGGAAGCTCCCCGACCCAACCCACAGAGGCCAATGCCAACAAAATACAGTATGGCCTTTGAAAAACAATCTTGAACCGAAGGGGCTACCACAAACTGAGGAGAGAAAAAATACGAAGGCACCCTGATCAAGGACCAGGACTGCTCAGGCGGCGCATGAGCAGGCCGGAGGTGAAACAACATGAGAAAGCGTACGGAACAGGGTAAATGTGACGTACACCCTGAACGCAAGCTGGAGCGGCTCCGCCAGCGCCGAACGATATGAGGCGACGGTAAGAAGCATCAATTAACAGTCTTGAAAATCCAAGAAAGGACAAGACAACCAGATGTGAAAGAGGAGACAACCTACGGAGAGCAAGAAAATGGCGAATAGAAATGCTAGGAACGTCATACTGTCGCCGAGACGAAGCTCGCAAGTGGGACACCATCAACAAAGCTACCTGATCACCATAGAGATGGTGATACACCCTGCGTCAAAAGACCAGACGTGAAGAGCCGAGGCGAAGGCCGAACCAGTCACGTACAGGACTGGTCCGACCTGCCGAAAGAGACGGAGCCTCGGAAAACACCCCAGGAACGGACACCTATCAAGCAGTGTCTGAAAACAAAACTGGGCCAGCCACCAAGGGACCACGAGGACTACTCTCCTTGGGAAGGACTCCAACCGAGCCAGAACCCGAAGCAACAGCTGGACCGAGAGAAGAGGAACGGGTAACTCCACCTCGACTAGTCCTGCCGAAAGGCATCCACCGCGAACACCTCGCAGGCAGGTAAGGGTGCCACATAGAATGGGAGACGCTGAGACCATGCCGACGCGAAGATGTCCATGTCCAGGAGTCCGTATGTCCGGCAGAGCAAACGAAACGAGTCAGCGACGACCGGTCAATCTGTGAACAGAGGAATGAACCAAGACAGGGCATCCACCAGGACGTAGGACACACCCCGGACATGAAACACCCGGCTAGCCAAACCCCGAGAATCCAGCAGACGAGCAACTCGAAGGGACCAATCCCAAAGGTCAAGGACCTAAGAGAATTCCCGTGGTTCCGGCAATGACCCACCGGAGAACAGTCCAATGGAGCTGGATGGTAGAGCCCCAAGTGACCCGAACCCTCCGAAGCGCAAACCCGACAGCCACTGAACTCCCGAACCGTGCTGTGAGCGCGACTGACGGACGGACCTCACCATTCCCGGCTGGCCTGGTAAGCACTGATCACAAAGCCCCAGTCGAGAGATGACCCGTCCGTGAACACATAAAGCGAAGGCTTGGGGAGGTGCCAAGGCACGGAACCCCGAAAACCCTAAAGGGAAAGCCGGAACCAACACAGAACCAACACAAGATCCCTGAAGGACAAACCGAACAATTATGAGAGCGTGGAAGGGGAGTCCCCAAAGGAACCAAACGGATGCCGAAGCCAAACCCGACCCGGCAGGAAGACCAGCAAGGCGAAGTTCAGACTCCTGCACAACTACTCAAGCAACTGCTGAGCGACCCCGGGACCCACCTCATAAACAGCCGAAGGCGGGACCACAGCCACAGCAACACTTCTGGAGAGAAAGACAAAGAAGCAGTCCAAGAGTCTTAAACAAGACCTGGCAAGGTCCGAACCCAGGATGGAACCAAATGGAACGGCCTCCATATCACCAGGAAACCGATACCGGCGATCTGGAAACAACCACACCCCTGACAAGCAGACAAGTGGACCGACTGGGAGCCCACACCAGCCAGTCGTCGAGGTAGGCCAAAAACCAAATCCAGAGCAGATGCAGACAGGTCACCAAGATCTGGTAAAGATGCATAAATACAGTAAGTGCCAATTACAAACTAGGGAAGGCAACAAAAGCGGCAAGCCTGAAGCCCCACCACCAACTGTACCAGTCCTGGAACCCTGGAGGGGAACATGCCAAGAAGTGACCCGGAAGTCCAGGGACACTATCCAGGCACCAGATTCCAACAGAAGCCGGACCGGAGACAACAGTCTTCTGAAGAGGGCAAAGAATCCACGGCGCAGACTGATCAAGTCCAGAAGAACCGCAGATCCGCAAGGCCCGTGTCTGCACTAGAACAGGTGGGAACTCCGAAAGGATGAAGTGGAACGATCACGTTCAAACGCACCCACACCAAGATGACATGACGAAGAGCAGGGAAAGAAGCCCACCCCGCCAGCCCCGAACCCCCCCGAAGGGGAAGAAGCCGCCTGAAGCCACCAGAGGCCGGAAGACAACCAAAACTCCCACGAACTATGGGACCAAGCGAGAGCCAACAGAGCAAGCGCCCACCCCCCCCAGCGCCCCATCAACAGCGAAGGGAACAAATGTCAAAATAAATATATAACTACTATTATTTAATGATGACAATACTACAGATGACCTCTGACTGTGATAAAAATGACCAGGGTTGTGATAATAGCAGGATTGTTGTAATAATTAGCGCTGTGGGAGGAGTGATGCTGAGGGACGGAGGGAGATTGCATCATTTACTGACTGTGTGGCCACCTGTTATTGTCTGCATTCACCATACCAGCTCAGTGGTTCTCTATGGTGAACACAAATGTAGATACTTACATATAATGTGTGTATTAGTGTAATAACAGCAAAAGGATTATGCTGGGAGGAGCCATTTGGGTGACGGAGGTGACATCGTCTGCATGATTTGTCAGGATGTGTAGAGGGTGGCCACTATGCTCTTTGGGCACTCTACAAGCTTAGGTGTACAGTTACGGTGCATACAACATGTAAATACTTATATATAATATGTGTATATAGTGTAATAACACTGCAAACAGTATTGTTAAGGGGAAAAAGTTTAGTGTTTGTGACCTTGAATGAGTGAGCGAGCCGCCAGCTGTGTAGTGTAGCGAAGACTCTTAGTGCCTGAACTAACTATATCAGCTTAGCTGTACAGTTGTGGGGAACAAAACATATACATACTTATATATAACGTATGTATATAGTGTAATAACACCACAAACGGTATTGTTGGGGGAGAAAGTTTAGTGCATGTGACCTTGAATAAGTGAGGGAGACGCCAGCTGTGTGTGTAGCGACGACTCTTAGTGCCTGAACTAACTATATCAGCTTAGTTGTACAGTTGTGGTGAACAAAACATGTAGATTCTTATATATAACGTCTGTATATCGTGAATAAAATATAAAACAGGATAGTGGGAGGTAAAAATGGGCGAGTGAGGCGTTGTTGAGGGAGTGGCAACGAGTGGCTGGCTGGTGTGTGGCGGTCACTCTTCGTTGCTTTTCAACTCTCAATACCAACTTAGTGGTTCGTTATGGTGAACAAAACATGCAGATATTTATATATAACCTGTATAGAGAGTGTAATAGCAGCAAAACTATTTGTTTATTGTTTTATGAACATAATAATTGAATCACTAATATGCACACCATACTTTTGAATATAGCAATTATTCACCACTTTTATTATATAAATATGTTACAATATACACTATTGAATAATATTACTGCAAAAAACTAAGAAAAAATCAGAGACATTGAAATAATTAAGTGATAATATCTTCGTGGCAACTCCCACCTGTCAGCTCGGGTGACGCTGATCGGCTCCGACGACCGCTCTGTCAACGCCCACTTTTTGCCAGACTTCCTCGGTCAATTGCGCCCAAAATATGTCGCCTACGATTTTTTTTTCCCGTGCTCAGGGAACACAAATTAACGTTTTTAGAAGACGAAATAATTTTTTAGATTTTTTTTTCTGGTGCACAGAGGTATAAATGTCCTCAGGGACCCCTTAGCAGTGGAAGGGTTAAAAGAATTGCAACCTGGAGTGCTACTGCCCTCCCGAGGATCCCGCAGCTTCTCCGAAGCACAAACTGGGCTAGCTTGGCTAGCTCTGGGTTAGTGACAAGGCTCGATTCGCCATTGTATGGCCTGGCCGCCACAGCCTATGTCGTAACATTAAAAATACATTACCTGTACTGTAGAGGGTAAAACAAAACACATCCCTAAAATTTTATTGAGAAAACATTAATAATCATTGATTGATACGAAATATTTTGCAATACAGAGCACCACTTGGTTTCCGAACCCCTTGGGGACGAGACCCGTCGGTTAACATGTAAGTTCGTATACGAGAAATAGAGGGGAAAAATAAACTAGAAATGTAAAAAGAAATTTTTCCGAAAAATTTATGAAAAAAACTCTAGGGGAAAAAATCGTCAGGTTCATGGCGTAAATGCGACCGTGTTTTGTTTGTACTCATCAATAAGTGAAGTCCTGATCTGCTTTATAAAAGTCCTTAATTGTTCCTAACTGATTATTAAGAAGTCTGGCAAACATCCTCTGGATGTTTCCTGCCAGCCTGCAGGCACATCCTGCCTAAAATATACGATGATGTACTGTACATTTAAGAAACAAATCTGGGTCACAGGTCTGTGGAGTGTGGTTAGGCTTACGGAGTCAGCCGGTCCCTCCCCCACCACCAACACACCTCCCCCTCTCCCCCCACCACCGACACACCTCCCCCTCTCCCCCCACCACCGACACACTTCCCCCTCTCCCCCCACCACCGACACACCTCCCCCTCTCCCCCCACCACCGACACACCTCCCCCTCTCCCCCCACCACCGACACACCTCCCCCTCTCCCCCCACCACCGACACACCTCCCCCTCTCCCCCCACCACCGACACACCTCCCCCTCTCCCCCCACCACCGACACACCACCCCCACCCCCCACCCCAAACCCATACACACACACACACACACTCTCAAAGGTCACGTGGTTCACAGTTCACTTCAACACCCATATATCGCTTCCTGCCTGCCTGCCTCCTTCCCACCCTGCCTCCTTCCCAGCCTGCCTCCTTCCCAGCCTGCCTCCTTCCCAGCCTGCCTGCCTGCCTCCTTCCCAGCCTGCCAGCCTGCCTCCTTCCCAGCCTGCCAGCCTGCCTCCTTCCCAGCCTGCCAGCCTGCCTCCTTCCCAGCCTGCCTCCTTCCCAGCCTGCCTGCCTGCCTCCTTCCCAGCCTGCCTGCCTGCCTCCTTCCCAGCCTGCCAGCCTGCCTCCTTCCCAGCCTGCCAGCCTGCCTCCTTCCCAGCCTGCCAGCCTGCCTCCTTCCCAGCCTGCCTCCTTCCCAGCCTGCCTCCTTCTCAGCCTGCCAGCCTGCCTCCTTCCCAGCCTGCCAGCCTGCCTCCTTCCCAGCCTGCCAGCCTGCCTCCTTCCCAGCCTGCCAGCCTGCCTCCTTCCCAGCCTGCCAGCCTGCCTCCTTCCCAGCCTGCCTCCTTCCCAGCCTTCCAGCCTGCTTCCTTCCCAGCCTGCCTGCCTGCCTCCTTCCCAGCCTGCCTCCTTCCCAGCCTGCCAGCCTGCTTCCTTCCCAGCCTGCCTCCTTCCCAGCCTGCCAGCCTGCTTCCTTCCCAGCCTGCCTCCTTCCCAGCCTGCCTCCTTCCCAGCCTGCCTGCCTGCCTCCTTCCCAGCCAGCCAGCCAGCCAGCCAGCCTGCCTGCCTGCCTGCCTGCCTGCCTGCCTGCCTGCCTGCCTGCCTGCCTGCCTGCCTGCCTGCCTGCCTGCCAACCTGCCTGCCTGCCTGCCAGCCTGCTTCCTTTCCAGCCAGCCTGCCTCCCCCCCTGCCATCATGCTAACGGGTAGTGTGTGTTAGGCTTATCTTCGGGAATGAGCCGGTCTCACCCCCACCACCAACAAACCACCCGGCCCCCTACATCCCATCTCTCAAGGTCACGCGGTTCAACCGCGTGACTACCACTCACTCCCTGCCTGCAAGCTAGCCTGCCTGCCTGCCTGCCTGTGCCTGCCAGCCTGCCTTTCCCTCCCTAATTCTCACTACTTCCATCCCTTCCTGCCTACCTCCTAGCATCTCTCCCTACCTCCCAGCATCTCTCCCTACCTCCCCCTCCCTCTTAGCATCTCTCCTTACCTCCTAACATCTCTCCCTACCTCCCCCTCCCTCCTAGCATCTCTCTCCCCCCCTCTCTCACTGATTCTCCTCCCCCCTCATTCATACTGCCTCCCACCTAAGTTCCATCGTCCATCCACCCACCAGTCAGCCATCACTGACGCAATGGGTGCATTTGGAGCCAACATGGTGCACAGATGTTTCTTGATTGTGCAGATATGTAAAACAAAAGCACAGAATGAACATTCCAGCCTTATGGCAATTCAAAATAATAGGAATAATAGGCCGTGAATCTGTGAAGTCACAGTGGGCAAACTGGACCATCGCCCACCCACCACCACAAGCCGGTGTGACGCTTGGTGGACCCCTTCCTACCCGAACTTTGTTCGGGTAGCATGACTCCCCAACCCCAATCGGGAAACTGGAAGTTTCGGATAACTAAAGTTCGGAAACCAAGTGGTGCTCTGTACAAAGGAATGAGCCCATTTTTTTCCACCCATCTGGAATTAATTAGACCGTGTTCACACATCATCCATGCAGCAGCCAACAGCTGGCTTAATCATTGGCATGGCACTAACTTGGAACGCAATTACACAATGAACTTTACTTCATTTTAGTTATATAAACTATATCTTACCTCAATGTTACTTGAAATATTACCGATACTTCAAAAACTTTGGATTGATCCTCCTCAGGTCAGTTGCCCCCTGTTGGAACTGGGAACATGTTGCGAGGGGTAACTCTGGTCATTAGGGGATTTCCTTTATTGGGTGATTTTTATTGGGGCTAGGGCTTTGTCTCCAAATACTGTCAAGCTGGAAAGAGTTATTAGGCTCAAGTATTGGTGCATTTTCAAGTAAGTAATAATCAAAAGAGGGCACTAAGCCAGGAATGGTGCATTTTCAAATGAATGTTTTGGAAAAGGCATATACAGTTTTTGGGTTAAGCTGAAGCAAATCTGTCTCTCAATGGGCTCAGCATTCCATCTTCAGAGAATGCTTTGGTTGTGCACTGCCTGAATCTGAGTAGTTTTAACTATATCATCTCCAATTTTCGGGGGTTTTAATCTTCACGGAAGTTCACATTTGAAGGGTGTCAAATGTGTTATTGGATGGCTATTCTCAATTTTGCAAAACCAGGAAGTAATGGTAATTGGATAAGGCCCCTTTTCTGTTGACATGCAAGGCATTCAAATTTTGTCTCAGGTTAACCTGGTTATATCTGCAATGAACCACTAACTGCCCATGTATGTGGCTACATTCCACGACCAGTGGTCTTTGCTTTGAACACTTTTCATCTCCAACATCCCGTTAATGTTGAGACATTTGTGAGGGTGTCTGATTTGTCTTGTTTTCCTGTGCATCTTGTATAAAATGATTGTGTTGGTGGCTCTTTTCCAAATTGCAAATGGCTGCCAGCCAAATAATATACAGTACTGTTTGTGATCAGATTCCCCCAACAAATAAGTAACTATCAAAAGAAGGCATCAAGCCAGGAAGATTATAGCACTGTCATGTCACCAGATATTTAACCACTGTGCTGCGCCAAGTTTATTATGAAATTCCCCATGCGCATGAAATAAAGTGTTCCCAAAAAATTATTTTTTCTTCGTAAAATGATAAATTCCCTTCCCTGAACATGTCTATGTAAAAATAAATACCAAATTCCACTTACTTTGGCTGTGGGGACGTGGACAAGGTGTGCTGTGACGTCATCAGGGGCTGGTCGCCCTATGCATGATACGCCCAGCCACGGTCATGCGGGCCATTCAAGCACCGGGTGTTGCCATAAATATATTTTCAATTATTTGTTTGATGTATTTCCAATGCGGTTTTATTTGTTTTTTTATCGTATATGATGCATATTTGTGTCCTTTACAATATGTATACAGTAGTGTGTTCATAATGTTCCATGGAACTGTGATACATGTGTCAGTAATGTGTCCACAATAAATGTTTATTGTCGCAATATTACATGTTAAAAATTCACTAAAATTACAATATGTACAGTTTCACACACTATTTACACAGTAACATACTGTATTACACACTTAGTACTTCAGAAGTGAGTAATAATCAATGAAGTAGTCCATGGTACACAGTGCGGCTTCACTCTCGTTGCACCAGGTACAGATAGATTTTCGCTTCCTGTTTCTTCGAGCCGTGTGCTTGCAAATAACGCACTCACATATACCCTTGGCATTAGTACCTGTAGGTGGTATGTAGCCAAGCTTGTAAAACATAAGGTAGTTTTAAAAAGATTACAGGAAAAGATCAATTTGTAAGGTAGTCATGAAAAGATCACTTTGTAAGGCTGAATCTGGCTGAATCTCTTCCCATACAGGAAGAGATTCAGCCAGCCTCAAATAGTGTCCGTCAGTCTGGAAGAGATTCAGCCAGCCTCAAAGAGTGTCCATCAGTCAAGAAGAGATTCAGCTATTCTTGAAAATATCTACAGAAAACACCACCATTGAAGCCACCACGACATTGAAGTAGCATAGATGAACACTGTTCATCTATGCTACTTGTATCAGATGCATTATCACTGAACGCAGAAAACGATTCATCTATGTATCATCTAAATAAATTGGAGATAGCAAGGGTGGCACTCAGAGCTACAACTGGATATGCTCACTGTATTGTCCTCATAGGTGCTGTATCATTTGCATCCAACCTGTGTTAGGTCCTTATTGCGCCTAGCTTCACCAATATTACAACCCCTTATGTTTTTCAAACAATAAAGTTTGAATTTCACCGACAGAGCGTGATCTTTCAACACTGCGTCGGAAAGGCGTTTGGGAGCCAGAGGCGCGCGTGCGCCACTCATGGTTGCTCACTCAGTACTAACCCAGCCAGCAGTCCCTAGAGCATTCTGGTTATTTTTTCCAAGATGGCTGCCTCTCACTGGAGGTCCTAAGAGTCCATTTTGTACACAACCAACCTCACACACATTTAGAATGGGTACAAAAAAATCCAAGAGTTTTCTCAGTTGGCACAGTATCCCACCGACCGAGAATATTCGGTTGGCACAGTTAAGTGGTTAAAAGGCACTAGATATCACTTAAGATGCCAATATGAGAACGAAAAGACATGGGGGCAAATGATCACCAAAGGTGCTTTTTGAACCACAACTACCATAATTCTTATTTCCACACACACTATAAATAAAAAATATAATTTAAAACAGAATCTTCAGTTTACTTTGTTGTAGTTTGTTTTCTCTTGTGATACTGTAGCTCTTAAAATGTGTAGTTCTTCGAAATTTATGCAACCTAATTTCCAGTTATCCAAATTTTTGTTCAGATATGGCAAAGTTTTGCCATAAAATTATTCTGATTTGAGAGAGACTGTGCCAGTCTGCGTTATCTGGTCAAATCTCAGGTTATCCAAATTTCTGTTCGGATATGGCAAAGTTCGGCTGAAAATTGCCCTGACCTGATTTTGGCTGGATAACCCAAATATTCAGCTCAGTGGGCTTCAAATAACCAAATTCATACAGTAATTCAGCTCATACAGTAACAGTGGAACCAAGGCTCCACTGTATATATACATGTATTAGTACAGTACAGCATAGTGAATCGAGATCCATAAAAAATGAGGACTTGGGAGGGTGTTCAGATGGATGAGTGTTCATATAGTGGGCATTTGTATAATGGGGACTCCCTGTATTGCAAATCCAATGAATGAGTCCCTGTCTACTTCCCATTCTATAAAAATTGCATGAAAGAAAGAAAGAGTAGCCATTTGCTAGAACATTGGAAATCTCCCAAATGTGTACTACATAGAAGACAAAACACCTAGAAATCTAAAAAATGCTCTTCAGAGAATCCAACTTTACAGGAAGAGAGAGCAACCTATCGCTTTCTACTGAGCCAATCGGAAAAATGAAGTGCTATCTGAGTGAAGTCAAATCAGAGTCCTACAGAAGAGTTATGTGACAGTCTGTATATTTCTATAGTTTTAACCTCCTCCTGCATAAATAGTTGGGAAGCTTTTGAAAAAATAAATTTATGACATCTTACAGACATGTAAACTTGTTCCAAGTAGTTATGTTTTTTCTGCATACTTTGTAAAATCAACCTTAATTTACCAACATTGTCATTATTTAATTATACACCATAAAGGTAAACCTTTATTTGCCATATACAATACAGATATAGAATATTTCAGTCATTTAAAGGCTCTTGTCTACAACATGTCTATAAGTTGTCTACAACATACACAAGCTACAATGAGCCCTTGTTTACCGAGTGTCAGGTATCAACAGTACAGTTTTATTAACTTATGTTAATGGATCACGGGTCAACTGCTGTGGACTAGTTCATCAGGCAACACTTATTAAATTATTATCTGAAAATGTTCCATTTTCAAGGCCTGTGGGAGCAGGACTGATATACTACTACAAAAACCTACTTAATACTAGCAGCTTGAATGCTTTTCTAATTTTCTAAAATGTTATTTTCTGCTCTCTAGTTTGAAAATGTTCTATTTCACACTATGATTTATTGGGCATTTAACTCATCACCAGTCCTCTAATAACCCATGATTTATGACTATCTTACCGAGTAACTCTTTTAAATGACTCATCAGTATTTTTTTTTTTTTTGTGCTGCTCAAAATTTTCTATGAGATTCTATTGTCTATGGACAATGTTTGCCATTCTTCTATTAGCCAACTTGTGACGTGTCTTGTCATGGGAGCCGGTCGGCCGAGCGGACAGCACGCTGGACTTGTGATCCTGTGGTCCCGGGTTCGATCCCGGGTGCCGGCGAGAAACAATGGGCAGAGTTTCTTTCACCCTATGCCCCTGTTACCTAGCAGTAAAATAAGTACCTGGGTGTTAGTCAGCTGTCACGGGCTGCTTCCTGGGGGTGGAGGCCTGGTCGAGGACCGGGCGGTGGGGACACTAAAGCCCCGAAATCATCTCAAGATAATCTCCCTACAATTATAATAATTTTGGTAATCTTATCTTTGTTTTAGTCACAATCGACTTGAGAATGGTCCAGGACGGACCGAAACGTCGTCGTCCCTTCAATTTCTAGTGTGTGGTCTGGTCAACAACTTTGTTTTAGTCGTTTTCTATCAATCCTTCTCAAAATGCTTCCCCTCATTGGGATCATAAAACTATTACTCAAGTCAAATGTTTCCTTAACCTTACTATTATGAGTTATGATTTTCCTGATTTCCTCAGGAATATTCAACTTGGCCATAACACTTGCCATTTCACAGGCTACCAGTTCAACAGCCTCCTCCTCCTTGGTAATCTGCAAATAACTACCTTTCATTTTAATCCTATGTTTATAAATTCTTCTGTTACATCTAGGATTTGCTTGCCTTTGCTTACCCTACTATTTTATAAGGGTCTTTGATTGGCGATATTTCATTTTTCAGAACTTGTTTGTCCAAAGAATGTTCCCTAATTGCAAACTTAATTTTAAATTCTAGCTTAAACCCTCACTTTGAAGTCTGTTTGTAACTCAATCCTGACAGTCTTCCAACTTTTGGATCCTAAATTTCAGTTGAGTTACATCGGAACTCACCTAATGAAAATCCATGGATACCTGTTCATTTACCAGTCTTTTCAATTTATCATCACTCAAAAACTATATTTTTTCTCTTAACTGGATTTCAATGAGATAAAATCAATTCAAAAGATCTAAAAGCCTTCTACGTTGGCTTCATTGTCAACATAGAAGGCTGCATCCATGTAATTAAATATGACTACCCTATGGGCACAGAGAAAAATGGTTACAACTCACTTTTTCATACTATTGTTCTATTTGCTTGCAATATATTTTCCTGCATGGAATAAGTACAGTGCAGCCTCCATTCAATGAACCTCATTTCAGCAAACTTCAGGTACAACACATGCTTTCAAGGCTGAATTTACTTACCCGCTTTGCTGAACAATAGTTAATAGTTAATCAATAGCACGGTATGTGCAGATTTGCTTAGGATGCAGGATGTTTGCTGTTTCACTTTAGTTTACACAATGTGTGGAATAAATAATTTATTTACACATACAGTACTTGAAAAAAGTGATCAAATACAGTGATAGGCCTACAATGTAATATGTTCAATACAGTTATATTACATGTAAATCCGTTTCTGACACAGCTGAAAATGTCTTGCAGGCCACACTTTTATTGCTATTCAGTCTGGTAATGTCATCCAGAAGGAGATTCAAACTCCGATGGGAAATGCCAAATTGTGATTTGATAAGCACATTATTTGTAGTACCGTACAAGATAACATCAACATGATGATAGCTGTACTTTAGGAGTTATAAACAAATTCTTCATCTAATACCTGAAAAATATCTAAAGTTATGTGTAATAAAAAGATGAAAATCAAAGGGCATTTTCATGAATCAAGTGCACATTATACAAAAAAGGGGTAAATTTCTTCTACCATTCAGCAAAATGAGCATGCATTAATGACATGCAAACAAAATGAAAATAAAGTTAGAAGAAAAACAGTTGAGAAAATATGTTCAATGAGGATATATGAATAATAGGAATGAAATCATGCATATAAAGAGTGCTAGGTTTAACAGAAGCACCCTGATAAAACTTTTACAACTTTCTTACTTACCAAATTCAGCATGCTTTCTCAAATGTAAGGGCCCTATTAACTAACAAAAATAATGGGAATTCCTAACTCTGACCATTCTCCTCTCAGCCTCCTCTCAAAAAAATTAACTGTGGTAAAAATTTAAGAATGTAAAGCTGCATAATTGTTTTCCTCTATAATTCAATTAATCAAAATAATAAATTACCGAGAGTCATCTTCATCCTCATTGGTGGAAGTGGATGCAGCTGAGGGATTCCTCTTCTTTATGCTTCCCCCATCTAATGACTCATCCTCGGAGCTCTCATCATCATCTAGAAGTAGTTAGGACAATTCAAGCACTTCAAAGTCCATTTATAACATGAGGTAGTGTGAAGCAAATTCCAATGTAACTACTGCTTATAATGGAGAGAATTCTAGTCTTCAAATATGATGTGAATATGCCTGAATTATTATATAAAACTACACTTTGTTTAATAGATTCCCATTTAGTTTCCTTCTGCCTCGTTTTATTGCCCCTTTAAAACCCTAATACACTTGCCTTGTCAGAATATTCTCAACTACCAAGCATACAGGAGGTACCCATTTAGGAGGTACAGTACTGTAGATCACAAGCATCGTGAGAGTACTGTATGTGCATACTGTGTGCATTTAACATGCAAGGAGCTTATATTGGCTTTATGCATGTGAGAAAGTATATGTTTAAAATGCAAGTTTGCAAAAAAAAAAAAAAAAAAAAAAAAAAAAAAAGAATATTCCTTTATATCCACTCTTCTAGGAATTGCAGTTCAAACTGAGAGTTGTTCACAATTGGCTCGGTTAATGAATTACAGATATTAATGTGTAATGTAATAAAGATGTAAGCTGCACAGAACCTCTGCATTGAATAACTGCCGTACTAAATTTTACGAGAAAAACTTTACCAATGGAAAAATATTATAAAATACAGTATTGTAATAAGGAGCTAAGCATTTTAAATACTTTATTTTCTAATCTAAACAATTTAAATAATTAAGAAAAAAAAAAGTTTTCTAACACATAAGAAAATTAAGCATTTTCTTTCTACGTTTAACATTTACATGTATCTAAATACTGCTCTGTACTGGTAAGTAATCAAATAATAATTTACAGCCTAATGCGACCGACTCAACATATACTTACCACTCGGGTCTCTCTTGAGGAAGAAGTGTTAATATAATTGATAAATACTTTACTGTACTGTCCATATGCTAGTTTACAATGTAAACTAGCATATGGTAATATGTAAAGTAATATACAGCCATTTAAAAAGATAATAATACTTACATTAAAACACAGCTGAAGGGCTACTCTTATTCTCA
This sequence comes from Procambarus clarkii, assembly GCF_040958095.1. NCBI lineage: Eukaryota > Metazoa > Arthropoda > Malacostraca > Decapoda > Cambaridae > Procambarus > Procambarus clarkii. The sequence goes on from NC_091212.1 coordinate 21,284,935, forward strand.
AAATACAGTAAAGAAATATAAAGCAAGACAATCCACAAAACTGGCATCTTAAAGAAGGTGCTACTGTATATACAAAATAAATGACAAAGTATAAAGAATAACATTAAGAGACACACACACAGTTGACATGTACAAAAATTAACAGACAGACAGAAACAACAGTGTGTATATATATGCAAGAATATACTGTACTGTATACTGAAAAAAGGTATAAAATGACACATTGAACACTTAATAAGAACACGTGAATAAAAATAAGTACTGTAATTGAATTTCAATATGAATGCACTATGTGGGATATGAAAAACAATATTTATACAGTACTATAAAGAGGAACCAATTATACATGTTAATTGAGGCAAACCATAAATGTACATAAGCATGCAGTCAATAGTGTTCTAACTCGAAACCTGCTGCACTGTACAAAACACAGAGGTAGTGTTATCTTGAGATGATTTCAGAGCCTAGCATCCCCACGGCCCGGTCCTCGACAAGGTCTCCTTTTTGTTACACACCCTCAGGAAGCACCCCATAGAAGCTGTCTTAACTCCCAGGTACCTATTTACTGTTAGGTGAACAGGAACATCAAGGTGAAAGAAACTCTGCCCATTTCTTTCCGCCTCCACCGGGGATCAAACCCGAAACCTCAGGACTACAAATCCAAAGCGCTGTCCACTCGGCTGTCAAGTGGTCAGACCTGGTCAGGGTCCCCCATAGCCTGATCAAAGACTAGGCTATGGAACCCTGACCCACATCCTCAATGCAAGGTAGCCTTTCATACAGCCAAGCAGCCTTTGGCAGCAGTACTTGACTGCTTTCATGAATTATTCTACCCGGGTACTACAGCTCGTCTTCAGTCACTCCAAGATAAAGCAGTCCATCACCTGGTAGTTAGTGATACCTTTGGCAAAACATATGTCTGTGTATGAGTTCAAGCCTATTTCTATCCATTATAAGCTATTTCCTATTATTAAAGAATTTGCAAGTTGGCACATTCAGGTCACTATCACAAACCAGGAAAGATAGGAATGATTCTTCCCTAAAATTTTTCTATCTACGAACGCACTTGTGGATTCTTTCAAATGCCTAGGCAATGCATAGTGGGAACAAAATGGGAATTAAAATAAAATAAAAGGCAGCTTGGAGTTATGATTGGTGAAGGGAGTTCATTCAAGCAATGTTAGTGTTAGAAATGTCAGAACAATTTTGGTAGTAAGAAATTAATTTACTTCATTGCACAAAACAAAAGCTAAGCATTAACACATTTATACCAATTATTGTTTTTACTTTGTGTCTGGAAATAAACATGAAAGAATATAGGTCAACTTTTTGATGTAAGGGATTGGTTATGCTGGTAATGAATATAATTATTTAAATTGAGAAACAAAAATTCATATGCCAAGCCCCTAAGCAGGTTCAAAGCAAGTACCCAATGCCTCTCACACTAAAATGGTTAAGATTCAAATGTAACCTGGTACATACATTAGGTAATATGCTATTAAAATAATTGAAGAAAACAGGGAAGATAAACTGAAACTCAAAAAAATCATCCTCATAATTTAGAACGTTTATACTAAATGACAGAACAATTTTGGTAGTAAAAAATTAAGTTACTTCACACAGACATACATATTACACAATTACAATCGAGTCTAAAAGCAATATTTTCTTCACTGGTCCATGTTGCTACTTTGAGCGAATAGCTGAAAGTGCTAGGAAAAACCACTATGAACTATCTCCTTCCTGAATCCTCTCTTGTCAACACTAATTATTCTCAACAGAATACACCTTCTTAACTCTCTCATTCCATTTTAAACTTGTACATGGTAAGTATGACGTAACTGAGTCTAGGTCAACAACCTGGTTGACTGCTTAAAAAAGGGTTAATTTAATTCTTAAAAGTTACTTTATAAAAATAGTCTTTAAAATGCATCTACAATTTAAAAATGAGAGTACTGTACTAATAAATGGGAAAACAGGGTTCAATATAAGGAATTTAACTCTACAGAAATCTTTTCAGGAATGTAACAGTTCTGCATAATACCTGCATTATTTGTTTGACTAATTTACTACCTTAATTAATCAAAGTAAAACCTGAACTAACCATAACAAATGTCTATAAAGAACTGCTAATGAAAAATTGAGAGGCATTATGATGCATAAGAAAACATTAGTATGGAAGGCTAGTGAAAACAAAAAATTAATTGTATTTTTGTACAACAGATCACAAATGAAATGCTGAAGTTAAAATGACTGCAACTAATTAGTACTTGAGAAAGAAACTTGTGGGAAAACATGCACAGCTGTATAAGCCTCATATGATACAACTTCTTAAATGTGTAGCAAACAATAATGATGTACAGACGTTTAAGAATCTGCTTACACATATACAGAAAACATGTAAGTGAGACAGGGTATGCCCGATATGAATCTACCGGGTAATTTAATTTCATATACAAACAGAAATACAGATCTACAAACACCACATTAACAATGGCATAATTCAAGAAAAAAATTGAATGCCCAAGAGAGAAAAGGAAATAATAATGGCGGAAAATATTATTAAATTGGTCAGTGATGAACAAGGTAGTTATCACAAAGAGGTTATGTGGATCAGATAGTTTTATTGAAAACCAATAGAAAAAAATTTGCTCAATAGCCCAGCATGCTATTGAGCATAGTGTCATAATAATTTTCAAGTTCCTTGAAAATGCCAACACTAGATTCAGGATGCTAATGCTAGAGCAGCAAAATATAAAAGGAGTTACGTCAAAGGACCCAGATTTGCTGAGAATCATATTTGGTGACATGACTCAAAGGAACAGTGATAAACAGTAATAAAAAGAGCCCTCAACTCATAGCCAAACAATAAAATTCTGGCAGTAAGGTGAATGTCTCCGTTCTATTAAATGCTTATTAGTGTTGGTAACAGGTGGGACACAGGATAGGTCACATCTGATAGTAAATAAGTTGCTATTCATAATAGCTAACCATCTATCTTTCCAACCATTGCCAATTGCACTATGAATAAAAAGACAGAAATCAGAATAAAGAATTTACTTCTGGTAAATTCCAGAGCAAATCTGTCTTAAAGGGGTTAAAAGATTCCAGCACCATGAGAGCACTGAGAGTCAATGGGAACAAATCATCATTTGCACCAGAAAAATACCTTTCTCAGAGCACACAACTGTAAAAAGCCAGTGTTGAATGTAATGTAACACCCTTTTCTGGGGGTTAGCCCCAGAGACTCCCTGAAGCTATCTGAACTGATGTGCGCTATATTAGTTTGGGGTCATCAGTGACAGGAGTTCTTTAGGCCTACCGGGGACAATGAGACAGAACCTGGCCCTCCTCCGAGAGATGCAGGGAGCAATGGCATAAGAGCACTTTAAATGTAAAGCGTGTCATATTCTGCCATCGACCAGAACAGTTATCCAGAAATATAGGTGAACCAAAACAAACCACTAGCCAGTAAAATTGCTACCTACTGCCAGAAAGTGAAGTGAAAAGAAACTCCGGCTGAACGAAAAGAAACGAGTAACTTTACCCTTAACTAGTACTCCCACTCGTTAGCATAACCCCCCCCCCCCACCTCACAATAAGGAGAGGGGGAGCCGGGCTGGCCTCTCATCACCTCAGTTCGAGGCCTGATAGAAAAAATGGCAACTGGGGAAAGAGAGGGGGGTGTCATAAGAGCCTCCAGGGCTATCCCCAGAAAAAATAATTTCATTATCATACAATAATGGGTTTGCTGAGGGGAAACCCCCATCGGCTCCCTGAAGCTAACTACCTACAGAGAAGAAAAAACCAGGGACTTACCCAGAAGACGGCAACGCCGCAGGACTCGAGTCGAAGAAGAGACTGACGGCCACCATCACAGAACCAAAAGAGCGTCCACCATCACAGAACCAAAAGAGCGTCCACCATCACAGAACCAGTGGCTCGCAGGTAGGGGCAGAAAGCCACCACCGGACAAAACACTTGATGCACCCGCGATCTAACAGCTGGGGTGGACAGCGCTTCGGATTCGTAATCCTGAGGTTCCGGGTTCGATCCTCCAGTGGAGGCAGAGACAAATGGGGCAAAATGTTTCTTTCACCCTGATGCCCCTGTTACCTAGCAGTAAATAGGTACCTGGAAGTTAGATAGCTGCTACGGGCTGCTTCCTGGGGGGTGTGTAACAAAAAGGAGGCCTGGTCGAGGACCGGGCCGCAGAGACGCTAAGCCCCAAAATCATCTCAAGATAACCTCAAGATAACAAACCAAGCATCTCCAACTACAAGATCCCTTCGGAAGCCTGGTGCCTCATTCTTCACCAGAAAAGAAGAAGGCTGCAACTGAACAAAACAACAACCTGGACCAAAGGAACATAACCCCCAGTGCTGGAGGAGAGCAAGAAGTTCCCAAACTCAAGCCCCAGAGGCCAAGTCCAATAGAGAAAGGACAAAACAACCCCATCCGAAATCGGCGCAAACCCCGATGAGAAAAGAACTGATGGAAAGACAGCAAAGAGACTTCATACTGTCAATGGGAAGAAGACTGCAGGTAGGACACGAACAAAGATACCACCTGAACTCAATAAAATGATGATGCACCTGCATAAGAAGGACCAGACCTGAAGTGAGGAGCAGAAAAGCAAACTAGCAAGGTACCTCACTGGCCCGATCCGTTGGTAGAGGTGGAGCCACGGAAAGATGCCCGAGTTCAGACACAGTAAGCAGCACCTGAAACCAAGGCTGGACTGGCCACCATGGAGCCAGGAGAAGAACCCTCCCCTGAAAAGATTCTAATGGAGCCAGGACCTGGAGCAACAACTGGACTGGGTGAAAGTGGGCCAGGAACCCCCATCGCGAACAGTCCTGCCGAAAAGCATCTACCACGACGGCCTCGCAGTCGGGGAATGACTCTTCGTACAGTGAGAGAAACAGTGACTACTCCGTCGCAAAATGTCCGGCAAAGCTACCTGAAGGACTCGACGTCGACTGTCCACTCCGTGGAAAGAGCAAGGAACCGGGACAAGCCATCTGCCAGAACATTGGACATGCCTTGAATGTGAACAGTGCGGAGAGCTAAACCCCGAGAACACAGAAGGGCTACCTGAATCGATCAGTCCCAAACAGCCACGGGCCAAAGAGACCCCCCCCCCTAACAGTAGAGACAATGAACTATGGCACAGTAGTCCAAATGGATACCTGCTTGATGGGGTTCTGGGAGTTCTTCTACTCTCCAAGCCCGGCCTGAGGCCAGGGATTGACTTGAGAGAGTTTGGTCCACCAGGCTGTTACTTGGAGCAGCCTGCATGCCCACATATCCACCACAGCCTGGTTGGTCCGGCACTCCTTGAAGAAAAATCTAGTTTTCTCATGAAAATGTCCACAGTTGTTCTGGCAATACTGTATTTCTTATGCTCGTTGGGAGGATGTTGGACAACCGTGGACCTCCGATGCTTATACAGTGTTCTCTGAATGTGCCTAATGGCACCTCTGTTCTTCACTGGTTCTATTCTGCAATTTCTTCCAAATCGTTCACTCCAGTACGTTGTTATTTTACTGTGTAGATTTGGGACCTGGCCCTCCAGTATTTTCCATGTATATATTATTTGGTATCTCTCTCGTCTTCCTTTCTAGTGTATTCTCCCATAAGGGGAAACAGAGAGGAAGAAAACCTCCAAAAAGACGAATCCAAGGAACCCTCATGCACCCGAAATGAACCTGGGGGAGCCCTACGTACCTATTTCCAGTGAATAAGACACATAACATGAATGAAAAGCTATAATCGTTTTATTTTTTATATATAAAAAGAACCCCACTGACTAAAATGGCCAAAATACGAACAGGATACTGAGCAAGCAGTAGAAGTAAACAGCAAGTTTACCTGCTCGATGGGGTATTGGAAGTTCTTTTACTCCCCAAGCCCGGAATGGGGCCAGGCTTGACTTGTGAGGGCTTGGTCCAACAGGCTGTTGCTTGGAGCGGTTCACAGGCCCACATATCCACCACAGCCCGGTTGATCCGGCAATCAAACTAGAAAGCAATCTAGATTTCTCTTGAAGATGTTTTGAGATGTCTGTAGGACTTGGGAGCCAGATGAGCATAAAGGATAAGGACACCAGGCACCAAGCCGGTGGCCATAATAAAACAAAGAAAACAAGACAGCCTGGTAACACAAGACCGGGAGACAAGACCATCATCCACAATGCCCCAGGGAAACAGACAGGGTAGGACACTTGAAACAAAGAAACAAGACATAGGATGCCATTTTTCAGCTTTAGTTTGTCCTGGTTTAGATCCCTATAAAGTACGTACTACAGTTGTGGTTTCTGTATATAATTGCAAACAACACATACCAAGAGGGATAACAAAGACAATACAAAGACATCTAGAACTTCCTGAGGAAGAAAGATAATAAAAATTCACTTGGATATGCAGACAAAACAGGGAACCGAGTACCCAAAGGAGCCACAGAGACAGGAAAAAGAACATGTCATGAGGCAAAGAAGGAATGAAAGGGAATGCAGGAAGCAGCGATGAGGTGGAAGCTGCAAATGAAGAGCACAGGAGCTCAAGAAGCTCAAGAATGTCCACCCCTGGAAAAGGATGGGGAAAGAGGCGGGGGCCCAAAGAGCCAAAGCTCAATCCCAGCAAGCACGAGAAGAGGACACCGAAATGAAGCCAAGCTCGCCAAAACTTTCGACAACACCTCAGCAGGGATGCGGGACACACCAATCCATGTACCTCCCCACTCCAATCATAGCAGACATAACCCACACCAGAGATGTCACACAAAAGTGAACAGCAAAGACACCGGTAAGAACAAAAGCACATGAACAGAATGAAAACAGGGTCAAAAAGCAGGTTCAAACTCCCAGCCACCATGTGCAAACACGAGTAACAACCACAGCTGGAGGACAATGCGGTACGACTAAGAAAGCTGCCCTGGCAGCTTTCTTAGTACCATGTCTGCCGGCATGATTTACACATCCTGGGTCAATCTCTGATCAGCAGTCTCATTGTTTATGTTTGGGCGACCATTTTGCCATGCTGTTCGCTTTGCAGCGCTGCAAAGCGAACAGCATGGCAAAATGGTCGCCCAAACATAAAGAATGAGACTGCTGATCAGAGATTGACCCAGGATGTGTAAATCATGCCGGCAGACATGGTAAAAACGAACACAGAGGGAAAGTATTTTCTGGAAAAATACTGCAGAAATACTGTACAACAAAAGAAAAAAAGAAAAAAACAGCGTTGAATGTAATGAAACGCCATTTTCTGGGTGAGTCCCGGAGGCTCCCCGGAGCTATCCCAGGCTGATATGCTAATGTCAGACTTTGGCATCAGTCATGTGTATGGAGTTCTTAGGCCTACCGGGGACCACGGCCAGAACCGGGCCCCCTCAGAGAGGCAAGGGGAGCAATGGCCTATAGAAGCCCCCGTGTTAGTGGAAGCATTCTATGTCTGCCATCGACCGGAACAGGCACCCAGAAAGGTAAGCGCCCCAAAACAAACCCCTATTCTGGTTAAAATTGCTACCTAAAACCGAACTAGTGGATAGAACTCCCCAACCGAAAACAAGCAAACTAGTGTGACGTCACACACTGCCGCGCCGCTGTCTGCGCAGCTCCCCCCTCCCCGGGAGGGGGAAGGGGGAGCCCCAGACCCCCCGCGCCGGCTACCCACACCTCAGTTCTTGAGGCTGGATGTCAAAAACGCGAAAAACCGCCGACCGGAGGGAGGGAGGGATGCCGGGGAGCCTCCGGGACTCACCCAGAAAATGGCGTTTCATTACATTCAACGCTGGTTTTCTGGGGGGAGCCCCGTCGGCTCCCCGGAGCTAACTACCCACAGACAGAAAAAGAGGGACTTACCCGGGAGGCGGTCGTCGCTCACCCCTCAACTCGAAGCCGAGACAACTGGCTGCAACCGCCGATCACAAAACATGATGCACCCCCGGCCAGACCAACCAAGCATCAACCACCCATGGACCCCTCCGGAACGCAGCAGTCTCATTCTTCGCCAGAAAAGAAGGAGACGGCTGCAAACGAACAAAACTATCACCACGACCAAAAGAGCAGAAACCCCTGCGCTGGAGGAGAGCATGAAGCTCCCCTACCCGACCCCCAGAGGCCAAAGCCAACAAGAAAAGTGCCTTGAAAAAGCAATCCCGGACCGAAGGGGCCACAACGAAACGAGGAGATGAAAGGAAAGCGAGCACTCTGTCCAAAGACCAGGACGGCTCAGGCGACGCATGAGCAGGCCGGAGGTGAAACAATGCACGAGACAGCTTGCGAAACGGCGCAGACGTAACATCGATACCGAAAGCAAGCTGAAGCGGCTCCGCCAGCGCCGCACGATACGAAGCGACAGTGTTAGGCATAAGATGACGGTCCTGAAACAACCACGAGAGGAAGGACAAGACCACCCGAACAGACAAGGAGCTAACACGACGAAGACGCAAAAAGAAACGGAAGGACCGCCAGGAAAACTGCATACTGCCGCCGAGAAGAAGCCCTCAGGTGGGACACCAACAAGGAGGCCACCTGATCACCAGAGATATGATGATAGACTCGAGTCAAAAAAACCATACGCGAAGACTCGAGGAGAAGATCGAACCAGCTACGTGACGTACCGGCCCGATCTGCTGAAAGAGGCGGAGCCGCGGGAAAAACCCTCGGGTTCGGACACCGAGCAACCAGCGCCTGAAACCAAGGCTGGGCCGGCCACCAAGGGGCCAGAAGGACAACTCTCCCCTGGTAAGTCTCTAAGCGAGTCAGGACCTGGAGCAACAGCCGAACCGGGGGAAAAAGATACAGGAACCCCCACCTCGTCCAGTCGAGCCGAAAGGCATCGACCCCGACGGCCTCGCAATCGGGGAAGGGCGCCGCATAAACGGGAAGACGCCGCGACCACGCCGACGCGAAGAGGTCCACCTCGGGGCGCCCGAACGTCTGGCAAAGCCAAAGGAAGGACTCATCGTCGACCGTCCACTCCGTGGAGAGAGGAACGAAGCGAGACAGGGCGTCGGCCAAGACGTTGGACACGCCCCGTACGTGAACCGCCAGGAGAGCCAAACCCCGAGAACTCAGCAGACGAGTCACCCGAAGCGACCAACCCCAAAGAGACAAGGACCGCATCGAACCCCCGCGGTTCAGGCAATGAACCACCGGAGAGCAGTCCGAATGGAGCCGAATCGTCGATCCGCGGGCCACCCGAATCCTCCCCAGAGCAAACCACACTGCCGCGAACTCCCGCACCGTACCGTGAGCTCGACGGAAGGACGGATCCCAACGCCCCTGGCCGGCCTGGTGAGCACTGGTCACAAAACCCCAGCCGAGACGACGCATCCGGGTACACATCGAGCGAGGGCTCGTGACGCAGCAACCGACGCAAGTCCCCCGGGGGTCGAACTCTGCGATCGCGAGAGAGGCGGAAGGGGGAACCCCGAAGGAACCAGAACAGCCGTCGAAGCCAAACCTCGTCCCGGCGGGTAGACCACCATCGCGAAGTTCAGGCTCCCGCACAGCCCCTCGAGCAACCGCCGGGTGACCCGAGGGCCCTCCAGAAACAGACGAAGGCGGGACCGCAGCCGCAGGAGAGACTCCGGAGGGAGAGACAAGGAGGCGGTTCGAGAGTCCCACACGAGACCCAGCCATGTCCGAACCTGAGAGGGAACCAGATGGGACTTCCTCCAGTTCACCAAGAACCCGAACCCGGCGAGCTGGGAAAGAACCAAATCCCTGGCTAGCAAGCAAGCTGACTGGCTGGGAGCCCAAACCAGCCAGTCGTCGAGGTAGGCCAACACTCGAACACCTAGGAGACGCAAACGAGCCACCACAACCCGTGTAAGGCGTGTGAACACGCGAGGTGCCAGGTTCAACCCGAACGGGAGACAACGAAAGCGGTAACTCAGACGCCCCACTACAAAACCGAGCCAGTCCCTGAACTGCGGATGAATCGGGACATGCCAATAAGCGTCCCGGAGGTCCAGGGACACCATCCAAGCTCCCGGCTCCAAGAGGAGCCGAACCTGAGACAGCGTAGTCATCCGAAAGGAGGGGCAATGAACCCAGGGGTTCAGACGGGACAAGTCCAGAATGAACCGCAGGTCCGCGCAGTCCCGTTTCCTGAACCGGAAACAGACGGGAAACCCATCTGAGGGACGACGTCGTTTCGACGACGCCCAAGCGTACCCACTCCAAGACGACTCGACAGAGCGCAGGGGAAGAAGCCTGCCCTGCCAGCCCCGACCCCCCAAAGAGGGGAGGGGCCACCCAACGCCACCGCAGGCCGCGAGACACGACCCGAAAGGCCCACGAATCGTGGGACCAGGCGCGGGCGAACAGCGCAAGCCGCCCCCCCATCGCCCCGTCAAAGGGGCAAACCGCGAAAGGGCCGGCGACCCCTACGAGACCCAGAACCCCGCACAGCGCGAACACCGCGCCGACCAGACGAGGGAGGGTCCGCAGGAGGAGCCAACCCCAAACCTGACACCAGAGGCCTACCACGACGAGAGGAACCCCGAGCCCTGGCACGACCTTTCCGGGAAGACTCACCCCGGGACCCCCTGAAAACCAACAAGTCCGACATCGGACGACAAGCCGCCGACGCAGCCTGAATAAACTGCGCCACGGCCGACTCCCCAAACAGGAGAGGACAAAAAGGTGAAGAACGCCTAAGAGCCAGAGCCCAAGCAGATCCCATGGAGGAACCCAGCACCGCCTGCCGACACGCGAGACGGGAAGCATAGAACAGGGAAACCGCATCCCGCAAAATCGGCGTGAACAGCTTCAACAAGGCAGCCGACGAACGCGCAGCCGAGGACAAGGTGCCGGACCCCGGGACGGACCCAAGCGTCCCCACATCCTCCACGAGCCAATCCGAAGACAGCTCCAGGAGGGAAAAGAACCGCAAGGCCGAACACAAAAGGCCCCGAGCGCGCAAGTCCTCCGCCACGAGCGCCGCCGAAAGGGAGGGAACCTGCACATGGAGCTGAATAACGCCCACATCGCGGGGAAGGGCAGGGGCAAACAAGCACTCATTCAGGTACTCAAGTTCACCCCCCAGGAAAACCTGAAGCACCGTGGAAGCTTCCCGCCACTCCAGCGTGCGGGAACGACAGAAGGAATGCCAGGAATCCAGACCAAACAAGGGGCAGTCTGCTAGCCAGGACGACTCCGGAACCTCGTAACGGAGCCAGAAAGGGAACGAAGTCCCAAACCTGAACGTGGACGGATCCATTTCCGAGGCATAATCCGGGTCACGCAGGAGGTAAGCTGCAAAGGCCGCTCGCACCACACCAGGTTGGATGCGATAAGCCGAAAACCTCCGGAAGGACGGAACCGACGTACCCGGGGGAACACGGAACCGTACCCGGGGAGGGGCCTACACCAAATCCAACTCGTACGCAGAGGGGGGGAAAGAAAACCCCACTCCTTGTAACAATAAGCCCCGCTCAGTGGGAAGAAAAACCCCGGCGGGGTCCAGCGGGGCCCAAGGCCCCCAAGGCAGCCCCTCCCCAGCCTCGAGGTCCGTCACCACAGGACCCGAGGCCGAGTCCTCTCCCCAAGCCCCGACCCCACAAGACAAGGACGGAGCAGCCGGAAAAGCTGGAGGAAGAGGGGCCCACTGGTCAGACCCTGAAGCTTCGGCCGGGAGACAAGACTCGAATGCCTCTGCCGCCCCCCCGGAAGGGGCAACCCCCGAAGCTGCCCGAGTCTCGAGATCAAGTAACCCCTGCTCCGACCCCGAAACCCTCAGACGCTTCGGGGCCGGAAGCAGGGGCGGGGGACCAGAACGAACAGAAGGGGAAGGACGAGGAGGTGCGGACTGAACCAGGATTGAAGCGACCCCCACCCCCAAGTCCGGGTCTCGAAAAGCAAAGCGGGGCAGCCCCGGGGCATCCGGGGAAGCAACCAACCGAGCGCGTTGCAACAGACGAAACCTAGACTGCAACGCACGTGCCGCCTGTACCCGAATAGAATCAGAGGATTGGGTAAATTGAGTCACAAGCAAGCAGCAACACTCACAGGACTCAGGGTCGAAAGTATCACCTACCCAACAGGCAGCGTGGCAGAGGCAAAAACAATGAGGGTCACCCTGAGACAAGGGGACCGAGCAACCCTCAAATTCGCACACAGCGAGTGGGGACTCCGGGGTCACATCCATCGGACCCACGCGCCCCCTAGGGGATTCCCAGGGTCCTGAGCGTTTACTTTAAGAGGACTCGCGCTCAGGTAGTCCCAGGCAGGGTGCTGCAAACCGGCGCCCAAAACTACCAAGCAAACTTCTAAAGCTGAACCCCAGGGACGTGTACACTCACGGGGACCTAGCAGGGGGCGCCACCGATGAGAACAGTGGAAGGGCAAAAACAAACTGAATAAAATGACAGAACCCCCCACCAGGCAAAAACAAAAAGAAAAACAAAACCCCGCAAGAGGACAGCGAACCCCAAGGAACAGAGCCGGCCGCGATGTCGGGAAATACAAGCTGAGCAGCACCCTGCGCCCCTACCAGTGCAAACCGCCTCTTACCTGCCGGTAACAAGGGAGAACAGAACACCCAAGAGCCCAACAGGCGGCCGAAAAACCGAAAGGTAAAACGGACCAGCAGAGGCAGACCCCGAGGAGCCTGTGGAAGGTGGCCCCAAGCCCCAAGGGCAGTACTTACAGGGCACCTAGGGAAGGCAGCCCTAGGCGCATGCAGCCCGAGTACTGAAGATAACTCCTGGCTCTCGCACCCACAAAACTAACACCACACGCAAAGCACAGTGCAGTAGCGACACCGGAGCCAGAGCACACGACCATCGCCTATAGCATCAGCCTCAAGAACTGAGGTGTGGGTAGCCGGCGCGGGGGGTCTGGGGCTCCCCCTTCCCCCTCCCGGGGAGGGGGGAGCTGCGCAGACAGCGGCACGGCAGTGTGTGACGTCACACTAGTTTGCTTGTTTTCGGTTGGGGAGTTCTATCCACTAGTTCGGTTTTAGGTAGCAATTTTAACCAGAATAGGGGTTTGTTTTGGGGCGCTTACCTTTCTGGGTGCCTGTTCCGGTCGATGGCAGACATAGAATGCTTCCACTAACACGGGGGCTTCTATAGGCCATTGCTCCCCTTGCCTCTCTGAGGGGGCCCGGTTCTGGCCGTGGTCCCCGGTAGGCCTAAGAACTCCATACACATGACTGATGCCAAAGTCTGACATTAGCATATCAGCCTGGGATAGCTCCGGGGAGCCGACGGGGCTCCCCCCAGAAAAGCAATTACTTTCGAAATCAACACAACAAATACATATACAGTTTTACCGAAGTCCAGCTGAAAAACATTGTGAAGATCATGGCAGAGATCATTATCAATTGCCTACAGATGACGCAGAATGCCTCACAACAACAGACTCAAGAAATTACTTGTGTAATAATGGACAAGACTGTGTAGCAGGCCACAGTTTCACAAGAAATAGACAGTCTGAGACAAACAACAGTTGGGTAGTCAAGACACCAGACCATCAACATTCACAAAAGCAACTGCAAGAAGCAGTCACCACTCAAGATCAACAGAATCTTACAACACAAGAGACAGACATCAACAGCTAATGCAGTCTGATATGCAACAACACCAACAAAGAAGTATTGAACAGCAGAGATGCACAGGTTCCAACAACACAAGAGGCAGGCATGAACAATCAATGCAGCCCAATATGCAGCAGCATCAACAACAAAATACTGGATGGAAGATGCATAGATTCCGATAACACAAGAAACAGCCACGAGGAACCAATACAGTCCGATGTGCAGCAATACCAACAGCAAAGTGATGGACAACAGGGATGCACAGATTCCAACATTGCAGATGACCATGAGCAATCAGTGCAGTCTGATTTGCAGCAACACGACTTGTGAGGTGGAGAATATAGATGTCGATTCCGAAGAGGAGTTCTACTAGAACAGGCAACACCAACCGAAACCGTCGTTTGGCCATTACAAATACTGCAGTGGAACATACGAGATCTTGGAAATAAAAACCACATCCTTCAGGAGGCTGCAATCAGTACGAAAGCAGATATAATCGTTCTGGAAGAAACTATTCCCCCCCCCCAGCCACTGAAGTCTTTCAAATTAGCTGGATATCAACACAATATTATACCATATGAACAGGGGAGACAAAAAGGGTTAATGACCTTAGTCAGAAACACCATACCTAGCAAGAAAACAGACCCAGTTTCATGTGGGGATGGAGTAGAGGTATTAGCAGTAACAGAGAACATGGTTAATATTACGCTCCTCTTATACAGTCGTCTACAAGCCCCCCCCTAGATGTAAACTAGAAGCAGAGGCAGTGCTTGCCTTGGCCATGCATGAAAATGTAATTATTGCTGGGGATTTTAATGCTTATCATCAAGAGTTAAGTGTGACTTGGCCAGCCAATGCAGATGGGCACCATTTAGCTGCAGCTGTGAGAGAAGTGCCTGAAATTACACTTCTTAACAGTGGGGAACCCATTCACATTCGAGGGGGTTCCCTTGATCTTACATTAATCTCAACAGCACTCAAGCATCAGGCGAAGTGGGAGGTAGACCCAGTGATCATCAGTGACCACCATGCTACTCTCACAACACTAAACATAGAATGACCTCCTACACCATCTACACAACCTACATGGAATTTAAAAAAAGCTAACTGGAATATATACCAATAAGAACTTGAAAAATGATATGCAACATACACACCACCTAAGAATTTGAACATACATGAGACCAATCTCCAGGAAGCCATTTGCAGCTGCTGCAGACAAAGCTATTCCAATCATTATCCCAGGAAACACAAAATGAAAGAACTATTGGTTCAATAGTAATGAAGTTACAGAACAAAACCACAGTCAACATCTTAAGGAAACATCTAAAGAGAAACCCCTTACCAGAAGAAAGAACTCTGCTAAGAGCAGTGATATCTGAAGCAAGACGAGTTTCTAGAGAGGTAAAGGAGGCAAGATGGTTTGAGTGGTGTCAAACTCTAAATTAACATAGTCTTGGCACGATATGTGGCCAGATTAAAACCATATCAGGTCGACTAGACCAACCACAAGCATGTATTCAACCATTGCAGGAGGCTGAGAGACTTGCTCTCCAATTTGCAGAAAGAGCAGCCTCATATCAGCTTGTGCAGCACCTTGCGCCCCAGCCAGCAACAACACTACTTCCTACTTAGGGCTAAACAAAGGCCTCGAAACCCCCAGCTGGCTCCAAGGGTGGGGTAAATGCCAGGCAGCAGGAACCCTTACGAAAGAGAAGGCCCGAAAGCTCTAGGGAAGGCAACCCTAGAACCCTATGGGTAGTACTTACAGGATGCTTCGGGAAGGCAGCCCTGGTACACTATGTTACTCCTGGCCAATGTGACACAAAAAGTAGGAAATACAACAAGGGCACAAAATCCTGCAGGAAAGCGAGGCCAGAGTTGATAAGCACTCCAGAGAGTTTCAGCCTATAAACTGAGGAGCTGGGCAGCTGGCATGGGGGTGTGGGGGCTCTGCCCTCCCCCCTCCAACTCAGAGGAGGGGGAAGCCCTGTTTTCTTTTGGGGAGTTCAGTTTCTCTGTTCAAACTTGAGTTTTTTCCAATTTCCTACCATGTGGGGTTTTTGTTTTGAGATGCCTACCTTTATGGGTGCCTCACTCCAAGGCAGACAGAGAATACCCCCCAAATATAAGGGGAGTTTCCATAGGCCATTGCTCCTTGTGCCTCTCTGAGGTTCGTGGTCCTTGGTAGGCAGAACTCCACTGACTGAAGCCCCAAACTAATATAGCGTATGTCAGTCCTATAGCTCCTGGGAGCCAAAGGGGCTCCCCCCATAGAAAATCTGATCAGAGGTGTAAACCCATAAGATGAAAATAGTCAAACCAACAAAGTGTCTTAGACAAAGTTCAATAATATGAGACACATCACTACACCAGCTTAATATTTCCTGGAGTTAAAATGGAGCACTTGCCTATCCACATCCTAGAAGATATGTGGCAAGACTAAGTAAAGTATACATGGAGTATACTTAAGTGGGTTCTGGGAGTTCTTAATGCTCCCCAAGCCCACACTGGTACTCTGGGAACTTGCAAGCCTGGAGTTTGACTTGTAAAAACTTTGGAGAATTCATTTCATAGGTAATAAGACATACAATGACCAGGATAGGCGGGTGCCAGAGATCAATCCCAAAAGTTGATACAGGTATAAAAAGTCATTTTTACAGATAGTCGACAGTTGGTTGACAAAATATTTCCAAGTAAAAGTCATAGAAGATTTTGCTCCACCTGTTACAGGTGGAACATCAGTAACAAATATACCTATAGTCATGTCAATCTTCTTTCAGATATATAGATGATAGGCATTTATGTTGAAAGTGGAGGCAATAATTTCAACAGTCATGTTTAGCTCCACAAATGACTAGTTTTCTTGATTTATTTTTGTAACAAAATAATTAAGCAGACAGTGCATCTTACAGATTGCATGCTTACAAAGAGCATTGGCTGTAGTGGGGGATGGCACCAAGTAGAGTTAGTTAAAAAAGAAGGGAGTGAAAGGGAGACTGGAAATACAGAAAATAACGACAAAGTGGCATTTTCCAGTCAACTTTGTTATAATGCCACTGAAAAAAAGAGAAGGGGGAGGAGGAAGAGAAGACTAGAGGGACTAGAGAATGGGGAAATGATTGGTGTCTTGAAGATCATGAAGGACCTGCCAATTCAGATCCAGGTAAATGCATTTAGTAGAAGGATCAAGAGCAACATTTGTTGCACCACGAGAGGATAAGTAAAAAGACAAAAGAAGAGGATTTTGTAAAATCACCTCTGTTAAGAATACAATACCATATATAAATAGGCTAAGATGGATACATCATCATAATACAACAAAAAGATGGGCAGTGAATTAATCAAGATACAACCAGTGCATCTGCCTGCATAAATGCTTGAAGAAAACTTACATACTGTATTGGAATTTGAGGAGAGGAATTACAAAGAGAAGAGCAAAATGAGAGGTATAAATGAACAAGATTGTCTAAGTTGAAAATTTGGTATTAACCCTTAAACTACACATGGCATATATATACACCATAGGGTGCCAGGCATGATTTAAATGGCCCCATGGCTACACGGGGATCACATCAGCTTCCTCAGGGCTCTTGTAAACAGACGCCATGTTTAAAAAAAATTGTGGGCAATATTCTCCGGTGTGAGAGCCACAGTACTGTTGAAGCAATCAAGGCTGGCGTACGCAGCATGTGCCAACAGCATTGTTGTTCAGCTTGTGACCAATGCATTGCCTAAAAATGTTAAAATAAATATGTAACTGCTATTATTTAGCGACGACAATATTACAGGTGGCTCCTATGATAAAAATTACCAGGATTGTGATAATAGCAGGATTGTTGTGACAATTAGCACTGTGTGAGAGTAATAATGCTATGGGAGGCAGGGAGATAGCGTCGTTTACTGACTATGTGGCCACCTGTTATTGTCTGTATTCACCACACCAGCTCAGTGGTTCTCTATGGTGAACACAAATGTAGATACTTATATATAATGTGTGTATTAGTGTAATAACAGCAAAAGGATTATGTTGGGTGGAGCCAATTGGGTGACAGAGGTGGTGTCGTCTGCATGACTTGACTAGCTGTGTAGAGGGTGGCCACTATGCACCCTACAAGCTTAGGTGAACAGTTACGGTGCATACAACAAGTAGATACTTCTATATATAATGTGTGTGTACAAATCCACAAGGGCCGTGACGAGGATTCGAACCTGCGTCCGAGAGCATCCTAGACGCTGCCTTAATCGACTGAGCTACGACATGGTCAAGATTTGTTCATTTGATGCATCACGCAATTGTGATTTCTGTGTGTAATGTGTGTGTATATAGTGTAATAACACCCCAAACAGTATTGTTGGGGAGAAATTTAGTGCGCCTCACCTAATTGTACTTGCGGGGGTTGAGCTCTGGCTCTTTGGTCCCGCCTCTCAACCGTCAATCAACAGGTGTACAGGTTCCTGAGCCTATTGGGCTCTATCATATCTACACTTGAAACTGTGTATGGAGTCAGCCTCCACCACATCACTTCCTAATGCATTCCATTTGTCAACCACTCTGACACTAAAAAAAGTTCTTTCTAATATCTCTGTGGCTCATTTAGGCACTCAGTTTCCACCTGTGTCCCCTAGTGCATGTGCCCCTTGTATTAAATAGCCTGTCTTTATCTATCTACCCTATCAATTCCCTTGAGAATCTTGAATGTGGTGATCATGTCCCCCCTAACTCTTCTGTCTTCCAGCGAAGTGAGGTTTAATTCCCGTAGCCTCTCCTCGTAGCTATTACCTCTCAGCTCGGGTACTAGTCTGGTGGCAAACCTTGGAACCTTTTCCAGTTTGGTTTTATCCTTGACTAGATATGGACTCCATGCTGGGACTGCATACTCCAG
This sequence comes from Procambarus clarkii, assembly GCF_040958095.1. NCBI lineage: Eukaryota > Metazoa > Arthropoda > Malacostraca > Decapoda > Cambaridae > Procambarus > Procambarus clarkii. Next base: position 21,303,374 of record NC_091212.1, read on the forward strand.
GATTGGCCTGACATATATGGTATACAAAGTTCTTTGTATACCATAGGTAATAATATCTTTGCGGCAACTCCCACCTGTCAGCTTGGGTGACGCTGACCGCCTCTGACGACCGCTCCGTCAAAGTCCACATTTTTCCAGACTTCCTCGACCTATTGTGCCCAAAATATATCGCCAACGTTTTTTTCCCCCCGTGCTCAGGGAACACAAATTAACATTTTTAGAAGACGAAAAAAAAATTTAGAATTTTTTTTTCTTGAGCACAGGGGTGTAAATCTCCTCAGGATCCCTTAGCAGCTTAACCCTTAACCACTGCACTGCGCAAAGCGCCTTTAGGTGCTCAGAGAGTTGTGCTTTTTGTTTTTTTATTTGGCTATATTTTAATGTTTTTTAATGTTTTCATTACTATTTGTGTTTTGAAATGGAAATAGTTGACTTTGGAAACATTTTGACATTAAATTTACCTGAACATTTGTAAAAATAACAAAAATATGTCCTTGACAATTGCACCAAGACGTTTTTGCTGAAAATAGGTGAGCAGTGCAAGGGTTAAACAGCGCAATACATACATATATGATTTGAGTAACTCACAAAACGTTGCAAATCATATACAGTATATATGATTTGCATATTTAAAATAGTTAGAATAGTTCAACACATACATAGAGCTCACATCTGCTTCCAAAGACCGCCAGTAACCATCCCCCATCTTGAAAAAAATCCAGAGTCCCTCACTTTCCTTCTAGGGCCTTAGTAAGAAAATGATGAACATTGCTTGGCAACATCACCATCCAGTATCTGAATGTTTAGGGCAGCCAGGAGGAGACACTAATCTTTTAGCAACAGCAAATGAGTGATTACCGTGTATATATTTGAGGCAAAATGTGTGCTTATGCAATTTTATGATTTAGGTTTAAAATATATATATACATGTATTATTATGAATATGTATGTGGGTGTCTTTATATCTTTACTTGTATATCCATACAAGTAAATCCATTAAGTAATATCAAAGTAAGTAAAGTAAGCACTCCTATTGGGGAGTGTTGTACATTCTGCTATGGCGGTATGTTCACTCACAAGATGAGTGGCGCTGCCCAATAAACTCGCCCCTCGGGGCAAAATTTAAAAATTTAGTAAGTAAAGTAAATAAAAGTAATACAGAGCACCACTTGGTTTCCGAACTTTAGTTATCCGAAACTTCCAGTTTCCCGATTGGGGTTGGGGAGTCATGCTACCCGAACAAAGTTCGGGTAGGAAGGGGTCCACCAAGCGTCACACCGGCTTGTGGTGGTGGGTGGGCGATGGTCCAGTTTGCCCACTGTGACTTCACAGATTCACGGCCTATTATTCCTATTATTTTGAATTGCCATAAGGCTGGAATGTTCATTCTGTGCTTTTGTTTTACATATCTGCACAATCAAGAAACATCTGTGCACCATGTTGGCTCCAAATGCACCCATTGCGTCAGTGATGGCTGACTGGTGGGTGGATGGACGATGGAACTTAGTTGGGAGGCAGTATGAATGAGGGGGGAGGAGAATCAGTGAGAGAGGGGGGGAGAGAGATGCTAGGAGGGAGGGGGAGGTAGGGAGAGATGTTAGGAGGTAAGGAGAGATGCTAAGAGGGAGGGGGAGGTAGGGAGAGATGCTGGGAGGTAGGGAGAGATGCTAGGAGGTAGGCAGGAAGGGATGGAAGTAGTGAGAATTAGGGAGGGAAAGGCAGGCTGGCAGGCACAGGCAGGCAGGCAGGCAGGCTAGCTTGCAGGCAGGGAGTGAGTGGTAGTCACGCGGTTGAACCGCGTGACCTTGAGAGATGGGATGTAGGGGGCCGGGTGGTTTGTTGGTGGTGGGGGTGAGACCGGCTCATTCCCGAAGATAAGCCTAACACACACTACCCGTTAGCATGATGGCAGGGGGGGAGGCAGGCTGGCTGGAAAGGAAGCAGGCTGGCAGGCAGGCAGGCAGGTTGGCAGGCAGGCAGGCAGGCAGGCAGGCAGGCAGGCAGGCAGGCAGGCAGGCAGGCAGGCAGGCAGGCAGGCAGGCAGGCAGGCTGGCTGGCTGGCTGGCTGGCTGGGAAGGAGGCAGGCAGGCAGGCTGGGAAGGAGGCAGGCTGGGAAGGAGGCAGGCTGGGAAGGAAGCAGGCTGGCAGGCTGGGAAGGAGGCAGGCTGGGAAGGAAGCAGGCTGGCAGGCTGGGAAGGAGGCAGGCTGGGAAGGAGGCAGGCAGGCAGGCTGGGAAGGAAGCAGGCTGGAAGGCTGGGAAGGAGGCAGGCTGGGAAGGAGGCAGGCTGGCAGGCTGGGAAGGAGGCAGGCTGGCAGGCTGGGAAGGAGGCAGGCTGGCAGGCTGGGAAGGAGGCAGGCTGGCAGGCTGGGAAGGAGGCAGGCTGGCAGGCTGAGAAGGAGGCAGGCTGGGAAGGAGGCAGGCTGGGAAGGAGGCAGGCTGGCAGGCTGGGAAGGAGGCAGGCTGGCAGGCTGGGAAGGAGGCAGGCTGGCAGGCTGGGAAGGAGGCAGGCAGGCAGGCTGGGAAGGAGGCAGGCAGGCAGGCTGGGAAGGAGGCAGGCTGGGAAGGAGGCAGGCTGGCAGGCTGGGAAGGAGGCAGGCTGGCAGGCTGGGAAGGAGGCAGGCTGGCAGGCTGGGAAGGAGGCAGGCAGGCAGGCTGGGAAGGAGGCAGGCTGGGAAGGAGGCAGGCTGGGAAGGAGGCAGGGTGGGAAGGAGGCAGGCAGGCAGGAAGCGATATATGGGTGTTGAAGTGAACTGTGAACCACGTGACCTTTGAGAGTGTGTGTGTGTGTGTGTATGGGTTTGGGGTGGGGGGTGGGGGTGGTGTGTCGGTGGTGGGGGGAGAGGGGGAGGTGTGTCGGTGGTGGGGGGAGAGGGGGAGGTGTGTCGGTGGTGGGGGGAGAGGGGGAGGTGTGTCGGTGGTGGGGGGAGAGGGGGAGGTGTGTCGGTGGTGGGGGGAGAGGGGGAGGTGTGTCGGTGGTGGGGGGAGAGGGGGAAGTGTGTCGGTGGTGGGGGGAGAGGGGGAGGTGTGTCGGTGGTGGGGGGAGAGGGGGAGGTGTGTTGGTGGTGGGGGAGGGACCGGCTGACTCCGTAAGCCTAACCACACTCCACAGACCTGTGACCCAGATTTGTTTCTTAAATGTACAGTACATCATCGTATATTTTAGGCAGGATGTGCCTGCAGGCTGGCAGGAAACATCCAGAGGATGTTTGCCAGACTTCTTAATAATCAGTTAGGAACAATTAAGGACTTTTATAAAGCAGATCAGGACTTCACTTATTGATGAGTACAAACAAAACACGGTCGCATTTACGCCATGAACCTGACGATTTTTTCCCCTAGAGTTTTTTTCATAAATTTTTCGGAAAAATTTCTTTTTACATTTCTAGTTTATTTTTCCCCTCTATTTCTCGTATACGAACTTACATGTTAACCGACGGGTCTCGTCCCCAAGGGGTTCGGAAACCAAGTGGTGCTCTGTATCCATATCCATTAGGGAGCCGGTCGGCCGAGCGGACAGCACGCTGGACTTGTGATCCTGTGGTCCCGGGTTCGATCCCAGACACCGGCGAGAAGCAATGGGCAGTTTTTTTTTTCACCCTATGCCCCTGTTACCTAGCAGTAAAATAGGTACCTGGGTGTTAGTCAGCTGTCACAGGCTGCTTCCTGGGGGTGGAGGCCTGGTCAAGGACCGGGCCGCGGGGACACCAAAGCCCCGAAATCATCTCAAGATAACCATACATATTTATATTTTCAAAGTTTTACATAATAGACAGTAACTTTGACACACAAATATAACCTTTTAGCATGAAAAAAATAAATAAATTGAGAAACAATGAAAATAAATCATCAAAGTTATTTGATGATTTATTCAAACCTCAACTAAAAATATGCAACTTCTCCAAGCCACTACAGCTAAACCACAAGAGCTAGAAGATTTTTATTTGGATTTTTGTGCTTCCTGACGGCTATTTAACAAGGTCCCAAGAAAAAATAATTTTTTCAGAACAATTTTTTTCTTGAGCAGCCTGGGGATGTTTGCTATTTAACAGTTAGCAGTTAAAGGGTTAAGCACTGTACTGTACTTTAAATATATACTGTACAATGTAATAGGATGTTATCTGACTTAATAAGGCAGCAAAATGTTATTTTTTAGGTTAATGATTATTATTATATATAACCTAGAGCTTTTAGAATGATTTGTAAGGAAGAATTCAAGTATCAAATAGGGGTACAAAATATACACAGTAATATTATATTGCTGCATGAAACCAATATTTTGGCAACGTTAAACTGGATATGTATTTTTATAAAACTTCTAATTTGAGAAAAAAACATACACAACACATTTACACTCAGTGCTAGCACAAATAAGATACAGTGGTACCTTGGTTTACGACTGCCCTAGATTACATGTATTTTTTTGTGTATGACCTCAAATTTCTTGTAAAATCTGACTTGGTACACTATTTTTGCCTTGGAATATGACATCTGTTGATACTTTTATGGGTCGAGCAAGCGTGTAGTTCTGCTGGTGCGGGCGAGGCATGCTCAGTTTACCAGTGTCTCCCACCTAGTGACGGCCATGCTTGAATTTTTTGTAAAAAATTTAATTTTTTTCTGCTCTTTTTGGTTTCTGACCAGTTAAATCCCTATTATATATTACACCATGGGTCCCATGAAAGTCAGTGGTAAAGTTCAATCCAAGAAAATGGTTGTGAGGATAACGATAGAGGAAAAAGACATCATTAATAGTGAATGAATGTGATGTCTCACTACAGACAAGTGTTAAACCGTAGGGGAAAAACAAGTGTCTTTAGACAAATTCTTAGTAAGACAACTAAGCAATTAGCCACAACCAGGTCCTAGTGGTATGCCTGCAAATAAGTAATTATCATAAGAAGACACCGGGAACGCTATGTAGCACCATCGAATGTGCGGAATAATCAGAGGGCGCTAAACATCACCAAGGATGCCAATACGAGAACAGAAACGCATAAGGCAAATGATATCTAAAGTATCCGATTCACCAAGAATTATATCGAGGGATAAGCGACCACGAGGGATGGTCGGAAAGCAAGACACACGCTCGTCCTGGAAGTCAGGACATTCAACTAGGATATGCACGACTGAAAGAGGGACAATACAATTTGGACAATAATAAGCAGGGTGGCGCTCCATTATGTGACTGAGAGTTAAGCGTGTATGGCCAATACCCAACCTCACCAGAGCCATTTCCCATCGCCGGTTACGGTGGTAGGAGGATAGCCATGAGGACACACTACTTTTAACACTTTCGCGCTCTCGGCGCTCAAAAAAAAAAATACCCCAGATGCTTTCGGCACTTCGCGCGCCTACGCGGTAAGACCGAAAAAGTGTACACTCTTTTGACTGTCCTGACAATAATTGAAGGCGCACGTATTTAAATTTGGTATCACTGTGTTCGCAATGAAATTGTCTATAAGAGCATACCTATAAAATGCCGTCCAAGCATAAGGAGTATCAACACCAAATAAAAAACTATGCAGATCACTCGCCGAGAGCGCCAAACAGCAACAAAATGTTTCCACTCTCTTAATGGTTGCGAAGCCTACATTTGTCCTACATCGCTAATTTTGGTATCATTGGAATCGCAATAAAATTCTCTACACGGACATATGCATATGAATGTTTAATATAGGTAATTGCCCACCCGCAAGAGTGTGTGAAGTGGAGAGTAGTTAGCCGCGAGCGCACTGGCGAAAACACAATCATGCTTGGAAAGTTTATACATTTATACGTTTCCTGACCCTACTTTTCTATGTACGTATTTCTTTTTTATACCAATGTGTTCGCAATAAAATTTTCTATAAGATGAACTGTATAACATTTGTACAAAGCATGTGTAAGAGAAGCGCCAAATATAGAACCACGTCGCTCAGTATGCGTTCGCGGCAGAAACGAACGCATTGTTTTCGTTCGTTTGATGTTTGTCATGTTTATACTTGTTGAAACATTTTATAATTTGTATGACAGTGATCGCAGTAAAATTCCCTACACAGACATATACATAAAACATACAAATATTTCCCACGTGTTGGATATATCAACGGCTAAAGGGAACCCACTGCCAAACGCTCGCCACACCCCCAAACATACTTTGTGTATTTTTTTTTTTACTCATAGAAGTTTATGTGATATAATATTCATTCTGGTACCAAAAAATTCGCAAATAAATTCTCTACAAAACAAAAGTATCCCCATCCATTTCGGTTAAAAAATGGAATTTATAGAAATATTTTTTCGATTGACGAGAAAAGTAGGCAGTTATGCGGAATCGTAAGAAAAACCAGTGACGAGTTATCTCTAATCGAAAGCGCGAAAGTGTTAAGAGTACGCAGTTTGTTACCAGTAACAGAAGACCAACAATCCTGCCAACGGGTAAGGATGGAGGAATGAATAACTGGGTAAAAGTCGGAATAAGGAATACCATGACGGGATATAGGACAAGAGTGGACAGCTTCCCTAGCGGCAGCATCCGCACGCTCATTTAAAGAAACGCCAATATGGCTGGGAACCCAGCAACTGACAACTGACTTCAATTTTCTGGAAATAAGAAGCCGCCAATGTTCAATCTCGACGACCATTGCATGGACCGGATTGAAGGACCTGAGAACCATGAGGGCACAACGAGTGTCAACGAAAACCACAAAGGAAGACTGACAACGAGAAAGCAGGAGACAAAGAACATAGAGAATAGCATAAAGTTCTGCTGTGAAGATGCTAGTCTCTGGAGGTAGGCGACACATATAAGTGCGGTCAGGAAAAACAGCAGAGTAGCCTACACCATCCACAGACCTATACCCATCAATGAAGATGAAAATAGAGTTGAAGTGTGAAGAAAAGTGCTCAAGGAAAAGGCGTTTCAGAACCATAGGAGGGGTAAAAGCTTTAGTGATGCGGGTCAAGGAAGAACAAAATTTTGGAAGGGGGACTCGCCACGGGGGCAAGGAAGGAACAATACGAGGAGAAATATTAGAAATACAAACTGAAAGAGAATTCTGTTGGAGAGATAACCGGACAGAAAGAGGGAGGTGGTCAAGAGGAACAGGAACTACAAGAGGGGTAAAATTCAAAGCACGACAGAAAGGAGACGAGGGATGTTGCAAGGACAGCGCAAGACAGCGAAGACAGTAGTGATCACGACGGTCCCGGAGAGATAGGAAACCAGTGTCAACATACAAGCTGAGGGCGGGAGTCGAACGAAAGGCACCAGAGCTGAGGCGCAACCCAGTACGGCAAAGAGTAGAAGAAGCAGACGAGTAAGCAGGGCAGCCACAATCGAGTTTAGACAGGACGAGAGAGGAATGTAAAGCGAGGAGAGCGCGCCTATCTGCTCCCCAAGATGTATGGGACAAAACGTTAAGGAGGGTAAGAACCTTAGAGCATTCAACTCTGAGGTAAGAGATATGGGGCGACCAAGATGAACGAGTGTCAAAGATTAATCCCTAAAGCTTAGCGGATTCCTTGCACACAAGAGGATGACCATAGAGCAACAAAGAGGGACGTTCAGCATGCTTCTGAATAAAAGTCATAGCACAAGTCTTAGATGTAGAGAACCAGAAGCCATGACCAGTGGCCCAAGACGACGAAGGCATCAATCGCAAGATGAAGCCGCCATTGAAGGAGAGGCAAATCATCACCCTGACACCAAAGGATAAGATCGTCGACATAGAAAGCGAAGAAGACGCCAGAAGGAAGGGAGGAAAGAAGACCATAGAGGGCAACTTGAAAAATAGTAGTGCTCAGAACACTACTCAGGGGTACGCCCTCAAACTGCCTAAAACAGGCAGAGAGAGTGGTACCAAGCCGCACATGAAAGGAACGATGAGAGAGGAAACCCTGGAGGAAGAGAGGGAGATTCCCATGAAGGTCAAAAGAATGAAGTTGAGACAGAATATGATACCGCCAGGTAGTGTCGTAAGCCTTTTCTAGGTCAAAAAGGACAGCAACAATGGAGGTCTTCGCAGCAAAAGCAGTACAAATATAGACCTCCAAGTTTACCAGGACATCCATTGTGCTGCGGCACTTGTGAAAACCAAACTGAGAAGGGGAGAGGTGGTGATAAAGTGTTTTAAGAACCACATCAAACGAACATTAACCATACATTCAAAGAGCTTGCAGACACAACTCGTGAGGGCAATAGGGCAGAAATCCTTGGGGGATGATCTGAGAGACTCTGGTTTCCTAACAGGGAGGACAACAGCATTGAGCCAGTCCTCAGGGACTGACAACGACTCACAGACCCGATTGTACAGACTCGATAAATACTGAGATGTGCATGGAGGGAGATGGCGAAGCATTTCATAATGAATGCCATCGGAGCCTGCCATCGTAGAACCACAGAGGGCTAGGGCAGACTGAAGCTCAGAGAGAGAGAGAAGGGATCATTATAGGGAATTTGAAGATGAGTACAGAAATCTAAAGGACGAGATTCAAGAATAGGTTTACGAAGAAGGAAGGATTGGGGAAGATGAGAACCAGAACTAACAGATGAAAAGTGGGAACCCAGTTCGGTCGTGACCTGCAACAGATCCGCCACAAGAGCACCACGGAGGCGAAGGACCGGCGAGACATCGGGAACGAATTTACCTGCTATCTTGCGGATACATTTCCAGACCAGTGGTAGAGGAGTTTCGGACGTAACGGTGGAGACATAAGACGTGCAGCATGCACGTTTAGCCGCACACGGATGGTCCTACGGGCCACTGCACTCACCTTCCGAAACAAAAGAAAAGACTCAACCGTCTGCCGGCGGCGATGTCTCTTCCAGGCTGCACGCTTACAGCAGACAGCCCGAGCACAGTCCACATTCCACCAGGGAACGCACCTCCACGTTCCCCAAGAGGAAGAGCGAGGAATAGAATGGAGGGCAGTGTCAAAGATAGTGTCATTAAAAAGAAGGAGGGTGCGAGGGAGAGGCAGAACGGAGAGGTCGGAAACAGTAGCATGGAGAGTAAAGAGGCGCCAGTCAGCCTCAGCAAACCGCCACCTAGGGAAGGAGAGAGGAGGGTGAAAAGAGAAAAAGGTAACAAGGATAGGAAAATGGTCACTGCCATGGAGGTCATCAAGGACCCGCTACCCGAAATCTAAGGAAAGGGATGACGAGCACAGAGAAAGATCGAGACAGGAAAGGGAGCAAGTCCGAGAGTTCAAACGAGTGGGCTCACCAGAATTCAGAAGGGACAGGGAAGAAGAGAGGATGAAAGGTTCAAGAAGGCGACCCCGGGTGTTTGTCAGCACATCACCCCAAAGGGCATGACGACAATTGAAATCACTCAGCAGGGGCACAGGCTCTGGCACGGAGTGTAGGTGGTGTTTAAGATCGGAAAGAGAAAGTGGAACAGTGGGGGGAAGATAAATGGAACAAACCGTGTACCTTTACACACAAAGACACGGGCAGCAGAACAGTGGAGGCGAGGAAAATGTAAGGGGATGAAGGGAACATCTGAGCGAATCAAGAGAGCAAAAGAGTTCGGGCCCCAGTTGTTGCTTGGGCCCGTAACTCCCGTAACTGGGGCCAGTAGCGGCGTGGAGAGCCAAGAGAAGGAGAATGACAGGGAAGGAGGACCAGAGGGAGAGGAGAAAGAAGACACAGGCGACATGACAGACCGGGTAGAAAGGGGAACCCTAGACAGAGAACCAGGAGGGGGACCCTCCAGGAAAGAACAGAAGGAAACAGGGGAAGTGGTGGTGGGCGAATCTAGGTCTAAGGCTTGGAAATGGTTGTGAGACGAGACTGAGGAAGGTGGGAAGGACGAGGAGAGGAAGAGCGCACCACGCGAGCACAGGAGACGCCAGCGAAAGAGGAGAGACGATGAACTTGGTACCAAGCCTCAGGAAAAGACAAACGGTCCCTGTGCTTCAAGTTGAGAACGGCCGCCTCAAGTTTGTAACGTATAAATGTGCGGGAGAAGATAGGGTGGGCCTCACAGCAATTGAGGCAGCGGGCCTGGGGAGAAGTGCTCTCCAACTTAGAGTGACTCTCACCTCCACACATGGGACAGACAGAGACAGTACTAGAGCATTTCAGGGCACCATGCCCAAACCTCCAGCACTTATTGTAGAGCCAAGGAGATAGAGTATACTCCTGAATGGAGCATCTGGCACTAGCAAGAATGACAGAGGGCGGACGGGTCCTACCATCAAAAGTAATCTTCACAACCCGAAGGGGCAGACGGCGATGACCACGAGGGGAACGAGTAAACGTATCCACCTGGAGAACAGAATGACCCTGGGCTTCGAGGATATGCTTGATATCCTCATGGCAGTCTTTTAGATTCCTAACACCGGTCGCAACATGGTGCAGGTGGAGAACAGTGCCAACACTGGCATTTAACTGAGCGTTCCTGGAGACCCGAACAGGGGTCTCGCCAATGCAGGATAAGGCGGCCAAGCGGGTGGCTGCATCCAGAGGAGCAGCAGCAACGACATGGGTACCAAGACGGGTGGGGTTGAAGGTAAGAGACATCTACTGAATCTACAAGATGTCTATGAAGGGAAAAATCGTCAGAAGGAGTTGAATCTAAAGGATGGAGCTCAAAGTACTTAGTCCACATAGCAGGACCAAACAAAGCAAGGTACGAATGAGTATGGGAAGGGAGCATACGAGAGCGGCCGTGGCGGGGACGGCGATGAGAACCTTTAGAGAGAGACGGGTCATAAGACGCAGTAGTCACAATAAGAGATGGAGCCATGCAAGGGGACAAGATGGTCACCACAGCAGGCTTGGGGCTCGACCCAACCACAGAGGAGGGAAGGGAGCAGGGAGGAAGAGTCTGGTCTGGGCCTAAACCGGGCCCTGTAGTGGGGGCTACAGATCCCAGTCTTCCAGGACGGTCCGACTCGGGGGGCCTGGTCGCCCACCCCATGAGCATGGGTAAGAGAAGTCGTGTTGTCATCCATGCAGCAAGCAATTTCAAACGTTTGGGACCCGGAACCAAGGGATACCACCTACCAGGGCAGCCAGGGAGGCCGAGCGCGGGCCAGTGCAGTAAGGGTGCATCGTCCCCAGGGGTGCTCCCCCTTTTCAACAGGGAAGTCCTACTACATCATCCATTCTCCCACACTGGTGCTAAGACCCCATTCCCCCTATCGACCCAGCCTGGACACCCAACCATCCACTCAGGACAGCCCCTCACGGGTGACCCCTGCAGCGAGTGGTCCGGTGACTCACAAGGCCCCTACGTGGTGCCCTTCAGCATGTACACCACTCAAAGAGGGGGCAGGACAGGGGGCAAATGCAACCCACATCGGTCCCAGGGAGGTGTACGTGAGCCCCTCACCACGGCAAGGAGGCACCACGGAGGGGTCACTCTTTCAAAAACATTTATTATGTGAGATGTTAGTGCAACTGGTCTATAATTTTTTGCCAAAGCTTTACTACCCCTCTTGTGCAGCAGAGCTATATCTGCCGATTTAAGTGCAGCTGGTATCTTCCCCGTATCCAAGCTCTTTCTCCATATTATGCTGAGCGCTCACGCTACTGGTACTTTACATTTCTTAATGAATATTGAATTCCACGAGTCCGGTCCAGGAACTGAGTGCATGGGCATATTGTCAATTTCTCTTTCAAAAGTCTTCCGAGTTTGTGTTAATATCCGTTATATTATCTGCAGCTTGAATGTCATTCATAAAGAAGCTGTCTGGATCATCAACTTTCATGTTTATTGGTGTGGTACATAGCCTCATACTGGTTTCTTAGAATTTCACTAATTTCTTTGTTGTCCTCTGTGTACATACCTTCAGATGTAATTAAAGGTTATCTTGAGGTTATCTTGAGATGATTTCAGGGCTTCAGTGTCCCCGCGGCCCGGTTGTCGACCAGGCCTCCACCCCCAGGAAGCAGCCCGTGACAGCTGGCTAACACCCAGGTACCTATTTTACTGCTAGGTAACAGGGGCATAGGGTGAAAGAAACTCTGCCCACTGTTTCTCGCCAGTGCCCGGGATCGAACCCGGGACCACAGGATCACAAATCCAGCATGCTGTGATCGACCGACCGGCTCCCCAAAGGTTCAATACGGGTGGAGGTTTTTGATTTTGATTTTGCGTATGTATAGCTTTCTGTTCCAGTTCCATTTCCTCAGACTTGTATGATCACTTCAACGTTTGTTTTATTTCTTCGATCTCCCTGTTTAGGTTTATTTTCCTTTCTTGTGATAGTCGTGTCTGCCTAAGCATTTCAGTTATTTTTTTTCTTCTCCTGTACAGTCGCACAGTTGCCTGCTTTCTCTTTCTAGAGTGGTCCTTTTTCTGACCCCCTCACGAGCACGTGCTTCAAGCAGACCTTGTATGCTTCAGCTGTCAGTTGAACTTTTCCCAGTGTGGGAGTTTTGTCGCTTCAGGTTGAAAGAGTATGCCTCCTCAAACACCCGGGCAGTCAAAACAAAAGAAGTTTGAAAGAATAATCAAGATATGCAAAAGGTCGGCAGGAAATGACAATTAGAAAGGAGAAGAGGGGGGCGAAAAACGAAACATAAGGAAAAGGAAAAGTTATCCAGCATAATTCGAGAGGACAGCAGCAGGAGCATAAGGTAAACATAAGGACAGAGGACTGTCTCCATGGAGCATCACACTGGCAGCTGTTCACCACACCCCCTCATGGCAACAACAGGCCGTACAGGGAGGGGTGGTATGCCTGCAAAGTGTAGGAGAGAGAGTACCTCAGAAATGTCATCACTGCCTGATGTTATAATAGAAGGGGACTCCCCATTGCAAATACTAACACCTCTCCTACTCACCCCCCTCCTCACTATCTTCCATACGCCAACAAGAGTCCTCAATAAAGGTAAGAAATACTGTACTGCATTACAAAATACGAGTAGTATTCTGCATAAAATGTATTTTTAAGTTAATATTTTTGGGTGGGTGGAACAGATTACTGTAATTCAATTTATATTATTTCTTATGGGATAATTTAATTTGGTTTACAAATTTTTGGTTTATGAACTGTCTCTTGGAACGGATTAAATTTGTTAATGAAGGTACCACTGTATAGGAATAAATATACTGAATGCAGAGAAAAAAGTGCAATGGTATGTTCTTAACACTTTTCTGGATTTTCGACTTGGAATTACGGGCGTTTTGCTTAACCGCTTGTCGGATCACGACGTAAATTTACGGACCGTGTTTTATATTGGGTATTTACTACTCGATCGACTTGGGGTTTGTATGAATATGTTTGCCATTAAATTTTCGTTTTCTCTAATAGGCACAGTGCCTATTTGAGAAAACGGCAATGTATTGTAACTTAGAGGAGAGACTATTGAGTTGGTGACACAACGAGGGTACGCCCACTCCACACACTCTTGTGTTGGCCGCGATCATGATTCTACATTTATATGCATATGCCTGTGCAGAGAATTTTATTCCGAACACTATACAAACAAAAAAAACGGTGTGAATCAAGTATAAACTTGAAAAAACATGAGCAAAGTAAAAACTTTTTACTCTCACGGGTACAAACACGCGTAAGATTTTATTCGCCGCAAATTTATTTGACGCTCTGTTGGCAAATTCTACCCACGTTCTTATAGAACTTTCTATTGCGAACACATTGCTATAAAAATGAAATGCGTAGCTCAAGAAATAATGTCAGAACAGTGAAATAAGTATACACTTTCAAAGCGCTGCATCACAACAGTGTCGTCGCTGCTGAAATCACGGCTAACGCTTCGCCCAGTTCCCACACTTGTGCGGAACATAATTAGACATTGATAGGCATATGTCTGGGTGGGGAATTTTATTGCGAGTTCAGTGATATCAAAATAAGCGCTGTAGGATGACTGTGAGGCTGGCAACAAACAAAAGAGTAATGAACATTTACTTCCTGTTTGGGTGTCACGGCGAGTTATCTTCGTGTTTATTTACTTCGTGGTGGGATACCAAATGCTTGGGTGACATTTTATGCATATGATCTTGTAGAGAATTTTATTGCCAACGCATTGATACCAAAATGAAAAACGTAGCTCGAGAATTGATGTTAGGAGCGTGAAAAGATTATAAACTTTTTTGTGTTTACGCTTGAGCGCCCAGAACGCCGTGCGCACAACCTGCTTTTTTTTTCAGCTAGTGCCGTGCGCACTAAAGTGTTAATAGAGTACATTAAAAAAAGACATTTGCACAAGGAATATATAATATAGCCAAAAATGATTACTCTTTTTGTAAATCCATGTTACAGAATCTATAATTATTGTCCTTTACAAGCACAAATGACATTTGTGATTAGGATGATCAAACCACACTTCAAAAAATGGAGAAACCACGACCTTCCGGTCCATCCTGGACCATTATCAAGTTGTATAAAGAAGAGAGGAAGGGACAGGCAAATAAATTTGTGATTAGCACAGAAAATTAATTTCCACAATTCATGTCAAACTTGTTTGGCAATTGTTTGATATTAGTGAGTTACAGTATTCCCCCTTCTCTAAAATCTTGGCTTCAGTTGCAACAATTAGCAACTCTAGTAAAATGCTTGAACTCAAACGATTGCTATAAATTGACAGGGTTGATTAAGCTCCTCTTTGTATTCTTCCAAAACCATGCAAAATTGTTTTGGCTAAACCTTGGATCTTGTTTAGCTTCCATGTGTATTTTCTTCCCTAAGTAACTATTAGTTCACTTGAAACTTTAAATCATTTCCACACACTATATATGTCATCAACAATGTGCATACTTATAATTTTGTTTCTAGTGAAGACCGAGGTAAAATACATGTAGTATTTAAAACATCACTAACTTCTCTATGTGCTAGATAATTTGATTCATTTTCAAGAATTTGATCATCTCGCTTATCCTGGTTAATTTATCTGAAAGAATCCATCGGTATTTTACATTCCTGCCCACATCATTCTCACTTTATAACTCCACTTTTATTTTCTTACTTGTTTTTAATCATTTCTTTTTTGTTTGATAAACTGTTTTTGAATATCCTCTCCAGCTGTATAATACTTTTACTTTACTTTTTTACAGTCTTTTTTTCAATACTATATGTTCATCGATTTTGGGTCATTATTCTTAGACAGAAGCAATTTACTGTACAGTATTTAGAATACAATTTATATGGATTATTGTATAATGTGTCTTAGCTTCAATAATAATATATTTAGGTAATATTCCTTTACTGTATGATCCAGTAATGCATCAGGCAATCTGCAGCTGGAGTCTCATCACCTTCAAGGAGTCATCAACCCTCTGTGCTAAAGGTTGCCCAATCTTCATGCTTCAAATCCTGCCTTAAACCTTCATAATCAATAAAAAAAAACTAAATAATGACTCTAAAAATGTTTCTCTTATTCAATTTCTCCCTGTTTGTTCAACCTGCTTTCCTAATGGGTATTTTTCCTTAACTCATTTCCTTTTTCAATGTTACTGTTTTTATAACTTTCTTTGCTAACTAGCACTAAGTTTAATAAGCAATTTTCCCTAGTTGGGTCTGTAACATGCCAACTGAAAAAGCAGTCTTTAACTACAGTGCTTCCAAAAATGCTTTTGCTTCACCATTTCTGTTACTTTATGATTGTCAAGTTTACACTGCAGTACAGTAACTCAATATAAATTGCCTTCAATGAAGAAATTATTACACCTTGATGCCCATGATATTTCAGACTGAACATTTTTCCTTTCATTCTGTCCATTTATAGTGTCCTGGACAGAAGTTGTCTCGGTTGCATATTATTTCTATTATTCAATAAAATGTTGGCATGAATGGTGAAACTACAGAATACTTAAAAAAAAAAGTGTTGAATGTGATGAAATGCAATTTTCTGGGTGAGACCCAGAGGCTCCCCAGAGCTGTCTGGGCTGGTATGAATGTATTAGACCTTGGCATCAAAGTGAATCGAGTTCTGCCTACCAGGGACCACGAGCCAGAACCTGGGCCTCTCAGAGAGGCATGAGGAGCAATGGCTTATAGAAACCCCCATGTTTGGAAGCATTCTATGTCTGCCATCAACCGAGTCAGGCACCCAGAAAGGTAGGCGCCCCAAAACAAACCCTACCTGGGAAAAACAATTGCTACTGAAAGCTGAACTGTTGAACAGAACTCTCCAAACTAAAAACGAGCAAATGACCATGACGTCACAACTGTCACCGCCGTTGTTTGGGCAGAAAGGGGAGCTCCAGACACCACACACTGGCTATCCACCCCTAGTTCAGAGGCTTGATGTCAAAAACTGCAAAAACCGCCGACCAGAGAGGGGGGGAGAGTTGTTGGGGAGCCTCTGGGTCTAACCCAGAAAATGGCGAGCCCCTTCGGCTCCACAGAGCTACTTAACCAAAGAAAAACCAAGAGGGATTTACCCGGGGGCAGTCGCCACTCGCTCCTCAACTCGAAGTCGAGACAACAAGCTGCAACTGCCGACCCAATGTGATACATGCCTGACTAGGGCCAGGAACATTAACCAAGTAGCAAGCAGAATGGACCCTGTTCGACCTCCAAAACCCCGTGCCCAGATGTCAGCCCCAAGACATATTACCAAAGACAGTAGCCAATGCAGCAAACTTCCGAACGTCATGGGCACGAGGATAGACCGCAGGCTAACTGGACCGAATAACCTTGCAGACAACCTGGGAAACCAGAACCTTGGATCAAGGAAGAAGGGAACCCAGGTCAACCCAAAGCACACCCCTGACCACCAAAGCTGTGGCGCACAGGTAAAGGCGAAGAGCCGCAACCAGACACAACACATGATTCACCCCCCGGCCGAACCAATCGAGCATCAACAACCCAAGGACCCCTCCAGAAAGCAGCAGTCTCATTCTTTGCCAGAAAAAAAGGAGATGGTTGAAAACGAACAAACCTACCACCAGGACCAAAGGAGCAGAAAGTTCTGTGCCGGAGGAGAGCATGAAGCTCCCCAACCCAACCCCCAGAGGCCAAAGCCGACAAGAAAAGAGCCTTTCAAAAAAAAATCTTGAACTGAAGGGACCACAACAAACCAAGGAGAAGACAGAAAAGAGAGCACACGATCTAACGACCAGGATGGCTCAGGTGGCGCATGAGCAGGCTGGAGGTGAAATAATGTACGAGACAGCTTGTGGAATGGAGCAGAAGTAACATCCACTCCCAAATGCAAGCTGAAGCACTTCTGCCAGAGCCACACGAAACGAGGCGACAATATTAGGCATAAGATAACGGTCCTGAAACAACCAAGAAAGGAAGGACAAAACAACCCAATTTGAAACCAAAGAAAACCTACGGAGGAACAAAAAATAATAAAAGGACCGCCAGGAAACTTCATACTGCCGCCAAGACGAAGCACGCAGGTGGGACACCATCAACGAAGCCACCTGCTTACCATACAAATACATGGAGTCAGAAAGACCAGACACGAAGACTGAAGGAGAAGATCGAACCAGCTATGTAACGGACCGGCCCGATCTGTTGAAAGAGGCTGAGCCATGGGAAACCCCATGGGTTCAGACACCGAGCAAGTAGAGCCTGAAATCAATGGCCACCAAGGGGCTAACAGAACTACTTCACCTCAGTAAGTCTCCAAGCAAACCAAAACCTGGGAACAATAGCAGAACCGGGGGAAAAGAGAGTTACAGGTAACCCCACCTCGCCCAGTCCTGCCTGAAGGAAGCGATCCCGACGGCCTCACAGTCGAGGAAGAGCGCCACATAAAGAGCGTCGATCCGCGAGCGACCCGAATCCTCCAAATCGACCCAAATCCTCCAAAGCGACATTCACACTGCAGCGAACTCCCACACCGTGCTGTGGGCCCGACTGAAGGACGAATCCCAACGCCCCTGGTCAGCCCTGTAAGTATGATCACAAAGCCCCAGCCAAGAGACAACACATCGAGCGAGGGCTCGAGTAGGGGCCAAGGCGCTAAACCCAGAAAAACTTGAAGAGGAAGCCATGGCGCAGGAGCCAACGTAAGGCACCTGGAGGCTGAACCCAGCGATCGCGAGAGGCAGAAGGAACGTCCCCGAAGGAACCAGAACAGCCAACGAAGCCAAACCAGGCTCAGCAGGTAGACCAACATGGCAAAGTTCAGACTCTCGCACAAACCCTCGAGCAACCGCCTTGTGATCCGAAAGCCCTCCAGAAACAGCTGAAGGCAGAGCCTTTGGTAGGAGAGACAAGGGAGCGGTCTGAGAGTCCCACACATGACCCAAGCAGGTCCAAACCTGATAGGGAACCAGATGGGACTTCCTCCAGTTCACTAGGAACTGGTGAAGCAGACACGCAGACTAGGTGGCAGCCCACACCAGCCAGTCATCGATGTAGGCCAGAACCCAAACCCCTAACACAAGCAAACGGGCCAACACTAACCGGGTTAGTGTTGGCCCGTTTCGGCCCGGTGTTGGCTCCCCTCTCCTCCTTTCTCCCTTTCTCCCCTCTCCTCCTTTCTCCCTTCTCCCTCTCTTCTCTCCCCTCCTCTCTCCTCTCCTCTCTCCCCTCTTCTCCTCTCCCTCTTCTCCCCTCCTCTCTCCTCTCTCTCCCCTCTTTTCTCATCCTCTCCCCTCTTTTCTCCTCCTCTCTCCCCTCTTTTCTCCTCTCTCCCCTCTTTTCTCCTCCTCTCTCCCCTCTTCTCTCCTCCTTTCTCCCATCTCCTCCCTTCTCTACAGACCCAGGTACATCTCAGCTCTCAGCTAGTGGTTGGTGCCATATATTTGTCTGCCTCTTCCTTGGTCTTGGATGGCTTGAGGGCGTTAAGTTTACTACTGTTTTGAATTATAAGGAACCTGTCACAAGTTTCCCTCGCCTGTGGTTACAACAGGGCGAGGATGCATTTGGCAATAAGGTTGGATTTCCATTGCTCTTGGGATATAGGTCAGAGAGTACCCAGTTTTTCCTGTGAAAATTCTGCCTCTTGGGTTTTGAAGATTGTTCATCGGAAAAGTGCCAGGCCTAGTTCTTATTGGCTGAAGGTGTCGAAGAACCTAGGCCAAGTTCAAATTGATTGGGGTGTAGATCCCTAGGAGAGGGGTGGAGTTTCTAGGGCAAGATAGCATAAGGAGTGGAGCCAAAACTTTACCTTGAAGAATGCTAGAACAAAAGATTTTAGTGCGAACTGGAGTGCTAGAGGGGAGGTAGGGATCATGAACCACAACATGAGTTGAGGAGAGAGCAGTAGAAAAGGTAATTGTCTGTTTTGAGTTCCCTGTACAATTTGTAGTCCATTACCGTGCCTCTTTAGGAATAGGATGTTTACTAGCTTAGGGTTAATTAACCTGCATTATTCAAAAAAGTTACTGTGAACTGTCTTCCACATTTTGTTGTGTACAGTATTTTCCTAAATTATTTCCGAGACATAGAACTTAAATTGTTTTTGGACCTTACTTGTGATCTTATGAGCATTTTATGATTAAACATATTCCCTTCGTAATCCATGAAGATAGAAGGAATTCTATTTCCCCAGTAAATATCTGAAGAGAGGCTTAGTCCCCTAAGCACTGGTGTTAGTTGACTAGTCTCCTCCACAATCAATTAGTCTATCAAAGTTCCAGGAGGATTGGTGGCAGCATTATTTGTTTTAAACAAGTAACATTATTATTAACTAGCTCTGAAATAGATTGTTGAGATATCTTTAACATCTTGTGGTCATTTCTCCCCCCCCCCCCCAATCCCCCTGAAAACGGGTTTGAGCATTTCCCGCTGTGAGGGCAGACTCCTTCCAGTTCTTTGGGGTTATTTAATATTATTATTACTATTATTACAGCCTTAGGGTTACAAATCAATAGCAACCATTACAGTGAGTTGTTAGCAATTGTTGATTGGTTAGTTGATAGTAATCGTTACA
The DNA here is from genome assembly GCF_040958095.1 of Procambarus clarkii. NCBI lineage: Eukaryota > Metazoa > Arthropoda > Malacostraca > Decapoda > Cambaridae > Procambarus > Procambarus clarkii. Next base: position 21,323,164 of record NC_091212.1, read on the forward strand.
TCACCTTCCCTAGGTGCTCCATGAGTACTGCCCTTGTATGGTCAGGGTTATCTTCCCTGGGGTGTTCGGGAATCACTCCCATTTAGAGACCTTCCTCGCTTGTGATCATCTTCGCCCTTGGTGTACCGGGGGGTCATGGGCTGTCCGTCTTGCCCCGGGTTGGGTGGTGGTTGTTTGCTTGAGGGGCACATGGCATCTGGCGTTTTGTCAGATGCCGTGCACCTGAAACTAAGGCTGGGCAAGAAGCGCCTGAAACCAAAGCTGGGCCAGCCACATGGGACCGGAAGAATCACACTTCCCCGACAGGATTCGAGCCGAGCCAGAAACGGGAAGCAACAGCCGAACCAGGGGATGAAGGTACAGGAACCCCCACCCCGACCAGTCCTGCCAGAAAGCGTCTAATGCGAAGGTCTTGCAGTTGGGGAATGGCACCACGTCTATTGAGAGGCACCAGAACCAAGCCAACAGCGAAGAGGCCTACCTCCAGGTGCCCGAACGTTCAACAGAGCCAAAGGAAGAAGCCTGTGTCAACCGTCCACTCTGTGGAAAGGGAAATGAGGCGAGACAGGCCATCTGCCAGGACGTTGGCACACTCCCTGAATGTCAACGGCACGAGAAGCTAAGCCATGAGAACTCGGCAGAAGAGCTACCCAAATTGATCAGCCCCAAAGAGCCACGGACTGCAGGGACCCCCTCCCTCAGTTGAGACAATGAACCACAGGGGAGCAGTCCGAATGGAGCCGAATCATAGAACTCCAAGGCAACTGAATCCGCCACAGCACCTGCCATACATCAGCAAACTCCCACACCATGCTGTGAGCCCCATGGAAGGATTAAGCCCAACGCCCCTGGTCGGCCTAGTAAGCGCTGGTTCCAAAACCCCAGCCTAGAGACGAGGTGTCCATGAACACATCGAGCGAAAGAAGGGAAAGACACCATGGTACTGGGGGGGGAGAGAAAAAAAAAAAAAAAAAAAAAGTGGAAGCCGGAAATTCAGCAACCGATGCAAGGACCCCGAAGGCCAAACCCAGCAATCGCGAGAGCGGCAAAAGTGGCTGCCCCTTAGATACCAAAACAGCTTCCGAAGCCAAACGCTGCCCAGTGGAAAAACCAGCAAGGTAAAGTTCAGGCTCCTGCACAACTACTCAAGTGACCTGGGTCTCCATCAAAAATAGCAGACAACAGGACTGCAGCCAAAGCAAAGTCACAGGAGGGAGAGAGATGGACGGAGTCCGAGAATCCCACAGGAGGCACAGCCAAGTCTGAACCTGGGACGGAAGCAGATAGGACTTCCGCCAATTCACCAGGAACCAGAACCCGGGAAACTGGGAAAAAAGCACATCCCTGGCTAGCAGACATGCAGACTGGATGGGAGCTCATACCAACCAGCAGTCAAGGTAGGCCAGAACCCGAATACCTAGCAAACAAATACAGGCCACTACGACCCTGGTTAAATGTGCGAATACGCAAGGTGCCAGATTCAGACAGAAATGAAGGCAACAAAATTGGTAAACTTAATGCCCAACCACGAAACCTAATCAATCCCTGAACCCCGGATGAATGATTATGTACAAGTAAGCGTCCTTGAGGTCCAGAGAAATCATCCAAGTGCCCTGCTCGAGAAAAAACCGGACCTGGGACAATGTAGTCATCCGAATGGATGGGAGAGTTCAGATGGGACAAGTCCAGAATTAACTGAAGATTTGCACAGTCTTGTTTTGGAACCGGAAACAAGCGAGAAACCCACTTGAGGGACGAAGTCGTTTCGACCACGCCCAAGGCGAACCCACTCCAAGATGACCCGACTGACGAGGTAGAAGCCTGCCTTGCCAGCCCCTAACCCCATACAATAAGAGGAGCCACCCAACGCCACCAAAGGCCAGAATATACGATCCCCAAGAACACCTGCAATACCGAAGAAACTTCTTGCCATTCAAGCGTGCAGGTACAACAAAACCTGTGCCAATCTCCCAAAGAGAAGGGCAGTCCACCAGCCAGGAAGACTCAGGAACTTCATACAGCACCCAACATGGGGAAGTAGAACCAAACTCAAACGAAGATGGATCTATTATAGAGGTGTAAATTGGGTCTCGCAGGAGGTAAGCACCAAGGGCCTCCTGAACCTCTGCAGGGGAAAATCCAAGTGGAAGGAAACCTCCGGCAGGATGTATCCGAGGAGCCCAAAGGTACTTGAAAACGAACCTGGGGGAAGTCGCACCCAACTCAAATTCATACAGGGACAGAGGATATGAAAATCCCTGGTCCTGCAACAATAAACCCTGCCCAGAAGGCACAAGGACTCGGGCAGAATCAAAAGGAGCCCATGCACTCCAAGTGTCCTACTCCTGAGCCCCAGTAACCCACAACATAGATCCTGGGGCAGAGCCTTCAACCACACCCACCACCCTTGAAGAAAAGGCAGAGTCCCTGGAAAAAACTTCAACGAAAGGAAGCTTGCTGTGCCGACTCTGAAGCCTCGGCGGGGAAATTGGGCTCAACCTCCATCCTCAAATCGGAAGGGGCAATCCCTGAAGGTACCCGAGCCTCATCCCAAGCTATACCCTGCCACGGCCCCGAAACCCTCAGACGTTTGGAAACCTGGAAGCAGGGAAAAAGAAGCAGGGCACATGGAAAGGAAGCAAGAGTGCAGACTGAATCACAGTTGAACTAACCAACACTCCTAAATCCTGGTCCCTAAAACCCAAGCGGGGCAGTTCTGGGGCTTCCAACAAGGCAACCCACCTGGCTCGTTGCAACGAAGAATACCTAGTATGCAACGAAGCCGCTGCCTGACCCCTAACATCCTCAGACAAGGAATGGGTAAACTGAATAAGAAGGGGAGAATAAATCCCACAAGACTAAGGGTCGTAGGTGTCACTGACCCAACAGGCTGCATGATGGAGGCAGGGGGAACGAACAACATTCAGCATTGTACAAGGTGAGACAGGGCTCGGAAGACGCATCCATGGTAACCTCGAGCCCAACGGGATTTCCCAGGGCCCATAGGGTAAGCTAGCCCCACTGGGAAACCCAGGCACCAGGGCTAGCTAAGCCGGTAAACCCTGTCTGTTACAGGCAAACTGACAACTGAAAGTCGCCATGACACTTTAGGACAACAGAGGAGGACACCAACACAACCTAGGCAGGCCTGATGAGAACCAAGGCAGGCCTCCTCCACCAAAGGAACCTTACCTTGAGGTTACCTTCAGGTGCTTCTGGGGCTTAGCGTCCCCGCGGCCCAGTCGTCAACCAGGCCTCCTGGTTGCTGGACTGGTGAACCAAGCTGTTGGACGCGGCTGCTCTCAGCCTTTCGTACGAATCACAGCCTGGGTGATCAGGTATCCTTTGGAGATGCTTATCCAGTTCTCTCTTGAACACTGTGAGAGGTCAGCCAGTTATGCCCCTTATGTGTAGTGGAAGGGTGTTGAACAGTCTCTGGCCTCTGATGTTGATAAGAGTTCTCTCTCAGCGTACCTGTTGCACCTCTACTTTTCAATGGGGGTATTTTGCACATCCTGCCATGCCTCCTGGTCTCATGTGATGTTATTTCTGTGTGCAGGTTTGGGACCGGCCCCTCTAATATTTTCCAAGTATAGATTATTATGTATCTCTCCCGCCTGGACTCAAGAGAATATAGATTTAGGCTCTTTAGTCAGTCCCAGTAGTTTAGATGTTCTACTGAGTGGATTCTAGCAGTAAAGGATCTCTGCACGCTCTCCAGGTCAGCAATTTCTCGAGCTTTGAAACGGGTTGTCATTGTGCAGCAGTATTCCACTCTAGAGAGCACTAGCATCTTGAAACGTATCATCATCGGTATAGCATCTCTAGTGTGAGAGGTTCTTGTTATCTAACCTGTCAATTTTCTTGCAGTTGTGACAGCTACTTTATTGTGTTCTTTGAAGGTAAGGTCTTCCGACATGAGTACACCCAAATCTTTTACATTGCCTTTTCATTTTATGTTATGATTTGACCTGAGTTTTGTATGTGGTTTCCGTTTTTATATTTTCATATTTTCCATAGCGCATGAGCTGGAACTTATCTTCATTAAACATCATATTATTTTCTGGAGCCCATAGAAAGACCTGATTTACGTCTCATTGGAGGTTTGCCGCGTCCTCTATGTTGTCTACTCTCATGAAAATCCTAGTGTCATCTGCAAAGGATGATACAGTACTATAGACTGTGTCCTTGTCTATGTCCGATATGAAGATGAGAAAAAGTACTGGAGCAAGCACAGTACCCTGGGCGACTAAGATCTTCACAGTTGATGGACGGTAAGCAAAGGTAAGCAAATATGCCCAACACAAATCAAAATCAAAAGCCCCCGAAGCAACACACACAAACCAACCGTTTCCCAGAGAATTGTCAGCTGCCGCTGTATGCACTGGCCGCAGTTCGCCCCACCCAGCAAAAAACCACTTCCTACCTGGGGCAAGACGGGAAGCCCAAGACCCCCAACACCACCAAGTGACAAAGCCCTCAAATGGGAGTGAGACCCAAATGTCACAGGGAAGAGAACCCACAAAAAAAGTACTTACCGGGAACCTAGGTAAGGAAGCCCTTGGTGCATGCAGTCCAGCGTACCAGAGAACACCTGGCCACCACACCACACAAAGCTGGCAAAGCTACAAAGCTCCTCCTTGAGAGGGCTCTTCCTTCCCCACGACAGGGAGGAGGGGGGGGACGCTAAGGAGTAGGCGCGCTAGTTGGATAACTTGGTTGTTTCATTGTTTTACTTTAGTGGAAGTTCTTTGACTCTGTTTAGACGTAAGTTGTAATTTTAACTAGTTGGAGATTTGTATTGTTTCGCCTACCTTTCTGGTGGTATTCCCGGTCGATGGTAGACATAAACTCTTAAAGGTAGAGTGCTCATATGGCCATTGCTCCCTGCGCCTCTCTGAGGGGACCAGGTTGTTCTGGCTCGTGGTCCCCCAGTAGGAACTAGAACTCCCGGGACTGATGACACCAAACTAATATGACATGTCAGTTTGGATAGCTTCAAGGAGCCAATGAGGCTCCCCACAAAAAAACTTTGTTATTCTGAACATATACACCTGAATCAGTGAAAATAACCAGAGATTACTCAATAGGATTTTAAAATCAGAAATCCCAGTATAAATTACTTTTCTTCAAAAAAAATACCCACTCACAGACTACAGCAAACTACTGTATACAATGATAAATTCTTTGATTAATATGGAACTGTGTTTTGTAACAAAAATGCCCATTTTCATTTTTATAAATACTTTTCTTACTTGGCATACACAAGTTTTTGCGCTCTTAAAAAAAATCTAAAGACTACTGAGAGACAAATACAGAACATTTACAGTATAAGCATGAGAATAAATAAATTGTTTACCAGTAACTATATAAAAATTCATGCTCAGTCGCACTAAACTGTTCACATCCTTAAATCATAAAAACATTAAATCATGAATATAATTTTGGTATGCATAAATCAATATACAGGTATAGGTATATACAGCAAAACATTATTTTATTTTGAAGTGTAACGATCAGAGACCCGAGTTACTGGCGAGATGTGAAGGCCAGAGACTTGTTTGTGATATAGAATACTTATGAATTGTGAAGATCCAAAGCCGACTTGTTATAAACTAGCGAACTGTTAAGACCTGAGACTTGCTCGTGATATACTAGTGAAGTGTGATGACCAGAGGCTTGCTCATGATATACTAGTGAAGTGATGACCCGAGACCTGCTTGTGATATACTAGGTAAGTGTGATGACCTGAGGCTTGCTTGTGATATGCTAGTGAAGTGTGATGACCCGAGGCTTGCTTGTGATATGCTATTGAAGTGTGATGACCCGAGGCTTGCTTGTGATATACTAGTGAAGTGTGATGACCCAAGGCTTGCTTGTGATATGTTATTGAAGTGTGATGACTCGAGGCTTGCTTGTGATATACTAGTGAAGTGATGACCCGAGACCTGCTTGTGATATACTAGGTAAGTGTGATGACTCACGGCTTGCTCATGATATACTAGTGAAGTGTGATGACCCGAGGCTTGCTTGTGATTTAAAAGTGAATCAATTAGAAAAGAGGTTCATTATCAGGGTTTAAGGACAATTTCTTTGAATTGAGAAAATATTAATTCAATAAGGTGTGGTATAGCTTCTTTCACCCTGATGCCCCTGTTACCTAGTAGTAAATAGGTACCTGGGGGGTTAAGAGAGCTGCTACGGCTGCTTCCTGGGGTGTTTAACAAGAAGGAGGCCCTGATCGAGGACCAGCGTGCGAGGACAGCTAAGCCCATAAATCATCTCAAGATAACCGAGATATAACATTTATGAAAATGAGGCCACCAACCCTTCAAATAAGTTCAAAAGACTATGTATATGCATACAGTACAGTACAGTATATGGAAATCAGATGCACCCTCCTTTTTTTTTTGTTTTCCAACCTAAAACATGTACCCTGCAGTGAATAAGTGCAAAGTTACACAGTTACTTGAATACAGATAGAAAAGACCCAAGCAAACCATAACTTACAAACAAATGCACCTGTGAAACATATACATGGACCATATTTACCACTGCATTCCTACAGGAAGTATTAAGACAAAGATGTAATTTATAAAGTAAACATGTGCACACTAATAAGAAAATTTAGAAGGTTCAAAGTTGGTCCAAAATTAGTCAAGAGACAGGTACCAGAGATAAGAAAAATTTGCTATGAGGACAGACAAAATGAACTAAACTAAAACTAACGACATTGGAAGAGATGAACAGGGGGAAAAAGTCACACTATACAGGACACTCATGGGATTTGACAAAGTGGATAGAGACAGTCTTTTTCAAAGTGAGAGACAAAAGAAAGAAGGAGCACAGGTGAAAGTTGGAATGAGAGATAAGAAAAGAGAAATGTAAGGAAATACAGTACCTTGACTACAGAGTGGTAAATAGATAGAATTATGCTTGAACCAGAGGTGCAAAGTCACCATTCACAGCTTCAAGAGCAAAGGAAGACAAAATTGGAAAGTTGGAAGGAATATATGTACCAAGTACAATAGTTATGAGGCAGGAAGACAAAAGCTAGATCTCACTCCCTCTAGCTACAACTACTGTAGGTAGTATTCCTTTACCCCTCACTTCGGTGGAATGCCCAAAATGGCAATGACACTTCTGTTGTTGAACAAACCTACTTGAACATAACTTTAACTTACAGTTATGTTCATGTGGGTTGCAGTTAATTTATATATCTTATATTTAAGTGTTATAAACTACCATATTGTTACTTAACCTGTTGCACTCATTACTCTCATTAGGTTAGTTCCCAGCAAAGTCGAATTACAGTTATTGGTTAATTACAGGTTATACCTATCATTTAGTTCAGATATTTCACTTAAAATGTTACTTTGTATTTATGTCCTATAATTTACTTATCCATTTTACTTTTAGTTACATTAAGCAGATTTTATTTTTACTTATACAGTGCAGTACAGGTATTAAGAAAAATCTTCAAGCCAAATGGGAATACCTCTGACAAGCCACAAGCTTCCTGTCCTTGTCGAGGCCACTAGAATGTTAGTGACCCCTCAGGTAAATCAGATATAACGTTCACCGAAATGCCGAAGCATTCTCTTCTACGTTGTTGGTGAAACAATTGATGACGGAATATGTATTGATTGCCCATTAGTGTTGTAAACGTTTTGCGAAGCAAATAACTTTTTCGTTTAACATTTACCATATGGCTGTACATGTTGAAGATATGATAATGTTCAAATGGCAATGAATTACATGCATAATATGATTAGACATTTTCCATATATTTTGTCTGTGTCTGTCTCTCTCTGTCTCTCTGATGAACTATTATTGCAAATATAAATGTTTGCAAACCATTTTTAACTTTAAATGTTTTGTGCTGTTGTTGTTGATCAAGGTGTGAGAACGATGGTGGGAGCATTTTGTGTGACGTCACATCATACGTCTCGACAGCCAAATGACAATACATAAAATTATCATACGTTATATTTTTACATAAAATGTCAATAAACTCTCAAGCACAAATGTAGAGCCATCTCCCTTTTTCACTAATCTACACACTGTATAATAATTCTTATTCACTGCTCTTCACTATTTTCCTTTTGATAGCAGTGTGAATTACGTAAACTAGTGTTAGTGTTTTGACCAACGAGACTCTTCATTACAAAGTGCCTATTCATTCATACCTGCTGCTGCTTAATACTTGCTTGATGGGGTTCTGTGAGTTCTTCTACTCCTCAAGCCTGTCCTCGACTTGTGAGAGCTTAGTCCAACAGGCTGTTGCTTGGAGTGGCCCACAGGCCCACATCTCCACCACAGCCCGGTTGGTCCGGCACTCCTTGGAGAAAAATGATCTAGTTTTCTCTTGAAAATGTCCATGGTTGTCCCGGCAATATTTCTTATACACGCTGGGAGGATGTTGAACAACCGTGGACCTCTGATGTTTATACAGTGTTCTCTGATTGTGCCTATGGCACCCCTGCTCTTCACTGGTTCTATTCAGTAATTTCTTCCTTATCGTTCACTCTAGTATGTTGTTATTTTACTGTGAAGATTTGGGACCTGGCCCTCCAGTATTTTCATAATCTAACCCAATATTACGACGACAATAAAAGCGGCATTGCTATTTAGCTCTTTCAAAGAAACTGAGGGTAAAGGAAAATGTTTCCTTGACTGTACATACATGTATAACAGTATTATAAGAAAGCAAAAGTGGAAGCATGGAAACAGAGAATCTCTTAAAAGCATAGTAGTAAAAATAATTGAAGCATGTTGATTGGCATGCACAGGAGAGCAGAAACATAATGACCTACCTTTGGCATATTAATCACCAGAGGACAATTTTTTTGCCCCCATTTAAATGGAAATCTTAATGTTACCTATGTCCACCCCAAAGTACATTTATCCAACAAAATGTCTGTGAATCCATATGTTCTATATGAACAGGTAGGGGAAATCATTGTCCTATGAAAACAAGGTTAACACTTCTTACCTGCAGCTTTATCTGGTGGTTTTCTTCTGGTAGACTTTGTTGCTGGTTCCTGTGTATCATCATTGATGCTAGAGGCACTGCTGCTTTCCGATTCATGTCTTCGTCTCTTGGTACCTCTAATGGCAGGACTGACACTCGGCCGTAACACTGGGACAGGACTTGGTTTTCCCATCGACAGCATACTTGCAGGACTTCTTCTATCTACTTTAGGGCTCAATTCTGCCCCTGGACTATTCACTTTTGGACTGGATAATCTTACACTTTGTCTTGTGCTTCTTGTAAGCCTTTTATCATCTGGAAGGGTTGGGTCCGTTGGTGGTATCTCTATGGAAAGTGCATCAAACTTCTTATCTTTGGGTTTGGGCTTCACACCAACACACTCATCTTTCTCCTTATCCATTTCTAATATATCACAATTTTTAATATCAGAGTGTCCTTCACACTCAGAAGTATTCTTAGCCTCTTCCTTGTCTTTATCTTCAGCATCTGACTCGACATCTTTTTTCCTTTCTCTGTTTCCATATGTATAGAGGGGAGGGTGTACTCTCATTGGAGTTGGCTCGTCACCTGTTGGGGACAGTACTTCTGGACTTTTGCAAGAATCTGGTCTTCTGCTTTCTATTATGTCTGGCCTTAAAATTTCTCGTTTTAATTCAGCAGGTTGTAGTAACTTAACTTGAGGTGAACTAGAGAAGCCCACAAAATCTAAGTCTTCTGTATCATCTCCATTCGCCATGGTGCTGGACACAATAGGTGTTGCGGCAGAATTGGTGACTGAGGTAGCCACAGCATGAGCTGATGTGGTGAGGGTTGGAGCAGTTAAATGAGCCTTGAGGAGGGAAGGAGGACTAGATTCTTCAGTCTTACTAACTGAAAGTGTTTGTAATAAGTGGCTGTTCTTGGCCCCACCTGTTGCCATAACCACTGGCTTAACCGTCACCACTGTCATGCTGCCAATTCCTGATGTCACCTGCTGGCTCAACTGGCCTTTAACTGGTGACACCACTACCTTAACTGCACTGGTGGTGGGAGCCATGGCACTGTTACCTGGTAGGGCCACTAACCGAAAAGTTGTCCCTGGAGGGAGATTAAGGGGGGTACTAACTTGACCCTGACTTGTGCTAGGCTTTAAAGTTACCACCTTTGCACTTGTTGTTGATGTTGCCACAGTTGTTGTGTTTGTTACTGTAGGTTGGCTGTTGCTTGAGGACGAAGTAGATATACTGCTGCTAAGGTCCAATGATGATAAATTGTTTACCTTGTCTGCAGATGATAAAGAAGCTGTTTGGGTGGAAGATGGCTGAGACGGTGCACAACTTGTTTGTGGTCTAGTCAGTGTTAATGCAAGTATTGATGGCTTTGACACTGAACTGGAAATTGGTGCAGTTGAAACTGATGTCTTTGGGGAGTGAGGCACTGTAGGAATCACTGAAATATTTGTAACAGGGGTATATGTGGTAGTCGTACATGTAGGACCAGATGTAGTTGTGACAGACGTGAAAGAGGTACTGTTTGGTATTGCAAGACTATGAGTATCTAAAGTATAAGAGGAATTATGACTAGTGGGCGTGGGAGAACAGGGAGCAGAGGAACTAGATACAGTAACAGAAGGTAGAGTAACGCTAGGTGCTGATGGACTTGAAATCGTAAGGGACAAGAGACTTGTGTCAATTGAGCTGTGGGTGGTGGGATTTATAATCGTGGAAGATGAAGTCACTGGTGAATACGTAGAATATAAAGATGGGGAACTCGGTAATGATGAATGAGGACCAGACACAATAGAACTCTGTGGTGACGTGGACAGAAAAATTGAAGACACTGATGAGGATGTGGATACACTTAAGGAACTTGGTGAAGAAGTCCCACACACAACAGGGGATGAAGTGGTTGAAAAACTGGGTGAAAAAGTAGAGACTAATAATGAAGTGATTGGTGATGCAGATGTATAATTAGAAGTGGGTGGAATTGAAAATGATGATATACTGGTCTCGCACTCCAATGACTCGATGGTTGTGCTTGGAGATTCTGCTGTACACATAGGTTCACATTTTATTTCTGTCACAGGTATTGGTAATATTTCAGAGGGACAATTTATATCATCAACAGACTCCAGATGAAGCTCTTCATTTTTTGAGAAAGAAGATTCCTGGGATGCAGCATGTATGCCAACTGCCTCACTTTCCTTACTGATAACCATCTTTGTGTTTATATCAACTGGAGATTCACAGGTCTTTAAACCACATTTTGTGCTGTCTACTTCACTATCAGAAATTCTGTGATGGACTATTTCATTTTGGTCTTCATCCAGAGGTTCTGACTTTATCTCAATTTTGGCACTCGCTCTAGGTTCTTGAGTGACATTTCGTGCATCATTAGACCTACAATCACTGGTTGATTCACTCTTAGTATTTTTTTCACTTGAACTTTTATCAGGAAATGTTTCACATTCTTTGTCATCCCTTCTACTAGGGCTCTGGTCACTCTGGTTTGGACTTTTTTCTGATAGGGCATCCATTGACTCAATCCCAGAGTCTTCTCCACCTTGACCACTACCATGCTCCCCTTTTGGAGTACCATCTGGACTTTCAACCTCACTTTTTATTAATACTACATTGCCAGGAAAGTCTGGGCCCTTAGCTTGCTCTAAAACTTTTGTCTGTTCGGGTTCCAGTTTAACACTAGTATCACAGCTGTTTGATGAATTTACACTTGTATTGTGTGGGTCTTTATTCTCACTTTTTTCATCACTTTTCACTTCATGTTTCACCTTTTCTGGGGCGTCAGTGGCTTTGGATTCCACTTTCACCCCAGAGGTGCTGTTTGTACTCTCAGACTGAGAAGACACAGGCACTGTAGTTGAACTGTCTATAGAGTTAAAGCGTTTTAAAAGATCATGCATACTGCTTTGGTGAGTATCATTCTTTTTGGTAGAACTCTGTGAGCTCTTGAGTGCCTCCTGCAATGCTTTTCTATCATTCACATCCAAGTGAGTCACTCTCCCCACTTTGGTCACTTCACTTTTGCATTTATTTGGGTTCCTATTCTCACCATCACTAGATTTATTAAAACTCAATGTTTCATTCTTTGTCACACTGTGAATAGTGATGTCAGAATTTGCTTTTAAGCTTGCTAAATCTGTACACACAGTATGTTTATGTAGGTCCAATTTCTTAACACCTTTCTCATTAGAATCTTCATGACGCAGGGTAGGCAACTTCTCCGGTGAGTGTGAGACCTTATTGATCATCACTGAAGAGTTCAGGTACGTGGGGATGTTGCCCAGGCCTGTTAAATGAAAACATGAATATTAATACAACATTATTTATGGTAAAAGGCACTGTACAAAAAAAATTAACATACACTTGGGTACAAATTAATCTACCTGTAAATCAGATTTCAACTTGCCAACAATAAATATCAGGAATGTGTCACTGACCCTCCTACAAATATGCCAGTCACATATCTGATCATTTTACGAGTGGGAAAAATCCCTTGCATGCACTAGAGTAAAATTGCCAAGATTGCCAAAGTTTACTTTTCAGTCGGGTATGAAGACAAGTGATGTAAGATGAAGTCATAACAAACCCAGGCAGCAATCCTGTGATTGGTGTGGAAGGATATTATTACAATGTAATAAAAATAACGTTCAGTGATTCTTGTAATACATAAATAAATTACTGTATCATGTGTTACTGTTACCTTTATTATGTTCCAAAGTATTCCATGGCCAACGATAATTTTTATTTTATAAAACATCCCATTCTATCATCACTATAGAATTTTTAAGTGCCTTTTTGTTGTGTGTTTGTACATTACTAATGTCCTCATGATGTGACTAAGTCCCAGAAGAAAAGCAGTAGACATTTTCACTCTTCCCCCTTTACACGGATGGTTCCGTTAGAGTAAGTACCTTAGTATCCACTAGAGGCGACACTGCTGTGAGTCTGAACAACTTGTTGCATAGTTTATTGTGCCCACCGAACTTGAGAATGTTAGGCTTGTCTGTTTGGCACTTTATGAAGCATTATCTCTGCTGACCTGTTATCTTCATACTTCTTTTAACACCAACTGTTACACTGTTCACGTAGTCCTCAGCTACACTTTGATAGCGATTTTTTCTATTTTAACCAAGAAATAAAAATTTTAGAGCATTGATAAGTTCACCATTTGACACAGACATGTGATTTATGCTTGAATTTCTATATTATGCTCCAAGAGTAAATATGACTGCACAAAAAAGAAAATCCGAAGACATTTTTCCACTCTAGAATGAATGCTTCCAGATCACACAAAAAATGTCAGAATGAACAAAAATAATTATGGACTACATTTCAAGCAAGAGAAAACTTGCCCACTCACAGTGCAAGGATGAAACAGTACAAGCCACCACAGTCTTGGTTCTGGAGTCACTAGTAGAGATAATGAGATACCCTTCATTCAAAGATTCAAACTTAGTCATTGTCATCATGTTACTAAAGTACTGTATATAATACATTTACAATACAGTATGTGTTATAATATAAATTATGCTTTAAATTTAATAATCATACTCCTGATGAATCTGCATATACAGTATATACTGAATAGTGTAGATCAAATGAAGGATGACTTACAAGCAAGTAATGTTCACAGGGCAGATGACAATCTAAACATGTGCACATTATCCGATCAGGAAAATCACATGCACCCTAAGTGTAATAAAATAACATTCACAAATGTCAGGTATATATAAAACCCCAACAGTAGGATTTACCTATAAGAAGGAAATGCATAATGGAATTTATGACAAATTACTTACTCCAAAATTATAATGAATTTTGTTTGAAATATTGACATCTTGAAGCCTTACAGAGGTGGGATTCAATTGAAGCCTCAAGGAATTTTGCATGCGACTAGATATAAACACACATTCACGAGTGTTGAGTTCTTTTAGAGTGTGGTATTGCTTAATTAGTGATAGTGACATGTCCCAAACAGCAGAAAGTTGATGAGCAGTGTATTAAGTCCCACTTGATTAAGATTCCCACTAATCATGAAATCCAAAAGTGAGGAGAGTGCAGGGTTCATGCAGCTGGTCATCTTGAAGGTACTGTGACACCAGGAGGCCACCAATGTGCATGTGTGACACCACAGAAATTGAATCTATGCAATGCAGGATCTGGCAGTGGTGTAATGACTGGGGGTTAGAGGCAACTCTGCATCACCAACTTTCTAAATATGTGACCAATGAATGTCATAAACTGTTCAATCCAAACCACAGCCTACCTGTTCCAGCAGTCAATGGAAGATTTGTTCAAGATGGACAATTACGCATATAGTTGTGGCCATGCTAATCAATTGACAGGCTGGGTAGAGGTATTTCATTAGTGAAATTAAGCCACCTACACCATTGCTTTCCCATAACTGAGGAACTTTTTACCAGATGTGTCGCTCAGTTTAACAGGCAGATGTAACCAGCAGTTAAGTGGCTATAGGAATAATTCTCCCATCCTCCTATTTAGATAGTACTGTATTGTATGTATAGTAATGATATGGACTATCTTACATATATTGACATACTGGCCGATTAGAAAGTAGAATTTGCTACAGTACTGAATTTTGACAAACTGGAAAAGGTTTTGTATTTACGTTGCTAATAAAATCTTTCCTAACCATTCTAGGCCTAATACATGCTATCTGAGGGTTAAAGTAGTACATACATCTGCTATACTAGGTTTAGGAATATATAAGTTTGACTCTTAGGTTTATTTTTATTTAACTCTATGAAGTGAATAGTACCAAATTCTATCAAACTGTCCATTACATCAATATATGTATGATGGTCCACAGTTACAAAAAACCAGCGTTGAATGTAATGAAACGCCATTTTCTGGGAGTGACCTGGAGCTTATTAGGCTGATATGCTAATGTCAGACTTTGGCATCAGTCGCATGTATGGAGTTCTGTGGGCCTACCGGGGACCACGAACCAGAACTTGCCCCCTTGCATGGGAAGCAATGACCTAAAGAAACACCAGTGTGGTTGGAAGAATTCTGTGTCTGCCATCGACTGGGTCTGGCACCCAGAAAGGTATGCATCCCAAAACAAACCCCTATTCTGGTGAAAATATTGCTACCAAAAGCCGAACAAGTGGGTAGAACTCCCCTAAAAGAAATGAGCAAATGAGCATGACATCACACATTGCCACACCGCTGTCTGAGCAGCTCCCCCCTCCCCGGGAGGGGGAAGGGGGAGCCCCAGACCCGCCACGCCGGCTATCCACCCATCAGTTCTGAGGCTGGATATCAAAACATGTGAAAAAAATGCCAACCGAAGGGAGGGAGGGAGGAATGCCGGGGAGTCTCCGGGTCACACCCAGAAATTGGCGTTTCATTACATTCAACGCTGGTTTTCTGGGGGAGCCCCGTCGGCTCCTGGAGCTAACTACCCACAGAGGAAAACAATAGGGACTTACCCGGGAGGTAGTCGCTGCTCACTCCTCAACTCGAAGTCGAGACAACTGGCTGCAACCGCCGACCCAAAGTGACACAGGGCTGACTGGGCCCTGGAACGTTCACGAGGGAACAAGCAGCCAGGACCCTGTTCGACTGCCAAAAGCCCCGCGCCCGAATGTCAGCCCAGGACATGCTGCCTGAGACAGCAGCAAAAGCAGTGAACTTACGAACGTCATGGGCACGTGGATAGACTGCAGGCTGGCCAGCCTGAATAACCCTGCGGACGACCTGGAAGACCTGCACCAGCGAACAGGGAAGAAGGGAAACCGGAGCAACCCAAAGCACATCCCCAGACACAGAGGCCGAGGCATGCAAGTAACGGCGGAGGGCCGCAACTGGACACAAAAATGATACACCCTCGGCCCGACCAACCCAGCATCCACAACTGAAGGACCCCTCCTGAAAGCAGCAGTCTCAATCACCACCCGAAAAGAAGGAGATGGCTGCAGACGAACAACCAATCGCCATAACCGAAGGAGCAGAAAACCCCTGCACCGAAAGAGAGTATGAAGCCCACCGACTCAACCCCTTGAGGCCAATGCCAACAGAAACAGAGCCTCAGAGAAACAATCCCGAACCGAAGGGGCCACAACAAACCGTGAGGAAGAAAAGAAAAAAAGAGCACTCTGTCCAAAGACCAGGACGGCTCAGGCGGCGCACGAGCAGGCCGGAGGTGAACAACGCACAAGACAGCTTGCGAAACAGCACAGACGTAACACCAATACAGAAAACAAGCTGAAGCGGCTCCGCCAGCACCGCAGGATACAAGGCAACAGTATGGGGCAAGATGACGACCTCAAACCTCCACAAGAGAAGGACAAGACCACGCCAACAAACACAGCCTCCAAAGAAGGGACAGAAGGAAAAGGAAGGACCACCAATAAACCCCACACTACCGCCAAGAAGCAGAAGAACGCAGGTGGGACACCATGAACGAAGCCACCCGACCACCAACAGAAGGCGAGAGACTTGAGTCAGAAACCGAACCAGCCCCATCATGGGCCAATCGAGTCTAGGAAGAGGCAGAGCCGCGAGAAGATCTCAGGTACGACTACAGAGCCAGCAGAGCCGGAAACCCAAGCCGGCAAAGAAGGAGATGAACGCCTGCCGTACAGAAAAACATCCCAAAGCCAGTGAGCCCACCAGGAAATCGGAGACGACAGCTCCGACACGAGACTCCAGAGAAGGGACACCATGAGACCGTAAAATGCCAACAGGCGGGGAAGCCAGAAAGGCACAAACAATGTGTAGCAAACGGAACGAAAGGTGCAAAGGTATGCTACCAGACCAGTACCCGAACCAAGGAGTACGAGCGACGAGGACAAGATCACCACATTCCAGATTTGCAAAGGAATCGATAGGGTAGAGAAAGACCGACTATGGGACCCCAGGGGTACATGCACCAAGGGACACCGGTGAAAGGAGAGCCCAATGAGCCAGAGAAATGTTGGAAAGAAGGAAGCAGTGGCAGAGTAGGAGACAAACGGAACACATGAGGAAGTAAAGTGGTGGAGGATGACACCACACACAGCTTCCGACAGACACACGATAAAGCCCAGCAGGCACAGGAACCCACACATCAGTGAATGATAGGTGAGAAGCGGGACCAAAAAGCCAGAGCTCAACTCCCGCAAACACAACTAGGGAAGAACAACTAGGTAAGAACAGAGAAACCAATGTATACGGAAGGGCTAAGCCAGGCACTGCAAGACGGGCCAAACAAAACTCCACAGCTAATCCCCAACACGCAACCACAGTAAGAAAACTGCAGCAAAACGTCACCCCATAACTTCCTGACACGGTAATATTTACCCCATAACATACACCCCCACCATCGTACCTCGTAACCTGGTGGAGGTGGGGCCCCATGCTGGACTCGAGCATGGGCTGTATATGCATAAGAGAGGGACTGGATGGGTATAAATAGGAGTTGCCTCATAAGGCCCAAGAGGCCTGCTGCAGTCCCCTGTGTCTCGATGTCCGTATATTCGTAGCCAAAAACCACGAACCAGCGCCTGGCTGAAAAAGATGCCAGACCGCAGAAACTCACCTGCAAAACGTAGGCACAAACGTGTCAGGACACAACATAGCTGAGAAGATGTCGGGAGCACCACCAGTGAAAAAAGACAAAGCCGCACATGCAGGAGACGAGTCGGGGAGAGGTAAAGGAAGTGCCCCACACCCATACACAGCGAAAACCCGGCATTCTCCCCATAGCGGCAATGCAGAACACCCCCAGTAGTCACGGGGCATGAGTGGAGAATTGAGAGGAGCGAGAGGCGAAGCACCCGAGAGAAAAGGACGCGGAACACCAGCACACGTGCCCACATCAAAAACTACCACGGCGCATGCGCAGGCAGGAATGCCAGATGTGGGTCGCGAGAAGTCGCAAGACAATGAAAAAAAAATGACTAGAAAACTTAGAGGAAATAGTGTTGCTAACGATTGAATCCCTTTTGACAGCACACAGGGCAGCCATTAACAGGAGACGAAAAGAGCAGTAAGGAGCGAAACATAAATAGCATAACCCTTCTGTGGCTACAAGTAGCCCAATTCGGCCACAAGTAGCCCAATCTGGCAAACCTGTATAACGCAGGACAGTGCACAGAGAGAAGAAACAATCACGAAAGAAAGAAATAGGACCAAAAACCGAGAAAAGCATGAAGGAGGACCAACAAGCCACACCGGAAGAGCACAGACGTTCCAATAATACGGGAAGAATCAAAGACCTTCCCTAACCCTCGAGATCTCACAGAAGCAATCAATATCACGAAGGCTCAGAAAGGCACAGTCGCACCCAAGACAAAAAGTCGTGCAGAAATCCCGATAACAGGGAAACATGACCCCTCCATGACGGAAAAGTCCCGCCCCAGAGAAAAGGGGGGTAGAAACAGAGAAAAGTACCCACTGACAGGACGGAACTGAACGGACCCGAAGGGACAAGGATCCGAACCCGGGGAGGGGCCGATGCCCAACAATTCGTACACAGAGGGGAGGAAGGAAAAACCCCATTTCCCACAACCGCAAGCCCCGCACTGAGGGTAGAAAACCCCGACGGGGTCCAATGGGGCCCGAGGCCCCCCCCCCCAAGTCAGCCCCTCCCCAACCCCGGGGAACCTCCATGGCAGGCCCCGGGGCCGAGCCGTCCTCCCAAAGCCTCAGACTCAAAAGGGTATGAATCTACCAGCCACTGGCAGAATCATACAACCCGGCTGGAGGAAATAGCTTGAATGCCTCCATCGCTACCCCGGAAGGGGAAACCCCTGAGACCGCCCGAGTCTCAAGACCATCGAAACCCCGCTCTGACCCCGAACCCACAGACGGAAAGGATCCAGATGCAGGGAGGAAGGGGGAAGCAGACTAAACCACAACAGGGGAAAGACAAGGGGGCGAGGAAGGAACAAAACCGAAGTAACCATCACCCCCAAGCCCCATCACAACAACCAAAAACGGGGCAGCCTCGGGGCTTCCAGGGAGCAAACAACCTAGTGCGTTTCCACCACCTGAACTCAATGTGCAACGCCAGTGCTGCCTGCACCTGCATAGTCAGCATAAGACCGGGTAACCGAGTCACTAACAAGCAGGACTCCGGGTCGAAGGTGCCACCAACCCCACAGGCTGCAGACGGAAGAGGAAACCATGAGGGTCACCCTGAGCCAAGGGGACCGAGCAGCCCTCGAACTCGCACAAAGCTAGGGGGAAACTCTGGGGACACATCCATCGGACCCACACGCCCCCAAGGAGATTCCCAGGGTCCTGAGCATTTAACATAACTCACGCCCAGGTAATCCCAGGCAGGCTACTGCTAACCAGAGCCCAAGTATACCAAACAACCTTCTAAGAACTGAACCCCCGGGACGTGTACACTCATGGGCACTTAGCAGGGGGTACTACCGGAAGAAGGAAGAGTACTCAGTACACAGGCGGCAAGAACCAAGGCAGACCCTCCCCCCCCCCCACCAGGCAGACAAACAAAAATAAAAAGAAAACCCCACAAGAGGACAGCATACCTAGGCGGAACAGAGCTGGCCGCTATGATTGGTGAAAACAAGCTGCACAGTACCCCGTGCCCCTACCAGTGCAAAACTGCCCCGCACCCTAAGGTGACTAAGGTAGACAGAACACCCTAGCACACAAAAGACAGCCGAAAACCAAGCCGTAAATGGCCTAGCAGAGGCATAACCCAAGGAACTTGTGGAAGGTAACCCCAAGCCCCAAGGGCAGTACTTACAGGGCACCTAGGGAAGGAAACCCTAGGCGCATGCAGCCCGAGTACTGGAGAATCACTCCCCGCTCACGCAACACCTAGCAGTCACTACACACTAGGTGCAGTGCTGAAACAACCACCGGAGCCGGAGCACACAACCGTTGCCTCTAGCAAGGAGGGAGCCTCTAGGGAGCCGGTCGGCCGAGCGGACAGCACGCGGGACTTGTGATCCTGTGGTCCTGGGTTCGATCCAAGGCGCCGGCAAGAAACAATGGGCAGAGTTGCTTTCACCCTATGCCCCTGTTACCTAGCAGTAAATTAGGTACCTGGGTGTTAGTCAGCTGTCACGGGCTGCTTCCTGGGGGTGGAGGCCTGGTCGAGGACCGGGCCTCGGGGACACTAAAAAAGCCCCGAAATCATCTCAAGATCTCAAGATAGCATCAGCCTTAGAACTGACGGATGAATAGCCGGCGTGAGGGGCTCCCCCTTTCCCCCTCCCAGGGAGGGGGGAGCTGTGCAGATAGTTGAGCGGCGACGTATGACATCATGCTCGTTTGCTCGTTTCTTTTAGGGGAGTTCTATCCACTTGTTCGGTTTTTGGTAGCAATATTTTCACCAGAATAGGGGTTTGTTTTGGGATGCCTACCTTTCTGGGTGCCAGACCCAGTCGATAGCAGACATAGAATGCTTCCAACCACATGGGGGATTCTATAAGCCATTGCTCTCCTTGCCTCTCTGAGGGGACCAGGTTCTGGCTCGTGGTCCCCGGTAGGCCCACAGAACACCATACACACGACAGATGCCAAAGTCTGACATTAACATATCAGCCTAGTAAGCTCCGGGGAGACGACGAGGCTCCCCCCAGAAAGTACTATTTAAACAGAAGAATGGGTTGAATAATTTGTGACAATACTGAAAGAATTAAGAGGTATGCAGACCAATGCCTTTTCCAAGGAACTTCTGCAATACCTTTACATGCTCCAGAGGGGGTATTGACAGGTTACCAATGCACATGGTCACAGGGAGAGCTCTATATGACTCTGGCTTTAAAGTACAACAAAGTTAACATGCATTGGTAGAAGAATTATATTGCAGAGGTGGAGATGGCCGAGACAAAAGAGCAAGAACAAAAAAACAAAACAGCGCTCAATGTAATGAAACGCCATTTTCTGTGGGGAGCTCTGTCGGCTCCCTGGAGCTATTGGACTGATATTAGCTATATTAGTCTGGGGCTTCAGTCACATGGAGTTCTGCCTCCTGGGAACCATGAGCCAGAACCTGGTTCCCTTAGAGGTGCAGGGAGCAATGTCCTATGAAAATTACACTCTTTGAGAGTATATTCATGTTTGCCATTGACTGGGATTAGGCACCCCAGAAAGGTAAGTAGCCCAAAACAGACCACCAACTGGTAGAAAATTGCAACCCAGGACAGTACAGAGCTCAAGAACTACCCCCAAGAAAAACAAAGTAAGAAGCAAATTGTTATCAAACCAACATGCCACTTGTTAGCACCCCCTGGGAGGCCTCATCCACCTGAGCTGGCTGCCTACTCACCGGTTTGGAGACTGAGCAAATGGAAGAAAACTGCCAACTGGAGGGAGGGAGAGTGCCAGGAAGCCTATGGGCCTTACCCAGAAAATTACGTTTCATTACATTCAATGCTGGTTTGCAGTGGGGAGCCCTGTCAGCTCCCTGGAGCTAGAGACCCAAAAATAATTAAGAGGGACTTACCTGGCAGCATCACATGCCTCATGACGAAGACAGGACAACTGGCTGCAACCGACGCCCCAAGGCCACACAAGATCGCTAAGGGCCAGAAAAGTTTACGAGATAATTGGCGGCCATGACCCTGTTCGACCTCCAAATGTCAGCCTAAGTCCCCGTGCCTGAATGTCAGCCCAAGACATGTTCCCTAACACAGCAGCAAGAACCGCAAACTTCCGAACATCATGGGCACAAGGGTAAATCACAGACTGGCCAGACTTGATAACCCTACTGATGACCTGAGAGACCCCAAGCCCTGGAAAAGGGAACAAGGGATATTGGATGAACCCAAAGTGTGTCCCCGGACACAGAACTTAAGGCGCGCACGTAATGGCGTAAAGCTACAACCGGACAAAACATGATGAAAACACAAGAACACCCACCTCGGATCACCAACAAATCGGAAAGAGGATGGCAACTAGCAGAAGCCGCCTGCAAAAACTGAGAAACAACCGGGTCTGAGAAATTAAGAGTTCCGGTCGTAAAAACTTAAGAGCCAGGGCCAAGGCCAAATCAAAAGAGCGAGGACGGCCTGCCAACACGCAAGGTGAGAAGCAAAAAACTTGCTTCTCACCTTGCTGCTTCCTGGAGGAAGCTTCCCGGAGGATAGGCGCATACAGTTTCAGCAACGCCGCCAATGCCCTAGCAGCCGAGGTAAAAGTCCCAGACAACGGCCCAGCACTCTATGCCTCCACATCTTCCACAAGCCACTCCAAGGACAGCTCGAGAAGGAAGAAGAAACACAAGACTGAGGCCGGATGCCATCAAGCGCAAAGTTCCTCTGCCACCAAGGCAGCCAAAAGGGAGGGGACCTGAGCATGCAACTGGAGCAAGTCAACCTCACTAGGAAGCACAGAACAACAATCACACATTGAGGTGCTCAAAAGTGTCCCCCCCCCCCCCCAAGTAAACAAACCTGTTAGTTTTGAAATAGCCAGGAAAGGAAAGACAAAACACCAACAGAAACAGAAGGGAACCTACAAAAAGAAAGTAAGTGGCGAAAAGAACGCCGTAGTAAGCTCCGCCAATCCAGCGTGCAGGTACAACAAAAACCGTGCCATGCCCCAAGCAAAAAGAAAGGTCAGTCTGCAAGCTAGGAAGACGTAAGAATCTCATAATGCACCCAATATGGGGAAGAAAAACGGAACTCAAAAGAGACCGGGTCCATCACAGAAGAAAAATCCGAGTCTTGCAGGAGGTATGCACCAAGTGCCACCTGAACCTCCGCTGAGGAAATCTAAGAGGTGGAAACCCTTCGGAAGGATGAAGCCGTAGAACCCAAAGGAACCAGGAAATGAACTGGGGGAGGGCCTGAACCACATATCAAATTCGTACAGGGAAGGGGGGATACAAAAACCCCGAACCCTGCAACAGCAAACCCTGTCCCGAGGGCACCAAAGCCCTGGCTTCCCTTGGACACCAACAGACCTAAGGGAAGCCCAGGCAGGAGCGAATGGGGCCCCAAGCACACCAGGCCAACTCCCCTCCCCCCAACCCTGGAATCCTCAAATCCAGGCTACGAGACAGAGCCATCCTCCCCCTCCGCCCTTGAAAAAAAGGCAGAGTCCAAGGAAAAGGAGCAAAAAAGGGGCTCTACTGGTAAGACCCAAAAGCCTTGGCGGGAGGATCAGGCTCAAAGGCCTCCATCCTCGCATCGAATGGGGCAGCCCCTGGAGCCACACGAGTCTCATCCACAACTAAATCCCGACTCTAAAACCCACAGATGTTTGGGAGCCGGCAGCAGGGGAGGGAGAAGCAGGGCAAACCACATCAACCGGAAAAGGATCCAAGGCCAAAGCGACCAACGCCCCGAAGTCCAGGTTCCTAAAACCAAAACGGGGCAGCTCTGGGGCATTCTAGCAGGTGACAAACCTAGCAGGTTGCACCAACAAAAACCTAGCATGCAACATGACAGCCTCTTAACCCCCTAATATCTCCCGAGGAAGAATGGATAAATTGGATGATGAGCAGTGAACAAGTCTCGCACGACTCTGGGTTGAAGGTGTCGTCGACCCTAACAAGCATCATGAAGGAGGCAAAACAGATGATCGTCACCCTGAGACAAGGGCAACGAACAACCTTCAAACTCGCACAAGGCAAGATGGGACTCAGAAGACATATCCATAGTCACCCAAGCCCCAATGGGGGTTTCCAGGGGTTGCAGAGGGAGGTGTCCCTACAGAAGCCCAAGCACTGGTGCTGCAAAGCCTGTTGAACCCCGTCTATTTACTGGGCAAACTGACTCCTGTGAAAGGAGCAAACTCGGGGGTGGAGTGCAGGACTACCTAACGGAACCTAGTCATACCTAATAGGAAGCCAAGCAGGCCTTCACCAGACAGGAAAAAAATTAAAAAGAATGAAAAGTAACCACAAAAGTACCCCACAACAATAGGAGGCCAGAGAGAGACACGGCTGCTGCTAATATGCGAGCTGCTCAGCACCGTGTGCCCCAACCAGCAACAAACACTCCCTATCTAGGACCAAAGGAAAGCACCAAGACTTCCGCTGACCCCAAGGGCAAATATAAACCCCAGGGAATATAAACCTGAGACCCAAGGGAAGTACTTACAGGGTGCCTGGGGAAGAGAACTTTAAGCGCATGCAGCCTGAAGTACCAGTTACTCCCGGCCAATGCCCCAACACAACGCAGGTACAACCACAAGTGGTAAAATCCTGGCAATTAAATGAGGCCAGAGGAGACGTCAGCCCCAGAAGCTTCAGCCGATGAACTGGTGAGCAGGCGGCAGACTTGGGGCCTCCCCCTTCCCTCCCCTCCCCTTCCTGGATGAGGTCGCGACACGAATGACCAGCACATCTGTTTGATGACAATTTGCTTCTTACCTTGTTTTTCTTGAGAGTGGGTGGGGGGTGGGGGGAGCTCTTGGACTCTATTTGCTCTTGGTTGCAATTTTCTACCAGTTGGAGTCTGTTTTGGGGCGCCTATCTTTTTGGGTGCCTAATCCCGGTTGATGGCAGACATGAATATACTCTCAAAGAGTGGAGTTTTCAAAGGCCATTGCTTCCTCTGCCTCTCTGAAGGGACCAGGTTCTGGCTCGTGGTTCACAGTAGGCTGAACTCCATGTGACTGAAGCCCCAGACTAATATAGCTAATATCAGTCCGATAGCTCCAGGGAGCCGACAGGGCTCCCTACAGAAAAAGACTTAGGTGCTGTTGTCTTGCTGTCCTCAATGTGATTGATGAGATACAACACTAAAGGCTCCTCCATGAACTTGTGAAACCTCACTGGTGATGATGAAGGCCAAAATATTACATTTGTACACTATTAGATTGAAGAACAGCAGTTGTTATTCATACATAATGATTCTACAACTCCCATCATTCATAGCACAGAAGACCCTGTGAATAAAAGCCTAAGTTCACCTCAAGATAGGTCATCACAGTGGTTGGATGGCATCCGGAAGCCATCTGCTATCTCAATCATTAGGCAAAGTACGAAAAGCAGGAAGTCGCTTACGTGGTTCAATGATTTTGTATACTTAAGTGTCCCTGACCTAATTCCGTGTTTTTTTTTTTGTTTTTTTTTTTACATTTACTATATTCTAAAAATTCAGTAAGAGTATTTGTTCTTGTTAACTTTGGGAAAGAAAATAGAGCAATAGAAGGTTGATGCTGTAGCAGTACAAGTTAAGCTGTGATGAGCTGCATTTTATATCAGTGTGCAATCTCTGCCAAGAAAGATTCTTACACAAATCAAGTGACTGACAAGCACACAATAAACAGACTGAAAGGCAGTGTTTCATTTCCCTAGTATGACTCACACACAGATTAAGAACCATCTTCCAAAGGATAAATTATAATATACAGTACTCTCATATATGACATCATAAATGGCTAAGAAATCTTCACTGAAATTCTTTGAGTGTGAGACATTCTTACCCACAAGGGCTACCTTGAGGTTACCTTG
This sequence comes from Procambarus clarkii, assembly GCF_040958095.1. Lineage (NCBI taxonomy): Eukaryota > Metazoa > Arthropoda > Malacostraca > Decapoda > Cambaridae > Procambarus > Procambarus clarkii. The sequence goes on from NC_091212.1 coordinate 21,348,551, forward strand.
AGGTACTTCCGGGGCTTAATGTCCCTGCGGCCCAGTCGTCGACCAGGCCTCCTGGTTGCTGGACTGGTCAACCAGGCTGTTGGACGTGGCCGCTCGCAGCCTGACGTACGAATCACATCCTGGTTGATCAGGTATCCTTTGGAGGTGCTTATCGGTTATCTTTTGAACACTGTGAGGGGGTCGGCCAGTTATGCCCCATATGTGTAGAAGAAGCGTGTTGAACAGTCTCGGGTGCACACCAAGGGAAACCACACAAACATCACATTTATGGAAAGGGCCAAAGATCAATGGTAACTATGCTCAATGTGGGTGTGAAATAAACCAAATGAGCAATCTTTTTCTTATTAGTAATGGCATCTGGGAAAATGAGGTAGGGCAAACCATCATTGTAATTTCCTTAAGCCTGATGATATCAACAGTGGCAATCCCAATATGCTGCAAAACCCAAAGGTGGCAGAGAAACGTAATTTCCAGATGAGTACAGAATACCTTGAGAGAAACAAGAGGGATGAAGCAAGTCTTAAATGCATAATCAGATTGCTTGTAACCAGACATGTACTGGACACCAGTAAAAATATTTTGACAGCCAAACAATTCAGCTGCAACCAATAGCAATTTAAAGAGATTGTAGGGATTAGAGTATGCTTCTGTGACAGAGAAACTCTTAATAAAAATGGGCATCCTTCCTGAGACCGAAATCATGAAATTTTCACAAGATCAAATGTTTCATACCATATAGGCCTGTTAGGAAAAATAAAACTAAAAGATTGATGTGATGTTTTTGGAAGCAAATGCCTTACATATGACAAATTCCACCTAATAAGGATGTGTGCAGTAGAACGCATCCTTTGAAGCCCACACTGGGATTTCAAGAAAAACTTATCTCGGTCTAGGTACAGCATCATTCTAACAGTGCCTGTAGTTACTTTTGAAAGTTCTACTCGTGTTTTCTGATCATGATAAAAATAATAAAAAAAAATCGTAAGTGGCATATTTTGCCCACTATAGGGCGGGGGAGGTCTGGCAAAAAACAGGCACCGACTCGTCATGTGTCCCAGACGTTCTGCCGCCCCAACTGTCAGGCAGGAGTGGCCACAAAAAGATAATTACCTAATTATTTCAATGTCTGATTTTTTTTGTTTTTTTGCTGTAATATTATTCAATAGTGTGTAGTGTGATATATTTATATAATAAAATGTGTGAATCATCGCTGTACTCAAAATTATGGTGTGCATATTGTTGATTCAATTATTATGTTCATCAAACAGTGAACAAATACTTTGTCAGTTATTACACTATATACACAGGTTATATATAAGTATCTGTATGTTTTGTTCACCATAACAAACCACTAAGTCGGTATTATGAGTCAAAAAGCAATGAGGAGTGACCGCAACACAACAGCCAGCCACTCGCTGCCACTCACTCCCTCAACACCTCACTAGTCCACATTCTCCTCCCACCATACTGTTTTTGCTTTTATTCACTATATACAAACGTTATATATACAAGTACTACATGTTTTGTTCACCACAACTGTACAACTAAGCTGATATAGTTCAGGCACTAGAGACGTCACTACAGTCAGCTGGCGGCTGCCTCCCTCACACATTCAAGGTCAGACGCACTAAAATTTCTTCCCCAACAATACTGTTTGTGGTGTTATTACCCTATATACACACATTATATATAAATATTTACATGTTTTGTTCACCATAACTGTTTAAGCCGGTATAGTGCCCAAAGAGCATAGTGGCCACCCCTACCCAGCATGATAAACCATGCAGATGTTGCCACCTCCCTCACCAAACTGGCTTCTCCCCCACACTCCTTTTGCTGTTATTATACTATATATACACATTATATATAAGTATCTACATTTGTGTTCACCATAACGAACCACTAAGTTGGTATGCTGAGTGGCAGTGGCAGGAAGTGGCAGCCCGCAACTGGCTGTCACTTGCTCCCTCCGTCACCTCACCTCGCCACCATTCTCCTCCCACCACACTGTTTTTGCTTTTATTCACTATATACAGACGTTATATATACCTATCTGCATGTTTTGTTCACCATAGCGAACAACTAAGCTGCTATAGTGAGTCCAGACAGTAAAAGGTGATCACACAGTCAGCAGACAACACTATCTCCCTCCCCACCAAGATTACTCCTCCCACTACAGCCCTAATTATCACAACAATCCTGCTATTATCAGAATCCTGGTCATTTTGATCACAGTCAGGGGTCTTCTGTAATACTATCATCGCTAAATAAAAGCATGAACATATATATTATGGCATTTTTAGGCGATGCTTTGGGTCACAAGCTGAACAGCAGTGCTGTGAGCTCATGCTGCGTGCGCCAGACTTGGTGGCTCACTTACTACTGAGGCTCGCCCTCACACCCGGGAATGTGGCCCACGATTTTTTTTTTTAAATGGCGTCTGTTTACAAGAGCCCCTGATGAAGGCAAGGTGAAACCTGTGTATCCAAGGGCCGTTTAAATCTTGCGTAGTACTCCAATACATCATATGACGTGATGTGCAATTTATAGCAAGTTATTCAACACATCATATGATATGTTGCGCAGTTTAAGGGTTATGCCCAGATTAGGGCCAGGCTTGCCTGGTGATAGCTTGCTCTATCAGACTGTTACTTGCAGCACCCACAGGCTCATATACCTACTGCAACCTAGTACTTCCACAGGAATTTGTCCAAATGCTTTTTTAAAACATTCATATCTTTCTCTCTACACAATTCTTGAAGAATTTCATCTCCCATTTAGAATTTTGTATCCAGCCTCCTGCTCCCTACACTTAGTTTCATTACTTTTCACTTACTTGAGTTAAAACTCTAGCAGCCATTTGCTAGACAATGCCTTCAGTTTATCCAGGTTATCTTGTCTCTTGCTATCTTCCTTTGTCTTAACCTTACCTTGAGGTTACCTTGAGGTGCTTCCGGGGCTTAGCGTCCCCGCGGTCCGGTCGTCGACCAGGCCTCCTGGTTGCCGTACTAATCAACCAGGCTGTTGGACGCGGCTGCTCGCAGCCTGACGTATGAGTCACATCCTGGTTGATCAGGTATCCTTTGACGGTGCTTATCCAGTTCTCTCTTGAACACTGTGAGGGGTCGGCCAGTTATGCCCCTTATGTGTAGTGGAAGCGGGGGACTACGAGAAGTCTAAGTACAAGTCTCCTGTCCCGACAATAGGGATTAAATTACAAGGTTGATCTGTCACCTTGAATAGGAACTCCATCTTGAAGACCTCTCCCAGCGGGTTGTTAAGTCACTATACCTTCCTTATAATTTTTGCATCAGCAAACATTGAGAGGAATGAGTCTATTCCCTGTGGAAGATTATTTACTTATATCAGAAATAGGACAGATCTGAGTACTGAATCCTATGGGACTCCACTGGTGACGGATGAGATCTCACCCGTCACATTAACTTACCGACTTCTCCACCTTACGCACTAGCCTCTTATAGGATACTGAAATCAAAGGCTTTCTGACAATCCAAAAATATGCAGTCTGCCCAGCCTTATCTGTCTTGTCTAATTTTTGTTGTCTGGTCATAGAATTCTATTAAACCTGTGAGGCAAGATTTACTATCACTGAACCCATGTTAGTGGTGTGTTACAATGATGTGGTTAGTCTTTTACAATCTTCTGTCACCTTGCATGGCATGAAATTTAGGAACTCTTCTGTGTAATTCAGTGCCTCCTGTCAATCACCCTTCTTGTATATTGGAACTATATTAGCTTTCATCCAACTTCTTAGCAGATCTCCTGTTTCCTGTGGCTTATTATACACCATTGCATGGCATGCATAGTTCTTCTGCCTGCACTTTTAGTGTCCACGATGAGATTCTATATGATCAATCAGCTTTTTCGTTTCAGCTTACGGTTTCTTTACTTAATCTTTGGTAATCTGAAATTCTCCAATGTTGCTTGATTTAACGGCACCATCACACATCATAAACGTTTTGAAAGGATGCTAAGAAGTAAGCTTACAAAACACATGGGTCACATGATCTACATAACCCTGGACAATATGGGTTTAGAGCAGGGTGCTCCTGCCTCTCATAACAGCTAGACCATTATGACACAGCTTTAGATGGTATAGTAGACAAGCAAAATACCGATGTAATATACACAGATTTTGAGGACACGTTTGACAAATGTGACCATGATGCTATTTGCACATAGATGCATTCAAAAGGAATTACTGTACTGGTAAAGTAGGAAGATGAATCATTAATCGTCTAATGAACTGAACCCAGAGTAAAAGTCAACAAAGTAAAATAAAAATAATCTACCATTAACCACTGTGCTGCGCCGAGTTTATTGTAAAATTCCCCCTGTGCGCATGAAATAAAGTTCCCCAAAAAATTCTTTTTTCTTCGTATAATGATAAATTCCCTTCCCTATACATGTCTATGTAAAAATAAATACCAAATTCCACTTACCTTGGCTGTGGGGACGTGGACAAGGTGTGGGGACGTCATCAGGGCCTGGTCCCCCTTGCATGAGTCGCCCAGACACGGTCGCGTGGGCCATTCAAGCACCGGGTGTTGCCACAAATATATTTTCAATTATTTGTTCTATGTATTTCCAATGCGGTTTTATTTGTATTTTTTTTATCGTACAGTATATGATGCATATGTGTGTCCTTTACAATATGTATATAGTAGAACGTTCATAATGTTCCATGGAACTGTGATACATGTGTCAGTAATGTGTCCACAATAAATGTGTATTGTCCCAATATTACTTGTTAAAAATTCACTAAAATTACAATATGTACAGTTTCACACACTATTTACACAGTAACACACTGTATTACACACTCAGTACTTCGGAAGTGAGTAATAATCAACAAAGTAGTCCAAGGTGCACAGCATGACTTTGCTGTATTGCACCAGGTACAGATAAATTTTTGCTTCCTGTTTCTTCATTCTGTGTGCTTGCAAATAACGCACTCACGTACACCCTTGGCTTTAGTACTTGTAGGCTGTATGTAGCCAAGCTTGTAGAGCATAAGGTAGTACAGTACAACCTCGATTCAACGTACCCCGATTCAACGAATCTCCGGCTAGTTCGCACACTTTTCAGGCCACATTTACTTACCCGGTTCGACGAACAATGGTTCGCCGAAGCGGGGGATGTTCGGATTTGCTTACGACGTCGAGACAGGGTTCACAGACTGGTGGAAAACTTTCACATTCTATCACAGATTACAATTATTAATTCCTTCATATGACAAGATCGATCACACAAGTGGACTACACAAGTGGACCGCACATGTGGTCCACAAGTGGTCCACAAGCTTACGATGTTGGGACAGAGTTCACAGTGGTAGAAAACTTTACCATACCATCACAGATTACAATTAATAATACCTTCATATGACAAGTTGGATCACACAAATGGACCACACAAATGGACCACAAAAGTGGACCACACAAGTGGACCACAAGTGGTCCACAACCTTACAATGTTGGGACAGAGTTCACAGAGTGGTGGAAAACTGATTCATTCTATCACAAATTACAATTAATAATTCCTTCATAAGACAAGTTGGATCACACAAGTGGACCACACAACAAGTGAATCATATGAACCAAACACCAGCCAGAATGGTCCACAAGAAGTGACGCATGTTAACCAAACACCAACCAGAGTCGTCCACACAACTGAGTTTCGACTGAGTTTCAATGATTTTCGTTCACCGTTTTGTGGCACACGTATCTTTGTAAATTAATTTAAAGGCTGAAGCGTCAATAGCTAGCTAATATGTTGAAATCTTCTTATATACATTTTCTGTGATGAAACAAGATGAGTGAGGGTGGACAGATAAGGGAATACTGTACAGTAAACCTCACTTTACAGTGAGGTTTTACTCACTTTCGTCTGTGTTGTCATAGTTCAGTGACCCATGGCTTTGAACGTTTCACATTAATAAATCATTTCTAAAACTGGTGTTTTAATAACTCTTTATTATCCTAATTAAACTAAACTTAATAAAACCAAAAATATACTGTAATAAGATAGATATCTGCTATTTGAGAAATTATTCACGTTATTGCAGCACAACTCCAGCACGAGTGGACAGGTTTAATCCCTGTCCATACAACACCATGCTTGTCGTGTTTGATTTCGTCGCCACAGTTCAGCGATCTACGGCTTCGAAATAATAACATTAATAAATCAGCTCCAAAGTATTTTTTATAGCTCTTATTATCGTAATAATGTTGCTAAACTAAATATGCAACCCAAAAATATATAATTTCATGTAAATTTAATATTTGAGAGAAATATATGTTACTGGAAATCGAACAACACCAGGCAGTGTTTTGTTCGATTTCGTCGCCACAGTTCAGTGACCAACGGCTTCGAAATAATTAAATTAATAAATCAGTTCCAAAATAAGTATTTTTTATAGCTCTTGTTATCGTAATAATGTTGCTAAACTAAATATATAACCCAAAATATATAATTTGATGTAAATCGAATATTTAAGAGAAATTTATGTTACTGGATCAGGCTTAAACACGAGCCTACTGAAGGGTGTACGTATAGACTTAGTCTGCGTTCGTACAGTGTGCACCCAGTGCTCTTAGCTTTGTCTGCGATTGACGTACAGTATTTATCCGCCGGTGGAAGAATAATCGTGGAATTGACCATTTTTTTACTACAGCTATTTGGTTATAAAACAAAATGTCTCAGGGGCTTACTAATAGTGCCTTATTAATGCCAAAAATGAAGCAATATTTTGCAAGAACTAGTAGCAGAAAATCAACCAGCACGAGAACAGCCGTACCCAACACGAGAAAAGCCGTACCCAGCATGAGAACAGCCGTACCCAGCACGAGAACAGCAGTACCCAGCACGAGAACAGCTGTACCCAGCACGAGCACAGTTGTACCCAGCACTGGTACAACAGTCGTACCCAGCACAAGCACAGTTGTACCCAGCACTGGTACAACAGCAGCCAGCACCAGCTCAGAAGCAGCTGAACCCACAGCAGCAGCGAGCACCAGCAAAGCTGATGCAAACATCTAAAAACATCGTGTGCAGCGTGAACAGTTAGAACAAGTGTTAAATTTAAGTGTGTACACAGTGTTAAAATTAAAGTTACAGTAATTTTAGTGTACAATAGTTTTCATAAACTGTATTGTAGTACTCAACATACAGCAGAACTACTTTTAATGAACACAGTGCTAACGGCATAATGCACTGCAGTACATATTTAATGTAGAGCATTCACAACGTTACGAAACTTCAAGATGGACATGACTTCAACAATAAGGTAAATTTATGAATTACAGTATTTTTTAGTAGAGAAGTAATATACAGGGTAGAGTATGTAATATGATAATGCATTTTTATTGTGTACAAGAAAAAAAAAGACACTGACACAAACGCCTCCTGAAGGTCACCTCTTGCAACGAATCCAACGCTCCAACGAACTGGGGTTGGTCCCATATAGTACGTTGAATCGAGGTTGTACTGTATTGAAAAGATTATAGGAAAAGATCAATTTGTAAGGTAGTCTTAAAAAGATCGCTTTGTATGATCCCACACAGGAAGAGATTCAGCTTGCCTCAAAGAGTGTCCATCAGTCAGGAAGAGATTCAGGTATTCTTGAAAATATCTATGGAAAACACCACCATGGAAGCCGCTAACACTGTTCATCTATGCTACTTGTATCAGATGCATCATCACTGAACGCAGAACACGATTCATCTATGTATCCTCTAAATAAATTGGAGATAGCATAGGATTGCAAGGATGACACTCAGAGCTACAACTGGATACACTCGCTGTATCGTCCTCATAGGTGCTGTATCACTTGCATCCGACCTTTGTACTCAAATATTTGTACTCACCTATTTGTGCTTGTGGGGGTTGAGCTTTGGCTCTTTGGTCCCGCCTCTCAACTGTCAATCAACTGGTGTACAGATTCCTGAGCCTACTGTGCTCTATCATATCTACATTTGACACTGTGTATGGAGTCAGCCTCCACCACATCACTGCCTAATGCATTCCATCCGTTAACTACTCTGACACTGAATAAGTTCCTTCTAACGTCCCTGTGGCTCATGTGGGTACTCAGTTTCCACCTGTGTCCCCTTGTTCGCGTCCCACCAGTGTTGAATAGTCCTTGTTTACCCGGTCGATTCCCCTGAGGATTTTGTAGGTTGTGATCATGTCTCCCCTTACTCTTCTGTCTTCCAGTGTCGTAAGGTGCATTTCCCGCAGCCTTTCCTCGTAACTCGTGCATCTTAGTTCTGGGACTAGTCTAGTGGCATACCTTTGGACTTTTTCCAGCTTCGTCTTGTGCTTGACAAGGTACGGGCTCCATGCTGGGGCTACATTCTCCAGGATTGGTCTTACATATGTGGTCTACAAGATTCTGAATGATTCCTTACACAGGTTCCTGAACGCTGTTTTGATGTTAGCCAGCCTCGCATATGCCGCAGATGTTATTCTTTTTATGTAGGCTTCAGAAGACAGGTTTGGTGTGATATCAACTCCTAGATCTTTCTCTCTGTCCGTTTCATTAAGTACTTCATCTCCTGTTCTGTATCCTGTGTCTGGCCTCCTGTTTCCACCGCCTAGTTTCATTACTTTGCATTTACTCGGGTTGAACTTCAACAGCCATTTGTTGGACTATTCACTCAGTCTGTCTAGGTCATCTTGTAGCCTCCTACTATCATCCTCTGTTTCAATCCTCCTCATAATTTTTGCATCATCGGCAAACATTGAGAGAAACAATTCTATACCCTCTGGGAGATCATTTACATATATCAGAAACAGTATAGGTCCAAGGACTGACCCCTGCAGGACTCCACTTGTAACGTCTCGTCAATCTGAGACCTCACCCCTCACACTGACTCATTGTCTCCTGTTGCTTAGGTACTCCTTTATCCAATGGAATACCTTCCCTTTCACTCCAGCCTGCATCTCCAGCTTTTTCACTAGCCTCTTGTGTGGTACTGTATCAAAGGCTCTCTGACAATCCAAAAATATGCAGTCTGCCCACCCTTCTCTTTCTTGCCTTATTTTTGTTGCCTGGTTGTAGAATTCAAGTAACCCTGTGAGGCAGGACCTGCCATCCCTGAACCCATGTTGATGCCGTGTTACAAAGTTCTTTCGCTCCAGATGCTCCACTAGCTTGCTTCGCACAATCTTCTCCATCAGTTTGCATGGTATGCAGGTTAGGGACACTGGCCTGTAGTTCAGTGCCTCCTGTCTATCCCCTTTCTTGTATATCGGGACTACGTTAGCTGCTTTCCAAATTTCTGGCAGTTCCCCTGTTGCCAGTGATTTGTTATACACTATGGAGTGGTAGGCACAGTTCTTCTGCTCCTTCCTTTAGTATCCAAGGGGTGATTCCATCTGGGCCTATAGCCTTTGTCACTTAGGTTCTTAGCCTTTGTGTTAGGTTCTTATTGCGTCTAGCTTCACCAATATTATGACCCTTATGTTCTTCAAACAATAAGGTTTGAATTTCACCGACAGAGCGCTATCTTTCAACACTGTGTTGGACAGGTGTTTGGGAGCCAGAGGCGCATGCGCCACCCATGGTTGCTCACTCAGAACCCAGCCAGCAGCCCTAGGGCATTCTGGGAATTTTTTCCAAGATGGCTGCCTCTCACTGGAGGTCCTAAGAGTCCATTTCGTACACAACCAACCTTGCACACATTTAGAGTGGGGTACGAAAAAATAAAAAATAGTTTTCTCGGTTGGCGCAGATTCCTACCGACCGAGAATACTTGGTTGGCGCAGTTATGTGGTTATAAGTTGTTTTTCCAAGGTACAGTGCTTGCTCCTGTACTGTCTCATACTCATATCAGATATACTGTAGATAAAGATACAAACTATAGTGGAACCTCGGTACTCAAACAGCCGCCCCCCCCCTCCCCCCACTTGACTGCTGTGCTCATGTTTGGTAGTCAACTGTTTGTTCGGCACACAAAACGTAAACATGCATCCCCGACGAGTCAGTTTTCCAGTAGCTGTCGTTCAGTATACACATCACTCAGACTTACCTAAACTTTGTGTTTTCTTGGATATTTTTTATATTCCTAATGTTAATAAGTCACCATAGCACTTAAAAAAGTTAGTGAACGTTAGTGATGCGAGCCAAGCAAAACCAAAATTAGTTACAATCACGACTGAGATGAAAAAACCAGCGTTAACTGTAATGAAACGCCATTTTCTGGGCGAGCCCCGGAAGGTTCCTGAAGCTATCCAACTATCCAAACTGACATGTGCAATATTAGTTTGGGGTCATTATTCACGGGAGTTCTTTATGCCTACCAGAGACCACAAGTCAAAACCTGGGGCCAGATTCACGAAGCAGTTATGCAAGTGCTTACAAACATGTACATCTTTCCTCAATCTTTGAAGGCTTTGGTTACATTTATTACACAGTTTACAAGCTTGAAAACTTCCCAATCAACTGTTGTTTTTGTTATAAACAGGCTTCTGGTGCTTCAGAGCTCATTAACTGTTTAATTATTGTAAACAAAGCCGCCAAAGATTGAGAAAAGATGTACAGGTTCGCAAGTGCTTGCGTAACTGCTTTGTGAATTTGGCCCTTGGTCCACTCAGAGAAGTGCAGGGAGCAATGGCCATATGAGCTCTACATTTAGAGTATGTCATATCTGCCATCAACTGGGGAGGGCACCCAGACAGATAGGCAAAACAATACAAACCCCCAACTGGTGAAAATTGCAACCTACGTCTGAACAAAGCCAAAGAACTCTCCCAAAAGAAAACAAACAAGCAAATCGTCATCCAACTAGCGCACCCCCTTGTTAGAAACAACCCCTTTTCCAAAAGGGGGGGAGGAGAAGCCGCTCAGGCAACTAACCAGTTCGTAGAATGATGACAAACCGACCACATATCAGGGAGCCTCCAGGGCTTACCCAGAAAATGGCGTTTCATTGCATTCAAAGCTGGTTTTCTGTAGGGAGCCCCGGCGGCTCCCTGAAGCTAACTAGCTAAAGGTAAGTACAGTATCCACTCAATTTAACATCCTCTTTTATACCGATCTGCCGATATTAACGACCGGTTTGGGAGATCGGTATCTGGAGCCTCGTATACCAGTCTGGTGGTCGATATTACCGACGGTCGGTATTGGGTTTGTTTTGGCATCGGCAGCCCCTCACATGGTGACCAGGCGATCATCCAGAGTGGTATATTAAATCTTAACTTTCTTTTAAAATGATTCAGTTTTATGAAGAAAATTCTAAATTATTATTAATAAAATATTTTAAAACAATTGTTATTAAACAAAATTCTTTGTTTTCTTATTAAATACCTTTTATAGTACAGTGGTACCTCGGAATGCGATTGTCCCTGTATGCGAGGTTTTCGGAAGGCGAGGTGTATTTACTCCAAAAATTTGTCTCGGAAGGCGATGGTTACTTCGGGAGGCGAGTTTGAACGCGAGTTTGTTGATACGCGTACAGCCGACCTAGCGCGTGGTGGTTCGGCGATCGTCGCCCCTCTGCCCCGCTGCCCCTCAGGTTACCATTGTCTCGCGCTCAGTGACTACCCCCACATCAATTCTTGTCGCGGATTTTCAGTGTTTTGTTGGATTTTTGGTGATTTGTCTATACAATTTGTTATTATATATCTCACCATGAGTCCCAAGAAAGCCAGTGGTAAGGATAAAGGCCAGAAAGCTCATGTGAGGATGACAATAGAGGAGAAACAAGAGATCATTCGGAAGCATGAGAACGGTACACGTGTTGTTGAACTTTGTAGGCAGTACAAGAAAGCCACATCAACAATATGCACTATACTTAAGAAGAAAAATAAGATTATGAGTGCTAATGTGGCAAAAGGAGTAAGAACATTAACGGCACAAAGACCACAAATACTTGAAGAAGTGGAAAAGTTGTTATTAATTTGGATACACGACAAGGAGTTGAGTGGTGATAGTGTTTCGGAGGCCATGATTTGTGAGAAAGCCAGGGTGTTGCACGAAGACCTTCTAAAGAAGACCCCTGCAACGAGTGATGCAGATAAGAAAGAGTTTAAGGCAAGCAGGGGCTGGTTTGAAAAATTTAGAAAGAGAAGTGGTATCCATAGTGTTACAAGGCATGGGGAGGCAGCCAGCTCAGACAAACCAGCCGCTGGACGATTTATTGACGAATTTAAAGAGTTTGCAGAGGATGAGGGATACCTACCGCAACAAGTGTTTAATTGTGACGAAACAGGACTGTTTTGGAAAAGAATGCCTAAGAGGACATACATTACCAAGGAGGAAAAATCCTTGCCTGGACACAAGCCTATGAAAGATAGGTTTACGCTTGTGCTGTGTTCAAATGCGAGTGGCGATTTGAAAATTAAACCCTTGCTAGTGTATCATTCTGAAAATCCAAGGGTTTTCAAACAGTATAATGTGCAGAAAACCCGTTTGTGTGTGATGTGGAAGTCTAATAAAAAAGCATGGGTCACTAGGCTTATTTTTTCGGAGTGGGTGAATGAAGTGGTGTGCCCTGCCATAGAAAAATATCTGCAGGAGAAACAATTGCCACTCAAAGCCGTGCTTCTCCTTGACAATGCTCCTGCTCATCCTCCAGGCTTGGAAGATGATTTGATGCCTCAATACAATAAATTCCTCACAGTTAAATTCCTTCCTCCTAACACCACTCCTCTAATTCAGCCTATGGACCAGAAAATCATAGCGAATTTTAAGAAACTGTATGAAAGGGCACTTTTCCGGAAATGTTTTGAAGTGACTGAAGCCACAAACCTGACCCTCAAAGAGTTCTGGAGAGAGCATTTTAACATTTGTAGTGCTTTAAAACTCGTTGACAAAGCCTGGCAAGAAGTGACTCAAAGAACCCTGATCTCTGGCTGGAGAAAATTGTGGCCTGAAGGTGTGAGAGAACTAGACTTTGAGGGGTTTGAGCCTATAAATGATGCGCCTATTGTTGAGGAAATTGTTAGTCTAGGGCAGCAAATGGGCTTGGAATTGGATGGTGATGATGTGGAGGAGTTGGTGGAAGAACACAACGAAGAACTGACCACCGAAGAACTCCTAGCCCTTCAACAGGAACAGCAAGCCAACACAGCAGCGAATGATTCTGCAGTGGAGGAGGAGGTGGCAGCAGCACCAACAGCACCAGCGAGTGTCCCTTCTGCAGTAATTAAGAAGGTGTGTCAGATGTGGGAAGAGATTCAAACAACTATTGAACATACTCACCCAGACAAAGCTGTAGTAGGCCGTTGTCTTAATCTTTTCAATGACAATGTGATGCCTTACTACAGAGAGAGCTTGCGAAGAAGGGAAAAGCAAGCTTCCATGGACAAATTTGTGGTGAGGAAATCGAGCAGTGAGCCTCAACCAGGACCTAGTGGCACTCAGGTTAAACGTCCCAGGGAGAGCACACCAGAAAGGTCCTCACTGCCTGATGTGATTATGGAAGGGGACTCCCCTTCCAAACAGAAACTCCTCTCCTCCTCCCCCCTCCTCACCATCTTCCATACGCCTACAGCACTCGACAGCAAGGTAAGTAATAACTGGAACATAGTTTTGTAGGTTTATTTAGATGAATTAGGTAAATTAGGTATAAAAATTTAGTTTGATGTGGGGTTTTTGGGGTAGTCAGGAACGGATTAATTCATTTCCCTTTATTTCTTATGGGGAAATTAACTTCGGAATGCGAGTTTTCGGAAGGCGAGGCGTCTCCAGGAACGGATTAAACTCGCATTCTGAGGTATGCCTGTATAGGCAATAGGTATTTTTTTTCCCACGGCCCTAGAACGGACTGTGCCTAGCCGTGTGACCGCATTGTTTACTGTTAACTCGCGCGGCTGAGAGCAATGTCTCAGAATATTAGCCAGAGAAAATCAGATTCAGACAAAAATAGATAAATTCAGGATTTCAACGGTTTGTGAAAGCACCCACTGGGAATTCAACAGGTCATGCAGCATCCGTTGGCAACGAGTGCCCTACAAGCCATGCTGCACCAGCCGATGTTGAATTCCCATCAACATGTCGTGCAGCCTCTGCCGGCAACGAATGCTCTGCAAGCTATGCTGCACCCGCCGATGCTGAATTTCCATCGATAAGTCGTGCAGCCTCCGCCGGCAACGAATGCTCTGCAAGATATGCTGCACCCGCCAATGCTGAATTCCCATCGACAAGTCATGGAGCATCCGCCAGCAACGAATGCTCTGCAAGCCATGTTGCACCCGCTGATGCTGAATTCCCATCAAAAGTCGTGTAGCCTCCACTAACGATATAAAATATGATTGAAAGGCATATAAATTAGTGTAAAAAGTGTTGATAGAGTACAGTATTGTAAGTGTTAATGATTATTTAAGCCTTGACAAAAAGATACTGTACAATGTAAATATACAGTAGAAATAATTTTCAATTGTGAATTAGAACTCATGTGAATTAGTAGTAAGGCTAGCTGTTGTGTGAAGTGAATGCCTGAAAATAAGTGTTCATACTGTATGTACCCTGTATATAATACTGAACAATATAAAACAAGCGCTGCAGAGGATGACGTAATCTTCACAGCTTCACAGCTTCGTAATCTTCAGCTTCATTAAAAGTAAGTCAATTTACCAATTTTATTATAGTATTTCAACGTAGTTTTTTTTCAACAAAAGCTACATATTAATCTCTGCGAATGTATATTCTATCATTAGCAGAGAAAACACGAGCTTAAAATATTTTGTCTTGGCTAGCTCTCAGTGACAAGGCTCGATCGTCATTGTTATGGCCTGGTCGCCACAGCCTGTGTCATAACATTAAAAATATATTACCTGCACTGTTCAGGTTAAACAAAACACATCTCTAAAATTTTATTGAGAAAATATTAACAATTACTGATTGATACATGAAATATTTTGCAATACAAAGGAACGAACCAATTTTTTTCCCACCCATCTGGACTTGATCAGACCGTGTTCAAACATCATCCATGCAGCAGCCACCAGCTGGCTTAATCGTCGGCATAGCACTAAATTGGAACGCAATTACACAATGAACTTTATTTAATTTTAGTTATACAGTATAAAATATATCCTACCCGAATGTTACTTGAAAAATTACCCGACCCGACTTAACTTCGGAAATAACGGAGCTCCGGAAATAACGACCAGGTTACAGCCCCATATAGGCCGTTAAATTGAGTGGATACTGTAAAGTAAAAACAGGGACCTACCCAGGAGGTGGTGGCACCACAGGTCTCAAGACGAAGAAAAGACAACAGGCCACGACAAGAAGGCCCAAAGCTACACGAGGACAGAGGGGGGGGGGGAGGAATATTGACAAGATATCTGGCATCCAAAACCCTGTTCGACTTCCAAAACCCCTGCACCCGAATGTCGACCCAGGACATATTTCCCCAAAACAGCAGCAAAAGCAGCATATTTATGCACATCATATGCACGAGGGTAGACTGCAGGCTGGATAGACTTGATGACCCTGCAGACAACCTGAGAAAGGAGCCCCTGGAACAGGGAACCAGGGAAAACCGAATCCGCCCAGAGAGCGTTCACTGTCACCAAACCAGTGGCACGCTGGTAGCGACGTAAAGCCACCATCGAACATAAGACATGATGCATACCCGGCCTAACCTTGAGGTTACCTTGAGGTGTTTCGAGGGGCTTAGCGTCCCCGCGGCCCGGTTGTCGACCAGGCCTCCTCTTTGCTGGACTGGTCAACCAGGCTGTTGGACGCGCCTGCTCACAGCCTGACGTATGAATCCCAGCCTGGTTGATTAGGCATCCTTTGGAGGTGCTTATCGAGTTCTCTCTTTAACACTATGAGGAGTCGGCCAGTTATGTCCCTTATGTATAGTGGAAGCGTATTGAACAGCCTCGGGCCTCTGATGTTGATAGTTCTCTCTCAGAGTTCCTGTTGCACCTCTGCTTTTTACCGGGGGTATTCTGCACATCCTGCCATGCCTCCTGGTCTCATGTGATGTTATTTCTGTGTGCAGGTTTGGGACCAGCCCAGCATCCACTATCAACGGACCCCTCAGGAAGCTTGCCGTCTCATTCTTTGCCAGAAAAGAAGAGGGCTGCAACCGAACAAACGACCCCCAAAACCAAAGGAGTAGAAACCTTTGTGCCAGAAAAGAGCCTGAAACCTCCCCACCTGACCTTCAGAGGCCAAAGCAAACAAAAACAAAACTTTCATAAAACAATGATAAACTGAAGGGGCCACCACAAACCAAGGGGAGGAGAGAAATGAGAGCACCAGGTCTAAAGACCAAGAAGGCTCATGTGGCGCATAAGTAGGCTGGAGAGCACTTGCAGAATGGAGCAGAAGTAACATCCACCCTGAACGCCAACTGCAGCAGGTCCACCAATGCTGCACGATAAGAAGTATTTGGCATGAGATGGCGGTCATAAAAAAGCCAAGAAAGAAAAGACAAAACAACCCAAAAAGACACCAATGAAACCTGACAAAGGGAAAGGAAATGGGGGAAAGACTGCCAGGAGATGTCATGCTGTTGCTGAGAAGAAGACCGCAGGTGCGACACCATCAATGAAGCAGGGTGCTGTGTTGGGGGCAGCGCCACAGCAGGATGCTGTGTCGGGGCGGCGCAACAGCAGAGTGCTGTGTTGGGGGTGGTGTTAGTGGCAACCCCACAGCAGTTGTTCTCTGGCAAAGGAAAACAAACAAAACAAGGGCCCAAAACCTGTCGTTATTATAAATGGGGTACCTGTATGCATGGGATATCGGGAAGAACAAATGGAATATGTTCGTACCATCACCCTAGAAAGTGCAGAATCCTTCTTAGTACAGGTAAATGCATCGAAAGCTGTTAATTTTTTCACCCAGAACTTTGCAGAACTCCTTAGAAAGAAAAAAAGTGCGCTTCAATATGGAATGTCCAGCTTTCCATATAAGGGGTACCAGGCGAATAAGATGGACAAACCACCTCAGGGAAAGCAGCTACAACACTACTTGCCAGGATGATTTTTAAGGAGGAGGAGAAAAGGAGGAGAAGAATGGCTAAAAATGTCCAGACTCTACCACCAACTCAGTCAAATGCTGGAGAGGACGCAAACACAGTGGCCTCCTTACCAGAGCCTCAGATATTAACACCAAGTAAAGCATCCTGCACTTCCACAAACATAACATAATTTTTATTTGCCAACATTCAGGGTATAAAAACACGTAAAGCTAACAAAGTGCAATTCATAGATGGCCTCCTACATGAGGCAAATGCAGTGTTTGCAGCCCTAACGGAAACTCACACCAAGGACTACCATGATGGTGAAACATGGATCTCAGAGTACAATCTTTTCAGATGTGATAGGAAACACCGGCTATAGGGTGGGGTCAGCCTCGATATCAAAGACACACTCATATGTACTGAGCTGCTAAACACGACAAATAATATGGTGGAAGTGCTGATAACCAAAATAGAGATCTTAAATGTAGTTATTGTCCTTGTATTTAAGTTACAGGAGGCCAATCACCAGCAGTTTAAAGACTAACTAATGAAAATAGAACACTGCTTGGAAAACCTCTCAAATCCAGCCCCGAACATCATTCTGCTTTGGGACTTCAACCTACGACACCTGAAATGAAAGAACCTAGCTAATAGTTATATCAGAAAGAATACCACGGAGTAGCCTAAATGAACAGGCACATGCAAATGACCTGCTACGGATGTGTGACAGGTTTCTTGAGGTTATCTTGAGATGATTTCGGGGTTTAGTGTCCCCGCGGCCCGATCCTCGACCAGGCCTCCGCCCCCAAGAAGCAGCCCGTAGCATCTGTCTAAATCCCAGGTACCTATTTACTGCTAGATAATAGGTGCATCAGGGTGAAAGAAACATTTTGCCCATTTGTCTCCGCCTCCACCGGGGATCGAACCCGGAACCTCAGGACTACGAATCCGAAGCGCTGTCCTGGCGCCCTAAAGGTTTGCCTTAAACCAGCAAATAATAGAAGCAATTAGGAAGGAGAACACGCTGGACCTCATTTTCACCAATAATGATGAATTGATCAGGAATATAATGATTACAAACACCTGTTACTCAGATCACAACTTGATTGAAGTTCTGACAAGCATGGGGAACAGACCTTCAAAACCCGTCCTCATTCCCGGTGGAGGAGATTTCAGCAAATTCAACTTCAATAATAAACAGATAAACTGGGAGCAAATAAACCAAGACTTAAGGGGACGTTATTTCCAAATTTGCCCAAAATATGCAATAAATGAAAACTCGTTCAATTTCAATAAAACTTTTTTGACAAGTTGTATATGAAAAGGGTTTCATCTGGTCCAAGTCTCGGCATCGTAGCATAAATAGGAAGGGAGAAAAAAAATATTGAATTATGTGTCAAAAATTTTCCAAAATGGTCAAAAACGATTATCAAACAAAAATGTCAACTGAAATCATGTCTATGACTCTCAGCTATCACAATAGCATATATTAAAAACAAATTATAAATTTATTAAACAAAAAATTTAGTTAAAAAAAAAAGGCATTTTTTTTTTTATCTCTCTCTCTTGTTTATAGGGCGATTTGCGTGTAACTTATAAACCTGACTGCACGTATGCCTATCTGTAAGGGTGCCAATTTTGGAGGAAATTGGTTGATGTTAACCTCAGCCAGAGATGGCAACACCTTAGACTTTATTTTTTACTTACTTGAACATATATCTCTCTCTCATTTTTTATTTAATTTACATGAAACTTACACCTTATATGTAAAGTTTGTCTCTAAAATTGTAAGGAAGCATTTTTTCCTGAGT
Source organism: Procambarus clarkii (assembly GCF_040958095.1). Lineage (NCBI taxonomy): Eukaryota > Metazoa > Arthropoda > Malacostraca > Decapoda > Cambaridae > Procambarus > Procambarus clarkii. The sequence continues at coordinate 21,367,308 of NC_091212.1, forward strand.
TCATTTATTGATTTTACAATAGCAATAAACATGATATATTTGCATAATTTTGGGGGGAGAACTATTTGTATTAGGAAAACTAAAGATGTTTTGGAAAATCCCCTCCTATTGATCCTTTATTATATGCTAATATGTCAGAAAAGTGGTGTCATAGAATGATTATATCTGAAAGGTGTGGTTGTAAATATACACCTGAAAATGTGTAAAATTCGTTGAAAAAAATAAAAAAATTAAAAATCTCCCTTACAATTTAGGCTACAGTACTGAAACTTAAAACAATTGCAGCCCTTTTCATATACAATTAAGAAAAAAATAATGGTTGACATTGAACAACAACTTCAATTTTCCACAGTAACGGCCCCTTTACATAAATAAGCTGGAAAGAACAACCAGAAAATGCAAACCTGAACCAGTGCTTGGAAAAAACCACCGTTGAATGTAATGAAACGCCATTTTCTGGGCGAGTCCTAGAGGCTCCCCGGAGCTTACTAGGCTAATATGCTAATGTCAGACTTTGGCATCAGTCATGTGTATGGAGTTCTTGTGGGCCTACCGGGGACGACGAGCCAGAACCTAGCCCCCTCTAGAGAGGCAAGGGAAGCAATGGCCTATAGAACCCCCGTGTGATTGGAAGCATTCTATGTCTGCCATTGACCGGGTTAGGCACCCAGAAAGGTAGGCATCCCAAAACAAACCCCTATTCTGGGGAAAATTGCAACCAAAGACCGAACGAGTGGATAGAACTCCCCAGAAAATGGCATTTCATTACATTCAACGCTGGGTTTTCTGGGGAGAGCCCCTACGGCTCCCTGGAGCCGTAGGGGCTCCAGGGAGTCGTAGGGGCTCAAGGGAGCCACAAAGGAAAGAGAATAGGGACTTACCCGGAAGGCAGTTGCCGCTCACTCCTCAACGCGAAGTCGAGACAACTGGCTGCATCCGCTGACCCAAAGCGACACAAGCCCGACTGGGCCCAGGAACATTTACAAGGTAACGAGCAGCCAGGACCCTGTTCGACCACCAAAATCCCTGCGCCCGAGCCCAGGACATGTTGCCAAAGATGGCGGCAAGAGCCGCGAACTTGCAAACGTCATGGGCACGGGGATAGACCGCAGGCTAGCTAGCCTTAATTATCCTGTGGACAACCTGGGAGACCCGCATCCTCGAACAGGGAAGAAGGGAAACCGGATCAACCCAAAGCGCGTCTACGGATACAGAAGCCATGGCGCGCAAATAACGGCAGAAAGCCGCAACCGGACACAAAACATGATGCACCCCCGGCCTAACCAACCAAGCATCAACAACCTAGGGACCCCTCCGGAATGCAGCAGTCTCATTCTTCGCCAGAAAAGAAGGAGAAGGCTGCAGACGAACAAAACGATCACCCCGACCGAAAGAGCAGAAACCTCTGCGCCAGAGAAGAGCATGAAGCTCGCCAACCCGACCCCCAGAGGCCAATGCCAACAGGAAAAAGAGCCTTCGAAAAACAATCCGGAACCAAAGGGGCCACAACAAAACGAGGAGAAGAAAGAAAAGAGAGCACCCTGTCCAATGACCAGGACGGCTCAGGTGGTGCATGAGCAGGCCGGAGGTGAAACAACGCCTGAGACAGCTTGCGAAACGGCGCAGACGTGACATCAATACCAAAAGCAAGCTGCAGCGGCTCCGCCAGCGCCACACGATACGAAGCGACAGTGTTAGGCATAAGGAGATGGTCCTGGAACAACCAAGAGAGAAAGGACAACACCACCCTAACAGACAGCGAAGCACAATGACGAAGACGCAAGAAGAACCGGAAGGACCGCCAGGAAACTTCATACTGCCGCCAAGATGAAGCCCGCAGGTGGGACACTAACAAGGAAGTCACCTGATCAATATAGAGATGATCATAAACTCGAGTCAAAAATACCATACGTGAAGACTCGAGGAAAAGATCGAACCAGCCACGTGATGGACCGGACCGATCTGCTGGAAGAGGCGGAGTTGCGGAAAAACCTCCAGGTTCGGACACCAAGCAAGCAGCACCTGAAACCACAGCTGAGCCGGCCACCAAGGGGCCAAGAGGACAACTCTCCCCTGGTAAGTCTCCAAGCGAGTCAGGACCTGGAGCAATAGCTGAACGGGGGGAAAGAGGTACAGGAACCCCCACCTCGACCAGTCGTGCCGAAAGGCGTCGACCCCGATGGCCTCGCTGTCGGGAAAGGGCGTCACATACAAGGGAAGGCGCCGTGACCACGCCGACGCGAAGAAGTCCACCTTGGGGCATCCGAACATCTACTGCCAGGAGAGGCAAACCCCGAGAACTCAGGAGACGAGTCACCCAAAGCAACTAATGCCAAAGAGCCCAGGACCCCCCCCCCCCCCGTTCAGACAATGAACTACTGGGGAGCAGTCTGAATGGAGCCGGATCGTCGACCCGCGGGCGACTCGAAGCCTCCGAAGAGCAAACCACACCGCCGCGAACTCCCACGCAGTGCTGTGGGCTCGACGGAAGGACGGACCCCACCGTTCCTGGCCGGCCTGATGAGCACTTGACACAAAGCCCCAGCCAAGAGATGACGCGTCCGTGAACACATCGAGCGAGGGCTCGGTTCGGGCCCCCTGGGTCCGAACCCAGCGATCGCGAGAGGCAGAAGGGATGTCCCCGAAGGAACCAGAACAGCCGACGAAGCCAAACCCAACCCGGCGGGTAGACCAGCATGGCGAAGTTCAGGCTCCCCCACAGACCCTCGAGCAACCGCCGGGTGACCCGGGAGCCCCCCAGAAACAGGCACAAGCGGGACCGCAGTCGCATAAGAGACTCCGGAGGAAGAGACAAGGAAGCGGGAAGAACAAGGGAGTCCCAAACAAGGCCCAGTCAGGTCCGAACTTGGGAGGGAACCAGATGGGACTTCCTCTAGTTCACCAAGAACCCGAACCCAGCAAGCTGAGAAAGAACCAGATCCCTGGGCAGCAGATAAGCGGACTGGCTGGGAGCCCAAACCAGCCAGTGGTTGAGGTAGGCCAAAACCAGAACACCTAACAGACACAGACAGGTCACCATGACCCGCGTGAGGCGCTTGAAAACATGAGGTGCCAGGTTCAAACTGAACGGGAGACAACGAAAGCAGTAATCATGAAGCCTCACAACAAAACCAAGCCAGTCCCTGAACCCCGGATGAATCAGGACGTGCCAATAAGCGTCCCGGAGGTCCAGGAACACCACCCAAGCCCACGGCTCCAACAGAAGCCGAACCTGAGACAGCGTAGTCATCCGAAAGGAGGGGCAATGAACCCAGGGGTTCAGACAGGACAAGTCCAGAATGAACCACAGGTCCGCACAGTCCCATTTCAGGACTGGAAACAAGACGGGAAACCCATCTGAAGGACAGAGTTGTTTCGACCACGCCTAAGCGAACCCACTCCAGGACGACCTGACAGAGCGCAGGGGTAGAAGCCTGCCCCGCCAGCCCCAAACCCCCCGCAGGAGGAGGGGCTACCCAACGCCACCGGAGGCCGTGTGAAACGACCCAAAACGCCCACAAATTGTGGGACCAGGCATAAGCGAACAGCGCAAGCCTCCCCCCCCCCCATCGCCCCTTACGAGACCCAGAACCTCGCACAGAGCGAACATCGCGCCGACCAGATGGAGGCGGGTCCGAAGGAGGAACCGAACCCGAACAAGACACCAGTGGCTTACCACGACGAGAGGAACCCCGAGCCTTGGCACAACCCTTCCGGGACGGTCCACCACAGGACCCCCGGAGAACCAGCAAATCCGACATAGGACGGCAAGAAGCCGAAGCAGCCTGAACATACTGCGCAACGGCGGAAGCCTCAAACAAGAGAGGACAAAAGGAAGAAGACGTCCTAAGAGCCAAAGCCCAAGTGGATTCCATAGAGGAGGCAAGCACCGTCTGCCGACACACGAGCCGAGAAACATAAAACAGAGCAATCACATCCCGCAAGATCGGTGCGAAAAACTTCAGCAAGGCAACCAACGAGCGAGCCACCGAGGTCAAGGCGCCAGACCCAGGAACAGACCCAAGCACCCCCACATCCTTCGTGAGCCAGTCCGAAGACAGCTCCAGGAGGGAAAAGAAGCGCAAGGAAACAACCAAAAGGCCCCAAGCGCACAAGTCCTCCACCACCTGCGCCGCCGAAAGGAGGGGGACCTGCACATGAAACTGAATGACACTAACATCCCGGGAAAGGGCAGGAACAAACAAGCACTCATTGAGGGTGCTCAAGGTCGCCCCCCCCCCCCAGGAAAACCTGAAGCACCGTAGAAGCCTCCCTCCACTCAAGTGTGCGAGAACGGCAGAAGGAGTGCCAAGCCTCCAAAGCAAAGACAGACCAGTCCGCCAGCCAGGAAGACTCCTGAACCTCGTAACGGAACCAGAAAGGGAACGAAATCCCAAACCTGAAAGCCGAGGGATATATTGCCGAGGCATAATTCGAGTCACGCAGGAGGTTTGCTGCAAGGGCCGCCCACACCGCAGCAGGTTGGATGCGATAAGCCGAAAACCTCCGGAAAGACGGAACCGAAGCACCCGGGGAAAAACGCAACCAAACCAGAGGAGGGGGCAGACACCAAGTCCAACTCGTACGCAGAGGGGGGGGGGGAAGAAAATCCCACTCCTTGTAACAGTAAGCCCCGCTCAGAGGGCAGAAAAACCCAGGCAGGGTCCAGCTGAACCCAAGGCCCCCAAGCCAGCCCCTCCCCAGCCCCAGGGTCCTCCTTCACAGGACCCGGGCCGAGTCCTCCTCCCAAGCACCGACCCCACCAGACAAGGCCGGCACAGCAGTAGAAGCCGGATAGAATGAGGCCCACTGGTCAGACCCAGAGGCTTCGGCCGGGGAGAAGATTTGAATGCCTCCATCGCCACACTGGAAGGGGCATCCCCCGAGGCTGCCCGAGTCTCAAGACCAACTAACCCCAGCTCCGGCTCCAAAACCCCTCAGACGTTTCGAGGCCGGAAGCAGGGAAGGGGGACCAGAACGAACAACAGAAGGGAAAGGACTAGGAGGTGCGGACTGAACCAGGGTCGAAGCGACCCCCACCCCCAATTCCGGGTCCCTATAAGCAAAACAGGGCAGCCGCGGGGCATCTGAGTGAGCAACTAACCTAGCGCATTGCAACAAACGAAGCCTAGAATGCATTGCCCATGAAGCCTGTACCCGAAGATGATCATCCACAGACTGGGTAAATTGAGTCACCAGCAAGCAGCAGTACTCACAGGATTCAGGGTCGAAAGTGTCACCGACCCAACATGCTGCGTAACGGAGGAAAAAACAGTGAGGGTCGCCCTGAGACAAAGGAACCGAACAACCCTCAAACTCGCACGAAGCGAGGGGGGACCCCAGGGTCACATCCATCGGACCCACGCATCCCCTAGGGGACTCCCAGTGTCCTGAGCATTTATTTTAAGAGGACTTGCACCCAGGTAAACCTAGGCAGGGTACTGCTAACCGGCACCCAAAAACTACCCACCAAACAGACTAAAGCTGAACCCCAGGGATGTATACACTCACGGCAACCAAGCAGGGGGCACCACCAAGTTTCAGGGTGAGGCCAAACACCAGTGGCAAGTAAGGCAGAACCCCCTACCTAGGCAAGAACAAAAAGAAAAATAAAACCCCCGCAAGAGGACAACGTACCCCAAGGAACAGAGCCGGCCGCTGTGATAGGTGACAACTAGCTGCGCAGCACCCAGCACCCCTACCAGTGCAAAAACTGCCTCTTACCCTAAGGTAAACGAGGGAGACAAAACACCCAAGTACCCAAAGGGCGGCCAAAAAACCGAGCAGTGAAACGGACACACAGAGGCAGACCCCAAGGAACTTGTGGAAGGTAACCCCAAGCTTCAAGGGCAGTACTTACAAGGCACCTAGGGAAGGGAACCGTAGGCGCATGCAGCCCAAGTACTGAAGAATAACTCCCGGCTCTTGCACCCCTGAGTACAGTAACCACACACAAGGCACAGCGCCGCAAAAGACCGGAGCCAGAGCACACAACCGAGCCGATAGCATCAGCCTCAAGAACTGAAGTGTGGGTCGCCGGCATGGTGGGTCTGGGGCTACCCCTTCCCCCTCCTGGGGAGGGGGGAGCTGTGCAGACAGCGGCGCGATGACAGGTGACGTCATACTAGTTTGCTCGTTTTCGTTTGGGGAGTTCTATGCATTCGCTCAGTCTTTGGTTGCAATTTTCCCCACAATAGGGGTTCATTTTGGGACGCCTACCTTTCTGGGTGCCTAACCTGGTCGATGGCAGATATAGAATGCTTCCAATCACACAGGGGTTCTATAGGCCATTGCTCCCCTTGCCTGTCTAGAGGGGGCCAGGTTCTGGCTCGTGGTCCCCGGTAGGCCCACAAAAACTCCATACACATGACTGATGCCAAAGTCTGACATTAGCATATCAGCCTAGTAAGCTCCGGGGAGTCTTAGGGGCTCCTCCCAGAAAAGCTCAGTAGCACTAGAAATATGCTCAAACCCCATACCTCTAAGAAAAAACAGGAAGAAATGCAGATTGGAATGAGAACGTCGTTCCCTCTATAGGAGAAGAAAACAAATCGCGGAACAACTTGCGAGTTGCACCCTATCTCACAAACGGCAATGAAGGTTAGGTAGAGAAATAGAAACAAATGAACTAAAGCTACAAGAATCATACAAAACCCAGGAGAGGCAGAAAGAGCAAAAGGCCATCAGCGAAATTGAGAGAAATCAAAAATACTTTTTCTCCTATGCAAAATCAAGATCAAAAACCACATTAGTATCGGGCCCCTGCGAAAGGGAGATGGAACTTTCACCGATGACAACAAAGAAATGAGCGAGATACTGAGGAAGCAGTATGACTGTTTTTAGCTAGCCAGTACACACACTAAAGATCGATAACCCAAATGAATTTTTCATGGCTATGATACCAACATCAAATCATATACTGTAACCCCGCGATTATCCGGGATTCAAACATCCGGAAAACACCCTTATACGGCCAAAATCGTGATCGGATAAAGTTATCACAATATCCGGCCAAAATGGCCACAGGAACCAGATAAAAGCTGCTTTGGCCGGATGAATATTCGGCCATACCATATTAATCCCGTCTGTGGCTCTAGATGCATGGTGGAGGAGGGGGTGGGGTGGGTGGGTGGTGTTGGGAGGGTGGGAGGGGTGCGTCGGAAGGGACCACCTGGGTACAGGAATTACTATTAATTTTAGAACACTTAATCATAGCCAAAAACAAATGAAATAAGTACTAGTAATTATGTAATAACAAATAAATAAGTTTCCTAAAAGTAATGTGCACAGGCTGAAGTTTTCTTCAAAAATATTGTGAGTTTTTTTCCTCCTGACGGCCTACGTAACGCGCTATAGCTGCCCCACCCCAAGTGGACCCATCCAACACTGGTCAACCCATGTGCGTCCATCCCTTGTGTTATACACAGTGCTGTGCCATTAGTGAAATATTTTTTTAAATAACTTTTTTATTTTCATAGTACTTTGAACATTTTTGGCCAAGATTATGTCTGGTAGCAGCATCAATCGTTCTGGAGGTGTTAGGAGGAAGAAAGTTGTCCTAACAATTAAAGACAAGTTACTGTTATACACCTCAACCAGTGCGGCGTCAGAGTGCTGCTCCATTAGTGAAATATTTTTTTAAATAACTTTTTTACTTTCATAGTAACTTTGAACATTTTTGGCCAAGACTATGTCTGGTAGCAGCATCAATCGTTCTGGAGGTGTTAAGAGGAAGAAGGTTGTCCTAGCAATTAAAGACAAGTTATGTGTTGTTCAACCAGTGAGGCGTCACAGGCAGCCAAATACCTTCAACAAGTGAGGCGCCACAGGCAAGCCAAGCGCCTTTAACAAGTGATGCGCAAGCAAGCAAGTGCCTTCAACAAGCGAGGCGTCACAAGCAAGCCAAATGCCTTCAACAAGTGAGGCTTCACAGGCAAGCCAAGCGCCTTCAACAAGTGAGGCGCAAGCAAGCGCCTTTAGCAAGTGAGGCATCACAGGTAAGCCAAGCGCCTTCAACAAGTGAGGATATGCAAGCGCTTCAACAAGTGAGGCGCATACAAGCGAGGCCTCACAGGCAACCCAAATGCCTTCAACCAATGAGGCTTCAGCAGTTGGCAGTCAGAACTAACTTTGCTTAATGAACTGTACAGTAATTTTAAGTGTTAATTTTAGTGTTGTGTTAGTATAGGTTACGTAAATTGTTAAGAATTCTTAACTTCAAGATGTGTGGCATCAATCAAGAAGACGAACACCAACAAGGTAAGTTGAGGTTTCTAGTTGAATATTTAATAATTATATGTGGCAAGGCAATTCAAATTATGTTGTTTGTAGTATAAAAGTAGTTGGAAATTGTCACTTTTGGACTCGTAGGTGAAAAGGTACCATTATCCAAAAAATGTGATAATCCAGCTGGGGTCCTTCCCATATAGTCTGGATGATCGAGTGGAGACAGTATCAGATGTCACCCTATCCCCACTGGATTTTGAAGAAACCATAAACAGTATGTCTATGCACTCTGCACCAGGCACAGATTCTTCGAACTCCATATTCATCAAGAACTGTAAAGAACTACTATCGCAAGCCCTTCACATTCTTTGGAGACAAAGCCTAGATACTGGCGTTATACCTGACACACTAAAAACAACAGAGATAGCACCACTCCATAAAGGAGGAAATAAGGCAGAATAAGGCAGAGGCAAAAAATTGCAGATCGACAGCACTAACATCGCACATCATAAATATCTTTAAGAGAGTGCTAAGAAGTAAGATCACAAAATGCATGGAATCACAGCATCTCCATAACCCCGGACAACATGGTTTCAGAACAGGGCGCTCTTGCCTGTTACAGTTCCTGGACCACTATGACATGGCATTAGATGCCATGGAAGACAAACAAAATGCTGATGTAATTTACACAGATTTTGCAAAAGCCTTTGACAAATGTGACCATGGTGTTATTGCATATAAACTGTGTTCAAAAGGAATTACAGTGGTACCTCGGAATGCGATTGTCCCTGTATGCGAGGTGTATTTACTCCAAAAATTTGTCTCGGAAGGCGATGGTTACTTCGGGAGGCGAGTTTGGACGCGAGTTTGTTGATACGCGTACAGCCGACCTAGCGCGTGGTGGTTCGGCGATCGTCGCCCCTCCGCCCCTCAGTTTATTATTGTCTCGCGCTCAGTGATTACCCCCACATCAATTCTTCTCGCGGATTTTCAGTGTTTTGTTGGATTTTTGGTGATTTGTCTATACAATTTGTTATTATATATCTCACCATGTGTCCCAAGAAAGCCAGTGGTAAGGATAAAGGCCAGAAAGCTCATGTGAAGATGACAATAGAGGAGAAACAAGAGATCATTCGGAAGCATGAGAACGGTACACGTGTTGTTGAACTTTGTAGGCAGTACAACAAAGCCACATCAACAATATGCACTATACTTAAGAAGAAAAATAAGATTATGGGTGCTAAAGTGGCAAAAGGAGTAAGAACATTAACGGCACAAAGACCACAAATACTTGAAGTGGAAAAGTTGTTATTAATTTGGATACACGACAAGGAGTTGAGGGGTGATAGTGTTTCGGAGGCCATTATTTGTGAGAAAGCCAGGGTGTTGCACGAAGACCTTCTAAAGAATACCCCTGCAACGAGTGATGCAGATAAGAAAGAGTTTAAGGCAAGCAGGGGCTGGTTTGAAAAATTTAGAAAGAGAAGTGGTATCCATAGTGTTACAAGGCATGGGGTTATGTGATGTGATTATGGAAGGGGACTCCCCTTCCAAACAGTAACTCCTCTCCTCCTCCCCCCTCCTCACCATCTTCCATACGCCTACAGCACTCGACAGCAAGGTAAGTAATAACTGGAACACAGTTTTGTAGGTTTATTTAGATGAATTAGGTAAATTAGGTATAAAAATTTAGTTTGATGTGGGGTTTTTGGGGTAGTCAGGAACGGATTAATTCATTTCCCTTTATTTCTTATGGGGAAATTAACTTCGGAATGCGAGTTTTCGGAAGGCGAGGCGTCTCCAGGAACGGATTAAACTCTTATTCTGAGGTATGCCTGTACCAGAAAAAAAGGCAGATGGATCTACAATTTCCTGACTAACAGAACCCAATGTGTAATAGTCAATAAAACAAAATCCGGGCCATCAACCGTGAAGAGCTCAGTCCCCCAGGGTACTGTGCTTGCTCCAATACTTTTTCTCATCCTCATATCGGAAATAGACAAGGACACAATTTATAGTACTGTATCATCCTTTGCAGATGACACTAGAATTTTCATGAGAGTAGACAACATAGAGGACACGGCAAACCTCCAATCAGATGTAGATCAGGTCTTTCTATGAGCTACAGAAAATAATATGGTGTTTAATGAAGATAAGTTCCAGCTCATGCGCTACAGAAAAAATGAAAATATAAAAACAGAAACCACGTACAAAACTCAGTCAAATCATAACAAAGAACGAAAAGGCAATGTAAAGGATTTGGGTGTACTCTTGTCGGAAGACCTTACCTTCAAAGAACACAATAAAGTAGCTGTCACAACTGCAAGAAAAATGACATATTGGATAACAAGAACCTTTCACACTAGAGATGCTATACCGATGATGATACTTTTCAAGACGCTAGTGCTCTCCAGAGTGGAGTACTGCTGCACAATGACAGCCCCTTTCAAAGCTGGAGAGATTGCTGACCTGGAGAGCGTGCAGAGATCCTTTACTGTTAGAATCCACTCAGTAAAACTTCTAAACAACTGGGAGCGACTAAAGAGCCTAAATCTGTATTCTCTTGAGTGCAGGCAGGAGAGATACATAATAATTTATGCGTGGAAAATATTGGAGGGGCTGGTCCCAAACCAGCACACAGAAATAACTTCACCTAAGACCATGTGGCATGGCAGGATGTGTAGAATACCCCTGTTGAAAAGCAGATGTGCAACAGGTACTCTGAGAGAGAACTCTATCAACATCAGAGGCCTGAGACTGTTCAACACGCTACCAATGCACATAAGGGGCATAATTGGCCGACCCCTCACAGTGTTCAAGAGAGAACTGGATAAGCACCTCCAAAGGATATCTGACCAACCAGGCTGTGATTCGTACGTCAGGCTGCTCGCAGCCGCGTCTAACAGCCTGATTGACCAGTCCAGCAACCAGGAGCCCTGGTCGACAACCGGGCTGTGGGGACGCTAAGCCCCGGAGCACCTCAAAGTAACCTCAAGGTAACCTGATCACCATACAAATGCCAATACACCCACATCAGAAAAACCAAATGCAAAGAATGGATGAATAAGTCATTTTAGATTGAGACCTCACCGGCCCGACCAGCTGAAAGAAGCTCCTGAAACCAAGGCTGGGCCGGCCACCATGGGAGAAGCACTATTCCCCGAAAAGATTCGAGCCGAGCAAGAACCCGGAACAACTGCTGGACTGGGGGATAAAGGTACAGGAACCCCCACCTCCACCAATGCTGCCAAAAGGCGTCCACCGTGGTTGCCTCGCAGTCGGGGAACGGCGCCACGTATAATGGAAGACACCAGGACAAAGCCAACACGAAGGGGGCCACCTCTGGGTGCCTGAATGTCCGACAAAACCAAAGGAAGGGGCTGGTGTCGACCATCCTGACAAAGAGGAATGAAGTGTGAGACAGGCTGTCTGCCAGGATGTAATAAATCCTTAAAAAAAATCATCTAAGATCCAATCCGTTTCAGAACCAGAAACAAGCGGGAAACCCCTCTGCTGAGGGACTAAGTCCTTTCGACCACGCCCAAACTAACCCACTCCAAGATGACCCGACAGACAGAGGATGAAGCGCAACGTACCAGCCCCAAACCTTCGACAAGAGCAGCCACCCAATGCCACCAAAGGTCCTGCAGTTCGTGGGACCATGCTTGGGCAAATAAAGCCAGCCCCCACCCCCAATCGCCCTGTAAAGGGCCGATGCGACCTCCGACAAGCCGACTTCCGCACAGCGTGACCATTCTTCGTCTCACCAACCAGACAAAGGCTGCCCCGGAGGACACAGGCTCAGAAACTGGCATCAAAAACCCTCCTCGACCTACTTAAAACTGAACCTTGGCACAACCACCCTGAGAGGACCGGAAATCCTCCACCCCCCCCAACCGAGCACTAACAAATCAGAAATGGGGCAGCAACTGACAGAAGCCGCCGACAAAAACTGGGCAACACAGTCCTCTGGAAATAACAGAAGATAGAACAGAGACAAAAGAATGCAAAGCCAGTGCCCAAGCCGTATCCAAAGAGAGAGCAGGGACAGCCTGTCAACACTAGAGACGAGAGGTAAAAAACACAGACCGCCTCTTGGTGGTTCGGTACAAACAGCTTCAGCAGGGCAGCCGACACCTCAGCAACTGAACCCAGAACCCCAGCCAAAGGCCCTTCACTCACTGCACCCACATCCTCTGAAAGCCAATCTGAGGATAGCTCCAGAAGACCGCATAAGCACAAGACTGAGACCAAACGACCACGAGCTTGATGGTCATCCGCTACCAAAGCGGCTGAAAGAGAGAGAACCTGAGCATGTAACTGCAGCAGACCTACATCATGAGAGAGTGCAGGAGCAAAGAGACACTCATTGACGGACTCCATAGAGCCCCCCCCAAGAATACTTGCTACACCGAAGACACCTCCCGCCACTCAAGCGTGCGAGTCCAACAAAACCCATGCCAAGCCCCAAGCGAAAAGAAAGGGTAGTTTGCCAGCCAAGAAGACTTCGAAACCTCATAATGCACCCAATACAGGGAAGAAGAAACAAATTCGAACGAAGACAGATCCATGATAGAGGCATAAACCGGGTCTTGCAGGAGGTAAGTACTAAGCGCCTCCCGAAAATCCGCAAGGTAAATCTGAGGACAAAACCCTCGGAAAGGACAAATCCGAGGAACCCAAAGACACCCGGAAACGAACTCGAGGGGGAGCCACACCCAACTCAAATTCATACAAGAAAGGCAGATACGAAAACCCCTGCCCTTGCAGCAATAATCCCTGCCCAAAAGGCACAAGGGCCCAAGCATTGTCAAAAGGAGCCCAAGTACTCCAGGCGGACTACCCCCTTCCCCAAACCCCAGGAACCCCTAACAGAGGCCCCGGGGCAGAGCCCTCATCTACCCCCACCCCCCAGGTTAAATGCAGAGTCCAGGGGAAAAGCTTCAAAGGAGTCTGCCGGGTCGACCCAGAAGCTTCAGCGGGAAAATCGGGCTCAACTACTGTACCTCCGCAACCGTATCAGAAGGGGCAGTCCCCGAAGCCACTCTAGTCTCATCCTGAGTTAATTAATCCCTGCCCAACTCCAAAACCCTCAGACGTTTGGGAGCCGGAAGCAGGGTAAAGAAGAAGGGCAAACCACAGCCACCTGGAAAGGAAAGGGGAGCGCGAACTGAACCAAAGTCGAGGCGACCAACGCCCCCAAATCCTGGTCCCTAAAACCCAAGAGGGGCAGCCCCAGGACTTCCAAGTGGTTGACCAACCTAGCTCATTGCAACAATGAAAACCTAGCATGCAACGCAGCAACAACTTAACCCCTAAGATCTTCTGATAGAGAATTGGTAAATTGGAGCACAAGCGGAGAACAAATCCCACAAGACTCTGGGTCATAGGTGTCACCGAGCCAACATGCAGCATGACAGAGGCAGGACGACTGATCGTCACTCCTGAGATGGGCAACAAACAACCTTCGACTCGCACAAGGCGAGAGAGGACTTGGAAGACACGCTCATGGTCACCCCCGAGTCCTATGGGGATTCCCAGGGGTAAGTAATCCCTCCGGGGAACCTAGGCACTAGGCTAGCTAGCCCAGATGCCAGACATTGTTGCACCCTATCTAATACCAGGCAAAGTGGCCACCAGTAGCAGTCATGGAACCTCGAGGGCACTAGAGGAGGACCACCTCCTCTAGTGCCTCTATTTATACACTTCAGTGAAGTGTATAAATCATCGACGGGGTGAGAGGCCTCAGGCGCCATCAGAAAACCAGTTACAGTAATATAACTTATGTGAAAATGATGTGGGCCAGTTTGTCAACAGTTCTTCTACTGTATATTTTACATGAAAAGATTTACACGCATTGTGTCAACACCTGCATCAGAGGAGCTCCAGCATATTTCAACAATCCTAAGTATTGTAGTACAGGTTGATGATAAGTGAGTGGTGTCCCAAGGAACATAAAGGTGTAGTGCTTTTGAAAAATAGGTGAGATAACACAAATGTGCCAAGGGAAGTGAAAAATTGAATAAGAAAAAGTTGCCCAAGTGTTAACAATGCAGACAACATTCAAGATGGCTGCCGGCAAGAGGAAAAACAAACACGAGCTTGATTTTGGGGGTTTCAGTGAAGAAAGCATTGATATAAGCGGTTTACACAACAAGTTGGCAAAATTTGATATTATAGTTAACTCTCATGTAGAAATAATCAGTAAATTGAGAGAAATTAATGACCACTTGAGTAGCAAAGGTTTAGGTCTTGAGGGTTTAGTGAATGATTTGTGCAAGGACACAAATCAATTGGAAACAAATTGCAAGGCCATAGAAGAGGAAAATAAACTCTTAAAAATAGCTTTGGAAGAAGTTAAAGCAAATGCAAACAAATGACTAAAATAGGCTAGGTAAGGAAATTCAACAGGAAAAACAGATTTTGTCAGCACAGATGGAGGAAGTTACACAGGGAATAGAACAGTGCAAGGAAGATATGTAACTCACCTATGCACAAGTGGCCAAGGAGAAAGAAAAAATAGAAGCAGCAGTAAAGAAAGCCACACACTGCAGCAACCAAGATAAAACAAACATTAGGCAGAAAGTGAGAAAAGAATTGGCATCTAACCCGAAGCTGGTGCAAAACACAGTTGATCGAAGTCTCTGAAAATTTTTGGTTGCAAAGAAAAGGAGATAACATCTAGGTCAGAAAGAGCTGTAGAAGAAGCGAAAGTAGTAGATAAAATTGTTGGCCTCGTGGAAGGTCTTACTAGCAAAGAGAATGTCTGTGACTACAGGAGAATAGGCAAATACGTAAAAGGGAATGATCGACCTTTGAGGATCACCTAAACGGTGCCAAACAGATGGAAGAAGTACTGAGGAATGCTAGAAAATTACAAAGTGATGAGGATGGGAAAGCATGGTCGTTAAGACGAGATCTTTCAAGAGAAGATGGAGAGAAGCTGAAACTGAACCTCGTAAATTCAAAACGGCTAAATGAGAGCAGAAACGAAGAAGAAATCTATTCTTTATTCTACAAGGTGATAGGGGTAGGTAGGCTTCAGGAACCAATTAAGTTTGAGTACCGAGGTTCCACTGTATATTGTACAGTACTATATCATCGTTTGGAGATGACCCTAAGATTCGGATGAAAGCAGACAATGTAGAGGACACAGCCAACCTTCAAACACATGTAAATCAGGTCATCCAATGGCCACTGAAAACATGATGTTAATGATGACAAGTTCTAGTGTAAGCAAAAATACATAATAATCTGCACTTGGAAAATATTTGAGGAATTGACTCCAAATCTGCACATCAAAATAACTGTATGAGAGTGAAGGGGCAAGCAAATAACATGCCTACTAGTGAGAGTGAAGGGGCAAGCATTAGTAGAAATTACAACAGGAAAACCCTGAAACATGCACATCATGCACAGCTATACAGCTGCATATAAATGGTTTTTACAGCGCCATACAATGGATATGGCAATTCATCCTGATGACATAAGAAATACAGCAGACAAGATTGCAATCAGCTGAGGAATAAATGATTTCCAGCCAAGTGATGGTTGGACTATCAGATTTAAACAGATGCATAAAATAGTCAAGATAAAAATTGTCTACAATATATGAATTACTGAGCGCAGATGAAAGTAGCATGGAGCCATTTAAGAAATTAAAGGCACACCCATTTATCAACATTATAAGTTTCAAATGTATAATGATAAAACTGGCTAAAATTGTTTGAGTATACCTGATAAAACTTTAGTTCTAAAGAGAGGAAACTGTGCCAGGGTGCAAAGTACAATAAATAAAAAACAAATTGCCAGTAATGGTGTGTGCAGTCCTATCTTAATTTACACGCACACTAGGCAGTTACTCAGGGCCTCCACACCCTGAAAGTTAACTGCACGGAGAGCTGGAGCCCCTCCCCCCCTCTCTAGTGGAGACAATGAAGCAGTCCGAATGAAGCCGGATGAGAGCCCCGAGAAAGCCAAATCCGGCAAAGCGCTGGCCACACCGCCATAAACTCCGGCACCGTGTTGTGAGCCCGATGAAAGGACCGCCCCCAGGGCCCCCCCTGGCCGGACTGGTGAGCACTGGTCACAAAGCCCCAACTGAGAGACAAGGTGTCCATGTACACATCGAGCTAGGGACGGGGAAGGCGCCATGGCACCGAACCAAAAAAAAACAAAGAGGAAAGCGGTGATGAAGCAACCAACGTAAGGACACCGAAGTGCGAACATGGCAAAAGAGGCGGCTCAGAAGATACCAGACCAGCCTGCGAAGCCAAATCCTGCTTAGCAGATAAACTAGAAGGGCAAATACAGGCTCCTGCACAGCTGCTCGAGCAACTGCCGAATGACCCGGGTCCCCCCTCAAGAAGGGCTGAAAATAAGATTGCAGCTGGAGCAGAGCTGCAGGAGGAAGAGACATGTACGCAGTCTGAGAATCCCATATGAGGCCCAGCTAAGTCCAAATCTGGGACAGAACCAACTGGGACTTCCACCAATTTACCAGGAACCCGAACCTGGCAAGTTGGGAAAGAACCAGATCCCAGGCTAGCAGACAAGCAGACTGGCTGGGAGCCAGTCTGCTTGTCTGGGAGTCCACACCAACCAGTCATTGAGGCAGGCTGCCAGCCCGAAAGACACTGGAACCTCGAAACGCATCCGATAAACCTGCTTGATACCTGCTTGATGGAGTTCTGGAAGTTCTTCTACTCCCCAAGCCCGGCCCGAGGTCAGGCTTGACTTGAGAGAGCTGGGTCCAACAGGCTGTTGTTTGGAGCAGCCCGCTGACCCATATATCCACTACATCCCGGTTGGTCCGGTACTCTTTGAAGAAAACTATCTAGTTTTCTCTTGAAGAATGTCCACGGTTGTTCTGGCAAAATTTCTCATACAGTGAGACCTCGACTTACGATTGCCCCTACTTACAAAATTTTTGAGTTACGACAAATTTCGTCGGAAAATGCGACTTGACTTACGACCGTGACTAACGACCATTGTTGATACGCGTTTGGGTCGACCAAGTGCGTGTTCCTGGTGGTACGCCGACCTCGCCTCAGTTTACCAGAGTCCCGCACTTGGTGACAATCGCGCTTGTAAAGAATTTCAGTATTTTTGTGCTTTTTTGTTTTTTGAACATAAAAGTAATTATTATATATCACGCCATGGGTCCCAAGAAAGTCAGTGGTAAGGTTCAACCTAAGAAAACACATGTGAGGATGGCCACTGAGAATATACAAGAGATCATTCATAAACATGAAAATGGTATGAGGGTTGTTGATGTAGAGTAGAGGATGTCCCTTCCTCATCTATTAAGAAAATTGTGTGCAGTATGGGAAGAATTGGAAAGTTTTGCAGAAAAGTGGCACCCCAAATCAAGCTGTAGCAGGCTATTGTGTTAGCCTTTTTAATGACAATGTGATGTCGCACTTCAGACAATCATTACAACATAGGGAAAAATAAGTGTTGCTAAGACAGGTTTTTAGTGAGAAAAACAAGCGGTGAGCCACAGCAGGTCCTAGTGGTATGCAGGCAAAATGTAGGGGGAGAGAGAGTACCCTATAAAAGACATCACTGCCTTATGTTATAATAGAAGGCAACTCCCCTCCAAAGACTAACACCTCTCCTCCCCCCCCCCCCCTCGTCACCGTCTTCCATACGCCAACGAGTCCTCAATCAAGGTAAGATATACATACAGTATTGTAGTGTTATTCAGTATAAAATGTATTTTTAAGTAATATTTTTGAGGGGTGTGAAATGGATTAATTCAATTTACATTATTTTGGAAAAATTCATTTCAACTTACGAATTTTCGATTTACGACTGTCTCTGGGAATGGATTAAATTCACAAGTCGAGGCCCCACTGTACTCGCTGGGAGGATGTTGAGCAACCATGGACCTCTGATGTTTATACAGTGTTCTCTGATTGTGCCAATGGTACTCCAAACAGGTGTATGGATCAGTGGAAGAGGAACCAAACTCAAACAAAGGGGCCTGATGGCTGAGTGGACAGCGCTCGGGGTTCATAGTACTAAGGGTCTGGGTTCGATCCCCGGCGGAGGTGGAAACAAAGGGGCAGAGTTTCTTTCACCCTGTTCATCTAGCAGTAAATAGATACCTGGGAGTTGGATAGCTGCTACGGGCTGCTTCCTGGGGATGTATGTGTGTGTGTGTATTCACCTAGTTGTGCTTGCTGGGGTTGAGCTCTGCTCTTTCGGCCCGTCTCTCAACTGTCAATCAACTGTTTACTAGTCCCCCCCCCCCTCACCACACACACACACACACCCCAGGAAGCTGCCTGTGACAGCTGACTAATTCCCAGGTACCTATTTACTGGTAGGTAACAGAGGCATCAGGGTGAAAGAAACTCTGCCCATTGTTTCTCGCCAGCGCCGGGAATCGATCCCGGGACCACAGGATCGCGCATCCAGCATGCTGTCCAGTCAGCCACAGGCCCCTGGTATGTATATGTATGTATATGTACGTGTATATATGTGTGTGTGTAATTATCTCAGTGTGGTTACAGGATGAGAGCTATGCTCGTGGTGTCCTGTCTTCCCAGCACTGTTTGTCATATAATGCTTTGAAACTACTGACGGTTTTGACCTCCACCACCTTCTCACCTTACTTGTTCCAACCTTCTACCACTCTGTTTGCGAAAGTGAATTTTCTTATATTTCTTCGGCATCTTTCTTTAATTAGTTTAAATCTATGACCTCTTGTTCTTAAAGTTCCAGGTCTCAGGAAATCTTCCCTGTCGATTTCATCAAATCCTGGTACTATTTTATACATAGTGATCACATCACCTCTTATTCGTCTGTCTTCTAGTTTTGGCATATCTAATGCCTCTAACCTCTCCTCGTAGCTCTTGCCCTTCAGTTCTGGGAGCCACTTAGTAGCATGTCTTTGCACCTTTTCCAGTTTGTTGATGTGCTTCTTAAGATATGGGCACCACACAACCGCTGCATATTCTAGCTTTGGCCTAACAAAAGTCGTGAACAATTTCTTTAGTATATCACCATCCATGTATTTAAAAGCAATTCTGAAGTTAGAAAGCATGGCATAGGCTCCTCGCACAACGTTCTGTAAGAGAAATTTTTTGTGAATTTGCGATAGAAACAGCCCCACGGCTAAAACTGCCAGTGTCCTGAGGGCCGAAGGCTTGAGAGCCAGACAAGCATATAGGGCAAGGTCACCAAGCACAAAACCCTGTGGCCAAAATAAAATAAAGAAAACAATCCAATGACCACAGTGTGTTACCACAAGACCAAGCGAAGAATATACATAAGTACCACAGTCACATACACAAGACAAGACAAGACAGCCCGGTAACACAGAATCGGGTGGCAGGACCACCACCCATAAGTCCACAGAGGGGACAGACAGGGTAGGACCCTCGAAATATAAAAAACAAGACACAGCATGGCATACCTCAGCCTGAGCTTGTCCTTGTTTGGCCCCCTATTAAGTACGCCCGTCAGGATTTGGTCCGTAATGCAGACAAGACAGAGTAGGAAAAAATTGGATGAATCAACACGAGTAGTCCATCCATATTGAGACACCGGAGGTAACCGACTACCCAAAGGAACCACCAAGAAATAAAAAAGAACACGACCAAAGGCAGAAAAGGAAGGAAAGGGAATGGAGGAAGCAGTGATGAGGTGAAGGTAGCAAACAGAGAATCGCAAGAACTCGAGAAGCTCAGGAATGTGCACCCCAGGAGAACGACGGGGGGGGGGAAGAAGGCCCGAAATTCTAAAGCACAACCCTTGTAAACACAACAAGAAGACGGCAAGTAGATGAGCGCAAACTTACCCAAACCACCAACGACACCTCAGCAGTGATGTAGGAAACACACATCAATGCAAGTACCTCCCCACCCATTTCATATCAGCCATAACTGACACTAGAGATATGTCACATAAACGTGAACGACCAATCTACCGGTAAGTACAAGAGTGTATGAAATAATATTATAAATGCCCCATAAAGGGGGCAAACGCCCAGCTCCTATATGCAGACACAAACTACCTTGAGGTGTTTTCGGGGCTTAGCATCCCGACGGCCCGGTCGTCGACCAGGCTTCCTCATTGTTGGACTGGTCAACCAGGCTGTTGGACGCAGATGCTCGCAGCCTGACATATGAATCACAGCCTACTTGATCAGGTATATTTTGGAGGTGCTTATCAAGTTCTCTCTGGAACACTGAGGGGTCGGCCAGTAATGCCCCTTATGTGAAGTGGGAACATGTTGAACAGTCTTGGGCCTCTGATGTTGACAGAGTTCTCTCTCCGAGTCCCTATTGTACCTCTGCTCTTCAACAGGGGTATTCTGCACATCCTGCCATGCCTTCTGGTCTCATGTGATATTATTTCTATGTGCAGGTTTGGGACCAGCCCCTCTACTATTTTCTACATGTAAATTATTACAGGTATACATCTATCTCACCTGCACTCAAGAGAACTCAGATTTAGGCATTTTAGTCGGTCCCAATAGTTCAGGTGATATACTGAGAGGATTCTAGCAGTAAAGGATCTCTGCACGCTCTACAGGTCAGCAATTTCTCCAGCTTTGAAAGGGGCTGTCATTGTGCAGCAGTATTCCATTCCAGAGAGCACTAGTGTCTTCAAGAATATCATTGGTATAGCATTTCTAGTGTGAAAGGTTTTTGTTCTCCAACTGGCATTTTTCTTGCAGTTATGACGGCTACTTTATTGTGTTCTTTAATGGTAAGGTCTTCCGACATTGACATGAGTACACCCAAATCCTTTACATTGATTTTTCGATCTATGTTATGATTTGACTGAGTTTTGTATGTTGTTTCCGTTTTTATATTTTCATTTTTTCCATAGCGCATGAGCTAGAACTTTTCTTCGTTAAACACAGTATTATTTTCTGTAGCCCATAGAAAGACCCGATTTACCTCTGATTGGAGGTTTGCCGTGTCCTCTATGTTGTCTACTCTCAAAAAAATCCTAGTGTCATCTGCGAAGGATGATACAGTACTATAGATTGTGTCCTTGTCTATGTCCGATATGAGGATGAGAAAAAGTACTGGAGCAAGCACATTACCCTGGGGGACTGAGTTCTTCATGGTTGATGGACCGGATTTTGTTTTGTTAACTATTACACATTGGGTTCTATTAATCAGGAAATTGGAGATCCATCCGCCTATTTTTCCGGTAATTCTTTTGAATGCATTTTACGTTCAATAACACCATGGTCACATTTGTCGAAGGCTTTTGCGAAATCTGTGTAAATTACATCAGCGTTTTGTTTGTCTAACATGGCATCTAATGCCATGACATAGTATTCACCTAGTTGTGCTTGCGGGGGTTGAGCTTTAGCTCTTTGGTCCCGCCTCTCAACCGTCAATCAACAGGTGTACAGGTTCCTGAGCCTATTGGGCTCTATCATATATACACTTGAAACTGTGTATGGAGTCAGCCTCCACCACATCACTTCCTAATGCATTCCATTTGTCAACCACTCTGACACTAAAAAAGTTCTTTCTAATATCTCTGTGGCTCAATTGGGCACTCAGTTTCCACCTGTGTCCCCTAGTGCGTGTGCCCCTTGTGTTAAATATACTATCTTTATCTACCCTATCAATTCCCTTAAGAATCTTGAATGTGGTGATCATGTCCCCCCTAACTCTTCTGTCTTCCAGCGAAGTGAGGTTTAATTCCCGTAGTCTCTCCTCGTAGCTCATACTTCTCAGCTCGGGTACTAGTCTGGTGGCAAACCTTTCAACCTTTTCCAGTTTGATCTTATCCTTGACTAGATATGGACTCCATGATGGGGCTGCATACTCCAGGATTAGCCAAACATATGTGGTATACAAAGTTCTGAATGATTCCTTACACAAGTTTCAGAATGCCGTTCTTATGTTGGCCAGCCTGGCATATGCCGCTGATGTTATCCTCTTGATATGGGCTGCAGGAGACAGGTCTGACGTGATATCAACCCCCAAGTCTTTTTCTTTCTTTGACTCTTGAAGTATTTCATCTCCTAGATGGTACCTAGTATCTGGCCTCCTGTTCCCTACACTTATCTTCATAACATTACATTTGCTTGGGTTAAACTCTAACAACCATTTGTTTGACCATTCCTTCAGCTTGTCTAGGTCTTCTTGAAGCCTCAAGCAGTCCTCCTCTGTCTTAATCCTTCTCATAATTTTGGCATCGTCCGCAAACATTGAGAGAAATAAATCTATACCCTCCAGGGAGATCATTTACATGTATCAGAAACAAGATAGGACCGAGTACAGAGCCCTGTGGGACTCCACTGGTGACTTCATGCCAATCTGAGGTCTCACTCCTCACCGTAACTCTCTGCTTCCTATTGCTCAGGTACTCCCTTATCCACTGGAGCACCTTGCCAGCTACACCTACCTTTCTCTCCAGCTTATGTACCAGCCTCTTATGCGGTACTGTGTCAAAGGCTTTCCGACAATCCAAGAAAATGCAGTCCGCCCAGCCTTTCTTGCTTAATCTTTGTCACCTGGTCGTAGAATTCTATTAAGCCAGTCAGGCAAGATTTACCCTCCCTGAATCCATGTTGGCAATTTGTCACAAAGTCCCTTCTCTCCAGATGTGTTACCAGGTTTTTTCTCATGATCTTCTCCATCACCTTGCATGGTATACAAGTCAAGGACACTGGCCTGTAGTTCAGTGCCTCTTGCCTGTCACCCTTTTTGTATATTGGGACCACATTCGCCGTCTTCCATATTTCTGGTAGGTCTCCCATCTCCAGTGACTTACTATACACTATGGAGAGTGGCAAGCAAAGTGCCTCTGCACACTCTTTCAGTACCCATGGCGAGATCCCGTCTGGACCAACAGCCTTTCTAACATCCAGATCCAGCAGGTGTCTCTTGACCTCCTCTCTCGTAATTTCAAACTCTTCCAAGGCCACCTGGTTTACCTCCCTTTCTCCTAGCACAGTGACCTCACCTTGTTCTATTGTGAAGACCTCCTGGAACCTCTTGTTGAGTTCTTCACACACCTCTTTGTCATTCTCTGTATAGTGGACCAACTGTCATAAAACAGTAGCGCCCTGTTCTGAAACAGTGTTGTTCGGGGTTATGGAGATGCTGAGACCATGAATTTTGTGATCTTACTTCTTAGCACTCTCTCAAAGATTTTTATTATGTGTGATGTTAGTAATATCGGTCTGTAATTTTTAGCCTCTGCCTTATTTCCTTCTTTATAGTGGTGCTATCTCTGCTGTTTTTATATGTCAGGGATAATGCCAGTATATAGGATTTGTCTTCGAAGAATGTGGAGACAAAGAGCGAATCTCCCTTTCGCAATAATTTTCGCAATAGCGAATCTTCCAGTAATCTCCCGATACTAGATGTGGCTTTTGATCTTGATTTTGCATAGGAGAAAACGTATTTCGGATTTCTCTCTATTTCACTGACGGCCTTTTGCTCTCTTTGCCTCTTCTGGGTTTTGTACGATTCTTGTAGCTTTAGTTCAATTGTTTCTATTTCTCTACCTAATCTTCATCGCCATTCATGAGATAAAGTGCGACTCTCAAGTTGTTCCGCAATTCGTTTTCTTCGCCTATAGAGGGAAGGACGTTCTCGTTCCAATCTGCATCTCTTCCTCTTTTTTTCTTAGGGGTGTGCGGTTTGAGCATATTTCTAGTGCTACTGAGCTTATTTTTTCCAGGCACTGGTTCAGGTTTGCATTTTCTGGCTGTTCTTCCCAGCTTATTTTTGTGAAGTCTTGGTTTATTTGCTCCCAGTTTATCTGTTTATTATTGAAGTTGAATTTGCTGAAATCTCCTCCAACGGGAATCGGGATGAGTTTTGAAGGTCTATTCCCCATGCTTGTCAGAACATCAATTAAGTTGTGATCTGAGTAACAGGTATTTGTAATCATTATGTTCCTGATCAATTCATCATTATTGGTGAAAATGAGGTCCAGGGTGTTCTCCTTCCTAGTTGGTTCTACTATTTGCTGGTTTAAGGCAAACCTGTCACACATCCATAGTAGGTCATTTGCATGTGACTGTTCATTTAGGCTACTTCCCGGAATTAGGCTACTACAGTACTTCATTTAGGCTACTACTTCTCGGATATAACTGTATTAGCTAGAGTCTTCCATTTCAGGTGCCATAGGTTGAAGTTGCCAAGCAGGATGATGTTTGGGGCTGGATTTGTGAGGTTTTCTAAGCAGTGTTCTATTTTCATTAGTTGGTCTTTAAACTGCTGATGATTTGCCTCCGGTGACATCTATACAAGAACAATATCTACATTTAAAATCTCTTAAGATTGCTTATCAGCACATCCACCATATCGTTTGTGGTGTTTAGCATCTCAGTATAGATAAGTGCATCTTTGATGTACAGGCTGACCCCACCCTGTAGCCTGTGTTTCTTGTCGCATCTGAAAAGATTGTACTCCGAAATCTATATTTCACCATCATGGTAGTCCTTGGTGTGAGTTTCTGTTAGGGCTGCAAATTGTTTGCAGCCCTAACAATTTGCAATTTGCCTCATGTAGGAGGCCATCAAATTAAGTGCACTTTGTTAGATTTGCATGTTTTTATACCCTGAATGTTGGCAAATAAAAATGATGTTACCATGTTTGTGGAAGTGCTGGATGCTTTACTTGGTGTTAATATCTGAGGCTCTGGTAAGGAGGCCACTGTGTTTGTATCCTCTCTAGCATTTGACCGAGTTGGTGGTAGAGTCTGGACATTTTTAGCCATTTTCCTCCTCCTCCTCCTCCTCCTCCTCGCTAAAAAATCATCCTGGTAAATAGTGTTGTGGCTGCTTTCATCGAGGCGGTCTGTCGGTCTTATTTGCCTGGTACCTTTTATATGAAAAGCTGAACATTCTTTATTGAAACAGTCATTCTTATTTAAAGAGTTTTTGCACAGTTCTGGGTGAAAGAAATCACAGTTTTTGGTTCATTTACCTGTACTAAGAAGGTTCCTGCACTTTCTGAGATAGTCATACTTACATAGTCCATTTGTTCTCCCCGATATCCCACATTTACAGATACCCTATTTGTAATATCGCCAGGTTTTGGGTCGTTTTGTTTGCTTGTTTCAAAAACCTTGGCACCAACATCGCGCCAGGTTTAGTCGCCAATACCGCGCCTGACCCCAACATCGCGTCCGGCGCCAGCATCGCATCCAGCTCCGGGTTCAATACAGCATCCAGCTCCAGCGCCAACAATACATCCGGCCCCAATGCCAACATCACATCCGGCCCCAGCGCCAACATCACATCCGGCTCCAACGCCAACATCGTACCCGGCTCCAATGCCAACATCATAACCGGCTCTGGAGCGCTGAGCTGTAGCTCCAAATCTGGTTCTGCCTGGGTGTCCTTGACAATTTGTTTCGAAACATTTGAGATTTCCATGCAGGCAATTAGAAGTGATTCTCTGCACTCTGCTGGGGTTTTATAAAAAATTGCTATCATCTTCAAGACAGTAATATTATCAGTTTTGCAGAGCCAGTACACCGAGTGGTCCCCTGGGACCAATTTTCCTGGCATTATTTGACATGTTGGCACAATTACTGTGTATGGCTGCTGAACATAGTTGGCACTGGAAGCTCTGGTGGTATAGTAATCTACTTCCTTGTTGCATTGTGTGCACATCTTTACTAAGGGCATTTTGACCATAATGCTTCTGGTCAGTGGTGAACACACACTCCCTCATCAGTGTGTGTGTGTATCCTTAACGTCCAGGGAGGTCAACCTGGACGTCCATTATTGAGAGATAAGTGAAAAATACAAAACAAATGGAACACATCTGAAACACAGAAAAATTGTCATAATGGAGCAGCCTACCCAACAAACACCAAACAAATCTTTATGGCATTTATTGTTTTTCAAAATTCATCTTTTTTTTCTTTTTTCTTTTTTCCAAGAAACATGGAGCAGCCTACCTGACAAACACCGAACAAACCTTTTGCTATAGAAAAAATGAAAAAAAAAATGAACAAATTTGAAGAAAGAAAAATGTCATAAAGGTTTGTTCAGTGTATGTATGGTAGGCTGCTACATTATTTAAAACATCGAATATCATATTGATGTTTTTCGGTGGTAGAACGGATTATTTCTATTTACATTCTTTTCAATCGGGAACTCCATTTTAAATGACGTCAGTTTCACATGACGACTACGGCGCCGGAATGGATTAAAGTCATTATTCGAGGTTCCACTGTACTTTACATTTAAAGTGGCCGTACGCCATTGTGCTCCTTGCACCTCTCCGAGGCGACCAGGTTCTGGTACTGGTTCCTAGTAGGCATAAGAACTCCAAGTGACTGATGACTAAAAACTAATACAGCACATATCAGTTCAGATAGCTTCGGGGAGCTGGCAGGGTTTCCCCTGAAAACTAGTGTTGAATGCAATGAAACACCTCTGTCTGGTAAAGCTCCAGTGGCTCTAACAGAGCCTCGAGCTCTAGCAAACTTGGCTATCTTGCCGAGATTGCTCCAAAGTACCAGTCATATCAGTTTAACAAGTTCATTTGGCCTACTGGGAACCAAAGCCAAAATCTGGCCTCATCCTCCCAAGATGTGCATGGAGCAAATGACACTCTGCTATTACACTGGGAAAGCATCCAGTAAATCAGAGAAGCTTTACAGACAACTGCTGGGTTCACAAAACTGAGTTGTTGTAAATGTATATATATGCATGTAGATGTATGTATAACAATAAGTACATTGTACATATTGTTGTACCCTGATTATTGTACATCAGTACAATAACTTTAGTGTTAGGTTAGATAAAGGTACAGAATTGGAATCCTTCATTAATCAAGGGCATGTTAACTCGAAGCCAGATGAAAGTTCTGTTGTCATTATTTTATTCATTTCTATGAAGAGCCTAACTTAACAATGTAAATTTATGTAGAAATATGAATTACTGTATGTTGGTTATTGTAAAAAAAAAAAAAAAAAAATAGCCAATCATAATTGACAAATGTAATAAGAAATTTGGCTAATTCGAATTGAAGATTATCCCCACATGATCAAAATTACTGGTTTTAGACAGTATGATCAAGAGGTGGCTAAACCTCCCAATTTTAATAGGAAGTTTCTATTAAAAGCACATACAATTGTTTTTAAATTTCAAGCCAACACAAAAATGCATTTTAAGGTACCTGTACTGTAAGAGCTGGTAATTTGGATCACAGTAACCCAAATCTTCCAAGTAATATAAACAAATTCATGTTCAAGTATTTGACCCATTTTGACCTTTTAACCCAAATTGGAATTCAGGTCAAACGGCTGTACTAAATGATAAACTCAAATAAATTTGAGTTCGAGTGCTGACTTCTCAACTCGAATATAATTTTTTGGTTACAGAGTCTTCTGCTGAATAAAAAACATGAATGAATTAAATTTTTTCATATTTGAATGTTCCTGGTAAAAAATTGGCTAACTTGAATTGGGGTGGGGCTCCATATGATTCAGATTACCTGGCACAGACAATATTTAGAGGCAAAGTAGCGAGAAAAATAAACAGGACAAAACCATAATATATTTCCCTACCAGGAATATGTTTTCAAGTGCCCAACAGAAGGGTGAGATGGGTAGAGTTGCATATTAATCATCTCTTTAGGCAGGGCCCACAAAAAGAACAGTTTAAACCATATGTATTAATAATTAGTCCCATAAACTCATAAATTACATATTGGATACTTTTGTAATACTGGTTAGATATAGTCACCCATGGAAAAATTACAGTGAAAGATGGAAAGTGGCTGAGGTTCCTCCTAGTTTTTACCAGTGATGACCTCTAGCTAGGCCAATGATGAAATACAGTGGAACCTCGAGTGACGAGCGCCTCAATTTACGAGCATTTTGAATAACGAGCGCGCCAATTGCCGACAATGTGTCTCGACTGACGAGTGTTCATTTGATTAACAAGAAAACCGCATGGTGTGTTCCCGCTGCTTCTTGGACATTTACGAATGCCTCCCATGATGCAAATAACTTTTTTTGTTTTGTTTAAAGATGCTAATGATGCTGGGATGTAAAGGGGTGGCTGCTGTGATTTTGCAAAGCATTGAATTTTTTTGTAGAATAAAAAAAATAAAATTGAAAAAAGAACAAATGTCAAAAAGGTTCGTTAAGTGTTTGTCAGGTAGGCTGCTCCATGTTTCTTAAAAAAATAAAAAAAATTGAACAAATTTGAAAAACGGACAAATGCCATAAAGGTTCGTTCAGTGTTTGTCATGCTATGGTGTGCATATACCATTACAAGGTAGGCTGCTCCATTATTAATACATCATCAAAACAAATTGAACACATTTGAAACAAAGAAAAATTGTCATAATGGAGCATCCTACCTGACAAACACCAAACGAACCTTTTCGACATTTGTTCTTTTTTCATTTTTTTTCCGTTTTTTTTTTTTTTGTTTTTTTTTCAAACACCGAACAAACCTTTTGCTATAAAAAAAAAATTGAAAACGGATAAATGTCATAATGGTACGTTCAATGTATGTCAGGTAGATGCTCCATTATTTAAAAAATAGAATATCATATTGATGTTTTTCGGTTTAGAACGGATTATTTTTATTTCCAATATGTTAAATGGGGAAATTTGTTTTGAAAGAAGAGCATTTCATATGACGAGCACGGCGCCAGAACGGATTAAATTCGTTATTCGAGGTACCACTGTATTAGTTGGTGGTTACCTCTTCAAATACCACTTACCCGTTGAGTCTTAGGCTTTGCTTCTCCTTGGTTTATTATTACGCAAGTAATCCTCATTTTTTCCACACATTTTATCCCTCGGCAAGAGCAAGACCCAACAAATTCACTCAAACTAAAGCTTGAAAGTGTTTTAAAAACATTGTCAATAACTAAGGGATACATATTGTTCCCAAGAAATATTCTACATAAGGCAGCTCCCCATGGAAGGGAATGTTTCCAGAAAAAAAACAAGGTATCAGAGATTAAAAAGAGATAAATACTGTATACAGTACTATATTGACAAATTAAATGTAATTTCTTACCTTCAGGAAGATCCTTTTTAAGGGACTCAAGAGTGTGTGTTTCTCCTGAGCCTTTTCTCTTGATTGTCAACTTGCTACTGCTTGGTCCATCCGCTTGCTGGTGTTGCTGGCTGACACTCGAGGTTTTTTGTCGTACACGACCTAACGCCAACTTTTCTCCATGAGTCAAATCACCATTTAACATGTTTGTCAGATTATTTGCACGCAACCGGCTCATCAAACTATCACTGTTCTTTTCTAAATCACTTTTTAAATCTGATTTTCTTATAATTTCACTCCCTCTCTTTTCAAGTTCTACTTTAAAAAGCTCCCCAGCAGCTTGGGAAGTAGTCACACCGGATGATGTTGACAATGCAGATCCAACTGAAGGGATCATTGAAGACTGATTGGAGGAGGAGGATGGATTTATATGTGGCTGCTGCGTATGTAAAGCTGCCACTTTGGTGATGCTAGGGGGCAACGTCTCTAAAATTTTGTGACTAGCAATTTCGCCTACACTATTCAAATCTCCAACTTTCCTGATAGGCGTTTTAGTTTTCTGTCTTGTTCTTAATTTTTCCGATTTTGAAATTTTAGAACTTTCCGATTTCATCACAGATAAACGGCCATCATCTAAAGTTCTTGGAACTTTTAGCCTACCCTCCAAACCCTCCTTGAATTTCATTTTCAGTGGAGCTTCCTCCTCCTCCACATCAACCTTATGCTTTTTACCATCAATAATTTTCAACATAGTATTACTTTCTTCTCCACCTCCCTTGTCTTTACTACTCTTTAATTTGATCCCTCTTTTTCCACTGTCATTATCAGATTCACTACTTCGCACCTTGTTTCTGTAACTCCTCCTCTTACTTTTATCCTCTTTGCACCCATCTTTCTCTTGATTTCTTTGACCATCTCCATCACCCAGAGGATTTACAATGACTGCTTGTGTAGGGTGTAATTTAATATGAAGTTTAGGTATTCTTGGTTCACTTCCTGACTGTGATCCTAAACTTGAGTTTGAAATTATTTCTTTACGGTCACCTTTTTTCACTCGTGGAACAAAAGTGGCTTGTGCCACAGCTTCTCTGCCAATTGTAAGTTTTAATCTGATTGATTCCCCAGTACTGCTAGAACTGACTACACTATTCTCCCTCGATGATCCTGGGCTAGAATCTCTGTCATGAGATTTTGATCTGTCCTGGCTTATCACCGTCTTTCTTGATTCAACACTGAGCACTGACATTCTAGAGGTTTCAGAATCTGACTGATCAGTTTCTTTCTTTGAGGTTGCACTCATATTAGATTCTTCATCAGAAACTAGTGAATTTGAATGAACTTCTTCATTCACTGTTGGTCTGACCTCTGAGTCCGAGTCTGAGCTTTCACTGGGCCTTGGTTCCAATAGTCCAGTATTAGGGTTGATCAAGTACTGACTCTCCTTGCCACCAGACACAAGCTGAGGTGGTGAAGGAGGCACTGCTCGTGACTCACCCAGAATACTTGAATGACCAGGATTTAGCAAAGGTACCCTTGGATGGATGCTTTGGCTACCTCCTATAGTCATGCAACGTTGCTCTGTATTGTAAGATGGTCGTGGACCAGGTGGTGGCTGTCCTGTGGCCTGTGGATGTTGCTGTAAGCCACTACTAACACTGCTAGGTAATCTAGGATGAGGAGAGACAGTACTAGTTATAACAGACCCACCAGAATAGACCTGCTGGTGAGTATGAACTCCACTAAACCCTGTACTGAACTGTGTAGACAAGGTTGATCCAGTCAAACTTGAAGCAGTTACAGTAGTACTGAAAGTTGCAGAACTGGTGGGAGGCGGTGAAAGTGCCGGCACTGCAGGTAGAGGTAGGTTCGTGAGAGGGGTGTGTGGAAGGGAATCTGATGAAGGTGTTGACGTTGTAGAACGAGATGAAGGAGATGTAGGAGCAGGTGAGCCATGTGGTGAACTACCAATAACTACCTTAGCCTTGCTGACACCCACTCCTGGCTGGTGATCAGGTTGTCGTAGCAAATCTACCAAAAGAGGACTGTTCTTTAACACATTACCTCCTGTCCTTTGACTACCTTTCACTACCTGTGGGTGCACTCGATTATTCACTGTCTGAGTCACTGACACTGGGAAAATACCACTAACAGGTTGATTTGAACTGACTTGCACAATAGAAGGCATCACTTGTGTCACAGGATGTGCTATGCTACTTCCACCACTAGCCTGACCTGGCACATATTGAGTCCCATTTAGTTGTGGGACAAATGGTCTTTGCACAGGAGCCCCAGGAGCACGCAACTGGGATTGCTCAAGGCTAGGATAGGGTGGAGGAGGATTATTCACCGGGCGTGGAGCAGCATTAGTCACAGTGAGACCAACCGGTCCAGGCACAGTAGGTTGTTGATGTAGCAACTCTCTACCTTGAATGGTTTGTGCAACCTGGTTCATAGAGTTAAAGGGATAAAGTGGCCTTGTTTGGGCCATGGGGCGTGGGGTCATAGGAATACAATCCCCAGGGGGAGCCACCACATTTGGACTACGAAATGCTGGGTTTGCTGCATGGTCCACAGATTGAGCAACTCCTGGCATGAGTCCAACCCCTCCCAGTGCTGCTGTAACATTTCTTGCAACACTGGATGGTCCAGCGCCATCATTGGTTCCTCCATCCGTCCGTAGTACAATTTCTGTTGCCTCATTATTGGGACCAGCCACTTTTAGCGAGATTACCTAAGGAGAAGTGAGATATAAATAATTATTTCAGCTTATTAACTACTAAGAGTAATATAAAACATTAATAATTTGTCAAGGTATATACAACTTTTACTCCACTCCTACAAATGTACCAATTCCCCCCAGTTCCACACACTGAGGCATTCGCACCCCTTACTTATCACCCTCCCATCCAACCAACCAGCCAGCCAAATAAAAAAATCACACAGAAATTTTGCAAACATAGTTAAAGTTAACTAAACAAAGGCAAATTTAATTTAGAAATTGAAAATGAAATTTATGTAAAATAACTAATGTAAAATGCAGTTGAGACAAAACTGCTATTTCTGGGAGAGGGGGCCGAGAGGAGGAAGCCCATTCGACTCCCCAGGGCTATTCTGGCTGATATGAATGAATTAGACCCTGGCATCAATGTGCATGAAATTCTAGGCCTACCGGGGACCACGAGCCAGAACCTGGCCCCTTCAGAGAGGCGCAAGGAGCAATGGCCTATAGAACACCCCCCCCCCATGTGGTTGGAAGCATTCTATGCATGCCATCGACCGAGTCAGGCACCCAGAACGGTAAGCGCCCCAAAAACCCCCTATCCTGGTTAAAATATTGCTACTGAAAGCTGAACTAGTTTTTTTTATTATTATTATTTTTCTACCACAGACGTAGCCAGACATTTACAATGCTAACCAGCCTATACACATTTTCTTCTGTCCTCCATGGACAGGGAGAAAGATCTGTTAAACATATAATTCAGGGATTTATTGAACAATCAACCAGAGAAGGTGATTGCAGTGCTTTTAAAATGCTAATCTAACCTACATACATAAATACATAGATACACAGATTTACGTCTGCCCTACATAGTGTTCGATGTGTCTTATACATTATGTCATTAACACTTTGTGCGGATCAGGACTCCGCCCGGAGTCCTGTTTCGCCTACCCGCTTCCGCAATGTGGACATAAAATGATGTCCTGAAAAAAATATTTGTATAAAATTCAATTTTAATCCGATTTACTTTGGGTTTGTTTCAAACTGCGCGCCATAAGGCTCTCTTTCTCACCACTAGGCTGCATGGTACAATAAGTTCATGAAAGGTGTGAACCACTTCGATCAAATGGTATTACCATTTTACCAGGAAAACTCACAAGTGGATCTAAAAGATAATGTTTTATTTCCTGCAAATGGCTTTGCATAATGCCTTTGTTTTGTACAAATACAACACAACTGATTAAAAAAAGCTAACATTGCTACAGTTCCACGAGGTGGCAAATTGGGCCCTATTGTGCTGGGACCCGGAAGATTGGCCTCAAACAGCAACAGTATCTCAACACTTGCGGCACGCTCCAGACATAAATGATGACACAGGTCCTGCCTATGCTGACGCCATGCAAACTCCTGGACCATCTGGTGTGAGGCGGCCCTTGTTCACTTCAACACCTCAAGCTGAAGCAGCAACCGAATCAGAACCCGAGATGTCTGGCACACTGCCATTTGACGAGACGGTTTTGTCAGATGACTCTGACTCAAATGTTGAACCTCCAGCGATTCAGTTGATTCTGAAAATCGCATGAACTACAATCTGAAATGAGTATTTTGATACCAGAATGAACACTCACATAAACTGCCATAAGTTTATGTGACCTATAACCTTCATAGATTTTTTTTTGGGTGTAGCGTGTGTCTGCATGAGTGTCCCAAACGGGTTGCAGGTGGGTGACTTTAGCCGTTTATACTGGTAATGCTTCCCCCATATCATGTATTATATGCATATGTCTGTTTAGGGAATTTTATTCCGATCAATGTACAACCAAAAATAACTGTGTGCAACAAGTATAAACTTGACAAACATAACAAAAGTAAAAACATTTCGTGTGTGTTTGACACTCACTGATATGTTCCAGCGTTGTTTTATATTTGGCGCTATTCTATCTTACGCTTTGTTGATCTTTTTTACCTACGGGCTCATAGAACATTCTATTGCGAACACATTGACACAAAAATGAATGACATACATAGAATAATAATGTCAGGACAGTGAAATAAGTATAAACTTTCAAAGCACCGTATCGCACATGTGTCGTCCCGTCACCGATACCGAGTAACCATTATTCTACGTTTATATTCATATCACCGTGTTGGGAATTTCATTGCGAGTCTATTGATACCAAAATTAACGCTGTAGGACAAGTGTGGAGCTGATAACAATCCCAAGAGTAAAAACATTTTGTTGCTGTTGGGCGCTCACGGCGAGTCATCTTCGTAGTTATTTATTTGGTGCTGGTATCCCTATACGTTTCGTGACTTTTTTTTACTGATGTTCTTCTAGAGAATTTTATTGCGAACACGTTGGTACCAAAATGAAATACGTAGCTCGAGAACTAAGGTCAGGAGAGTAAAAAGAGTATACACATTTTTGTTTTTACGCTTAAGCGACAAAAATGCCGCGCGCACATACCGCTTTTTTTTTTACCTTCGCCGGGCGCGCGAAAGTGTTAATGTGCGGAACTAGTGGAGCAGAACAGTAGACATTTGTTTCCCCAAATGAAAACGAGCATAACGTCATCAAGTCACCACGCCGCTGTCTGAACAACCCCCCCCTCCCAGGAGGGGGAAGGGGGAGCCCAAGACCCCCGCACTGACTATCCACCCTTCAGTTCTGTGGCTGATGTGGAACTGGTAAGGTCGTGTGCCTCCAGCTCCAGATTTTTCTAATTCTGTGCCTTGTGGTGTGGTGCTGTCTCTCCAGTGATGTGCGAGCCCAGAATAATTTCTGCGATACTCAGGCTGCATGCACCTAGGGTTCCCTTCCCTAGGTGCCCTGTAAGTACTGCCCTTGGGGGCTCCTTCCACAAGTCATCTTGGAATCTACCTCCACTGTGTTTTTTGCTGCTCAGTGATTGATCGCCCTTGGAGTCGGCTGGGGAGTTTCTTGCTCCCCCGTTTGCCTCTGAGTAGGAGGTAGTTTTCGTCACTGGTTGGGGCACAGGTTGCAGCTAGTTGTCGCCTCTCATTGCGGCCGGCTCTGTTCTGCCTGGGCACATTGTCCTCTTGTGGTTACCTTGAGGTTACCTACCTCGAGGTGATTTCGGGGCTCAGCGACACCGCGGCCTGGTCGTTGACCAGGCCTCCTGGTTGCTGGACTGGTCAACCAGGCTGTTGGACACGGCTGCTCGCAGCCCGACATAACCTGATGCGGGGGTTTTCTTTTCATTTCTGTTTTCCTGTCTGGTAGGGGGTCTGCTCCTTGCACACCCTTTGTATGTTGGTGGTCCTCCGCTAGGCCCCCGTGAGTGTACATGTCCAGGGGGGGTTCAGCTTTAGCATTTTGCTTGGTAGTTTTTGGGCACTAATTAGCAGTACTCTGCCGACAGGGTACCGTTAGCAGATAACACGACTAACGGCGGCCCTGGAAAACCCCATGGGGGCTCTCTGATCCAATGGATGCGACCTCTGGGTCCCCTCTCAATTCGTGCGAGTTTGAAGGTTACTCTGTCCCCTTGTCTCGGGGACACTCACCGGTTGTGCCTCCATCATACGGCTTGTTGGATCAGTGACACATTCTACCCGGAGTCTGGTGCACACCAAAGCATCTGAGGGTTTAGGAATTAGGGCAGGGTTTAGTTGACTTTAAGACTCGGGTGGTTTCGGGGGATGCCCCTTCCGGTGTGGCAATGGAGGCATTCGAGCCTGGTCCTCCAGCTGGAGCTTCTGGGTCTGACCAGTGAGCCCCCTTCGTTCCTGATTTTTTGGCTGCTCCTGGTTTTTCTTTTGAGGCAGGGGCTTTGGAGGACCACTCAGCCCCGGGTCCTCGTGGTGAGGTTCCCGGGGCGGAGAAGGGGTTGACTTGGGGCCCTTTGGCCCCATTGGACCCAGCTTTAGTTTTTGTACCCTTTGAGCAGGGCTTGGTGTTACATGGTGTGGGGTTCTCTCTTTCCCCATCTTTGTAAGAGTTGGATTTAGCGTCTACCTTTCGTTCTTCGGTCCCATCTTTCCAGAGGTTTTTGGCCTCCCACATCCCACCCCACGTGGTGCGGGAGGCCATGGCGGCTTACCTCATGCGCGACTCGGATTAAGCCGTCATAAAGGATCCTCCTCCTTTCGTGTATGGATCTTCCTGTCCCTACTGGGTTCGTTATGAGATTCCGAAATCGTCCTGAACTGCCCCATTTTCTTCTT
Organism: Procambarus clarkii; assembly: GCF_040958095.1. Classification (NCBI taxonomy): domain Eukaryota; kingdom Metazoa; phylum Arthropoda; class Malacostraca; order Decapoda; family Cambaridae; genus Procambarus; species Procambarus clarkii. Next base: position 21,403,415 of record NC_091212.1, read on the forward strand.
AGATGCATGGCATTCGTTCTGTTGGTCCTGCACACTTGAGTGGCACTAGGCTCATATGGTGGCCAGGTTTTCCTGGGGGATAGTTTGAACACCTCAATGTGTGCTTGTTCTACCCTGCCCTTCCTCGGGACGTTTGTGTGGTGCAGCTTCATGTGCAGGTTCCTTCCCATTTGGCTGCATTGGTCGCTGAAAACATGTGCGCCCGTGGCCTGTTGGCTTCGATCTTGCGATTCTTTTACCTTCTTGAACTGTCCTCGGACTGGCTTGAGAACGATGTGGAGGCACCTGGGGCCACTCCTGGGTCTGGTGCGTTGGCCTCAGCAGTGCGTGCATTGGCTGCTCTTTTGAAGCTGTTCGTGCCAATCCTGCGGGATGTGGTGTCGCTGCGTTTTGCTTCCTGCCTCGCTTGTCGGCAAGCGGTGCTTGCTTCCTCTGTGGAATCCGCTTGGGCCCTGGCTCTTAAGATTTCTTCGTCTTCTTTGCCCGTTGCTGTTTGCAGAGTCTGGGGTTGTGCAGTATCTGCAGGCAGCAGCTTCTAGTTGCTGTTCCATGTTGGATTTGTTGGTTCTCGGGGGAGGGTCTTCCTGGAAGGGTTGTGCCAGGGCTCTGTGTTCCTCCCATCGTGGAAGGCCAGTGGTGCCAGTTTCGGAGCCAGCGCAGCCTTTGGAACCATCTTCGTCTGGTCGGCGTGGTGATCGGTCTGTGCGCAGGTTGGGTTTCTGTAAAGGGTGTGGGGCCCTTACGTGGTTCGTCCCATTGACAGGGCTATGGAGGGGGAGGCGCGCACTGTTTGCTCACGCCTGGTCCCACAATTTGTGGACCTTTCGAGTCGTTTCGAGCGGCCTGTGGTGGCGTTGGTTAGCCCTTCCTCTATCAGGGGGTTCAGGGTTGGCGGGACAGGCCTCTTCTCCTGTACTCTGTCAGGTCATCTCTGAGTGGGTCCGCTTGGGCGTGGTTGACACGACCTCGTCCCTCCAGTGGGTTTCCCGCCTGATTCCGATTCTGAAATGGGACTGCGCAAACCTCAGGTTCATTCTGGACTTGTCCCGTCTGAACCCATAGGTTTGTTGCCCCTCCTTCCGGATGACTACTCTGTCCCAGGTCCATCTTCTCTTGGAGCCAGGCGCTTGGATGGCATCCCTGGACCTCGAGGACACGTATTGGCACATCCCGATTCATCCAGGGTTCAGGGACTGGCTCTGTTTGTGGGGCGTCAGGGTTACAGCTTTCTTTGCCTTCCATTCAGCTTGAATCGGGCACTTTGCATTTTCACCCGCCTTACCCGGGTTGTGGTGGCTCGTCTGCGTTTCTTAGGGGTTTGCATTCAGGCGTACCTCAACGACTGGTTGGTGTGAGATCCCAGCCAGTTCGCATGTCTGCTCGCTAGGGATTTGGTTCTTTCTCAGCTCACCGGGTTTGGGTTCGGGTTCCTGGTGAACTGGAGGAAGTTCCATCTGGTTCCCACTCAGGTTCAGTCTTGGCTGGGTCTTGTGTGGGACGCTCGGACCGCTTCCTTGTCTGTCTGTCTGTCTGTCTGTGTCTGTCTGTCTGTCTGTCTGTCTGTCTCTCTGTCTGTCTCTCTCTGTCTGTCTCTCTCACCTCTCTGTCTCTCTCTCTCTGTCTCTGTCTCTGTCTCTCTCTCTCTCTGTCTCTCTCTCTCTCTCTCTCTCTCTGTCTCTCTCTCTCTCTCTGTCTCTCTCTCTCTCTCTCTCTGTCTGTCTGTCTGTCTCTCTGTCTCTGTCTGTCTGTCTGTCTCTCTGTCTCTGTCTGTCTCTGTCTGTGTCTCTGTCTCTCTCTGTCTCTCTGTCTCTCTGTCTCTCTGTCTCTCTCTCTCTCTGTCTCTCTCTGTCTCTCTCTCTCTCTGTCTCTCTCTCTCTCTGTCTCTCTCTCTCTCTCTCTCTCTCTAGAGTCCCGCCTTCGCCTGTTTCTGAGAGGCTTTGTGCGGGAGCCTGAACTTTGCCATTATGGTCTACCCGCTAAGTCAGGTTTGGCTTCATCGGTTGTTCTGGGTCCTTCGGGAATGTCCCTTCCGCCTCTCGCAATCGCTGGGTTTGGCCTCCGGGGGGTTTGCGTCGGCTGCTGCATCGCTGGCTTCCTCTTCGGATTTTTCGGGGTTCAGTGCCTTGGCACCTACCCAAGCCCTCGCTCGATGTATTCACGAATGCATCGTTTCTTGGCTGGGGCTTTGTGACCAGTGATCACCAAACCAGCAAGGGGCGGTGGGATCCGTCCTTCCGTCGGGCTCACAGCACGGTGTGAGAGTTAGCAGTTGTGTAGATGTCATTTCGGAGAATGCGGGTTGCTCCCGAATCGACGATCCGGCTCCATTTGGACTGCTCCCGGACGATTCTTCGCCTGAACCGCGGGAATTTGATGTGATTCTTGGCTCTTTGGGGCAAGTCGCTTCGGGTGACTAGTCTGCTGAGTTCTCAGGGTTTGGCTCTCGGTTCATTCCCCTGTCCACGGAATGAACGGTCGACGCCAACTCATTCAGTTGGCTCTGCCGGATATACGGGCCTTTGGAAGTGGACCTCTTCGCGTCGGCGTGATCAAAGCGTTTCGCGGTATATATGTTCGCGGTATATATGGTGCCCTTTCCCGACTATGAGGCCGTTGGGGTCAATGCCTTCAGGCAGGATTGGGCGAGGTGGGGTTACCTGTACCTCCCCCCCCACCCGGATCAGCTGTTGCTCCATGTCCAAGATTGCATGGAGACTTTGGGGGAGAGTAGTCCTTCTGGCTCCTTGGTGGCTGATCCAGCCTTGGTTTCAGACGCTGCTTGCTCGGTGTCAGAACCCGGGGGTCTTCCCATGGCGCTGCCTTTTTCAGCACCTCGCTCCAGTACGTTATGTGACTGGTTCGATCTCAAGTCTTCAAGTCTGGTCTTTCTGACACGGGTCTATCACCACTTGTATGGTGAGCAGGTAGGTGGTTTCATTGATGGTTTCCCACCTGCATAATTCGTCTAGGCAGCAGTATGAAGTTTCCTGGTGGTCTTTCCATTATTTGTAATCCCTTCGAAGGTATACTTCTGTCTCTGATAGGGTTGTCTTGTCCTTTCTTTCGTGGTTGCTCTAGGACAGTCATCTTGTGCCGAATACTGTCGCCACGTATCGTGCAGCACTGGCAGAGCCGCTGCAGCTGGCATTCGGCATTGATATTACTTCTACACCATTTTGTAGGTTTGTAGTGGCCCCTTTGGTTCAGGATTGTTAGGCAAAAGCTCTTTTCTTGTTGGCATTGGCCTCTGGGGGTTGGGTCCGGGAGCTTCATGCTCTCCTACGGCACAGGGGATTCTGCTCTTTTGGTTTGTTCGTTTGCAGCCATCTCCTTTTCTGGTGAAGAATGAGACTGCTGTTTTTCAGAGAGGTCCTTGGGTTATTGATGCTTGGTTGACCAGGCCGGGGATGCATCACGTGTTGTGTTCAGTTGCGGCTTTCAGCCGTAACCTACGCGCAACAGCTTCGGTGGCCAGAGGACATGCTTTGGGTTGACCCGGTTTCCCTTATACCCTGTTCCAGGGTTCTGGTCTTCCAGGTCGTCTGCAGGGTTATTCGATCCAATCAGCCTGTGGTCTATCCTTGTGCCCACAACGTCCGAAAGTTTGCTGCATTGGCTGCTGTCTTCGGTAACATGTCTTGGGCTGACATTCGGGCTTAGGGTTTTTTGAGGTCAAACAGAGTCCTGGCTGATTGCTACCTTGTTAATGTTCCAGGGCCTAGTTGGGCCTGTGTCGCATTGGGTCGGCGGATGCAGCCAGTTAAGACATCGCGTTATGGAGCGAGGACTGACCGCATCCCAGGTAAGTCCCTTTTGTTTTGTCTTTGGGTAAGTAGCTCCGGGAAGCTGAAGGGGGTCCCCCCAGAAAACCAGCATTGAATATAATGAAATGCCCTTTTCTGGGCGAGACCTGGAGGCTTCCCAGCAACCCTCCCTCACTCTCTCCGGTCAGCGGTTTTCTGCGTGTTATGGTATTGCAGCCTCAGAACTGCAGGGTGGATAGCTGGTGGGGAGGTATGGGGTTCCCCCATTCCTTGGGAGGAGAAAGGGGGGGTTGCACAGTCAGAGGTGTGGCGACGTCATGCTTGTAGATGGCGGGTTTTAGGTCTAACACGACCAAAACTCTGCTCAATAGTACCCCATGTAAAAGTTCGCAAACAAGACACCCAGCAGGGAGCCCATGGCAACGCCATCCACTTGCTTATACATGTGTCTGTCAAGACTTAAGAAGGGTGCCTCTTTTGTGCAAACTTCAAGCAGTTTTCTTAATATGCTCTCTGGTATGTCCAGAGGAATGCTAGTCGGATCTCGATACACTCTGTCCATCATCATTCCTATAGTCTCGTCCACGGGCACATTAGCCCTTAAACTGCTTAGCATAAGGGGGCAGGGAAACAAAAAATATTTGAATTATGTAAAAACTACTTAAAAATGTTAAACAAATCTCCAACTTATTGGCTTCAGCGTTGTGAAACTTTCATCAAAATATTTTCAGAAATTGATTTTAGACAAATATTAAAAAAAAAAAAGTTTTGTTGATAAGGAGAACAGCTCCTATTAACTGGAACTGATGGATAATGCAATATTAATGAGATGCAAGCACCTGTCCGACACACGAAGAAGAACAGTACAGTAAGAAGTGTCCACAAAGTGGATATGCAGCTGGTGCCTTTATAGCATTGGTGAGTAACACATAATAAAACAAATAATAATGATTAAGTATGTTATTATGCTCTACTCTGTTATATATCATATAAATACATTGTCCAATGTTATTATCAGTTACTTTTAACAATGTCAAAAAAATATTTTTTTTTAGGGGACTTTTTTCTTTTAGGTTTTAGTTTTCTTTTTTGTTTATTATTTGAATTTGTTGTAACCTCTACATCCTGGAGAATGCATACTCGTCCCTAACTATGTGAAGACAGAATTAAATTGGTCAACAAATAAATCAGTCACAACTCTCAGAACTTGGGACTTTGAATCTTTTTTGGGCTGATTTTTTGTCAGATTTCAAACTATTTTCCTTGTTTCTTTAGGTTGTTTTGATGATTACGGACCAGATTAGGGCCATTTTATTTATATAAAGTACACCCTAAATATATCCCCCCTAAATCATTATAATTATTATAATTATCCCTATATTTTGTTTTTTGTTTTGTTTTTCCTTGACTTCATTTTAACACATGTTAACCTACAACTTTCACATATTCGAGTACGCATGCCAAATAATGTTTATTAAAACATACAATTAAATTCATGAATTAGAACTGCCTTATTCATTGTCGATAACTTCAACTTCAATTATATCTATAACTAGAATTTCAACTTCAGTATCCAAAAATCTAGTTTCTGAACAATTCTCACCATTTTTATGTATAGTGTGCACAGCTGTCTGTTCTACAATCCCTATAGAATTGATTTTTCATAAACTCTAAACGTTTGGAGTTATAAATTTTTGTTGTCTAAATTTATGCATATTTCAAGTGCCACATTGACAATTTTCTTTTTTACAGTACACTATACTGAAAACCTATATTCTAAATATATGAAAATGAAAATCATATGCTTTTCTGAGCTTAATCATATGCTAATCAATTTTATAATTATTTTTTATTTTCTCATTTATCAAGTTACGATGGTATCATTTAGACAAAGTTTGAGCATTTGCCTAGTAGATTATGCACAATACATTTAAAAGAGTTTCAGAACTTTTAAAAACTGAGCTCAATGTCACACTTCTTATGACATTTTGCGCAATTTAGGGGTTAGTGAACAGTGACTCCACGTCCAGGGAGGCTCTTACACCTGCGGCCCGTGATCCTCTCAACAGGTCAACAAATTCCTTCGGCGACTTTAGGCTAAACACACTCGGTACGTAGGGTGCCAACAGCGAGTCGAGTCGTTTAGCCAGTTTGTACGTGGGCATTGGTATCTGGCTGATGATTGGCCTCAGTGGATTCCCAAGTTTGTGGGTTTTGACATTTCCATATGCATAGCCAGCTTTGTATTCTCCAGTGATTTTTTATTGGTAAAGTCTGGACTTTTTCGCGTTGACAGTTTCGACCAGTTTGTTTACTTTCGTTTTTAACCCTTAAACTGCACAAAACTGCAAATGAAGTTTTGAGTAACTGACTCAAAAGTGCGCAACACTGCATATGCAGTTTTGGAGTACTACGCAAGATTTAAACGGCCTGCAGATACACGGGGTTCACATCACCTTTTTCAGGGCCCTTGTAAACAGACGCAATTTAAACAAAAAATCCTGGGCAACATTCCCAGGTGTGAGAGCCTCAGTACTGAGTGAGCCACCAAGGCTGGCACATGCAGCATGGGCTCACTGCATTGCTGTTCAGCTTGTGACCACAGCATCGCTAAAAAAATGCCAAATATATATGTAACTGGTATTATTTAGCAATGATAGTATTACAGAAGATCCCTGACTTTAATATAAATGACCAGAATTCTGAAAATAGCAGGATTGTTGTTTTACCGTACAGATTTGGGACCTGGCCCTCCAGTATTTTTCATGTGTATATTATTTGATCTCTCTCCTGTCGTCTTTCTTGCGAGTACATTTGGAGAGCTTTGAGACGATCCCAAAAATTTTGATGCTTTATCTCGTTTATGTATCCCGTATATGTTCTCTGTACTCCCTATATTTCAGCAATCTCTCCTGCTCTGAATGTGGAAGTGAGTACTGAACAGTACTCAAGACGGGACAGCACAAGTGATTTGAAGAGTTCAACCATTGTGATGGGATCCCTGGATTTGAAACATTGTGCCTGTGGCACCTCTGCTCTTCACTGGTTCTATTCTGCATTTTCTTCCATATCATTCATTCCAGTTCGTTGTTATGTTACTGTGTAAATTAGGGACCTGGCCCTCCAGTATTTTCCACGTGTATATTATTTGGTATCTCTTTCGTATCCTTTCTAGTGAGTACATTTGGAGAGCTTTGAGACGATCCCAATAATTTAGGTGCTTTATCACGTATATTCGTGCCATGAACAGTTATGGTGAACAAAACATGTAGATAATTATATATAATGTCTGTATGTAGTGAATAAAAGCAAAAACAATATGGTGGGAGGAGGATGCTGGCGAGTGAGAAGTTTTTAAGGAAGGGAGTAGTAGCAAGCGGCCTGGCAGGCCACTGCTCGTTGCTTTTTGACTTACAATATCAACTTGGTGGTCTGTTATGGTGAATAAAATATGCAGATACTTATATATAACCTGTGTGTATATAGTGAAATAACCACAAAAGTATCTGTTTATTGTTTTATGAACATAATAATTTAATCAATAATATGCACATCATAATTTTGAGTACAGTGATGATTCACACATTTTATTATATAAATACATTACACTACACACTATTGAATAATATAACTGCAAAAAAAAAAAAATCAGAGACATTGAAATAATTAGGTACAGTAATCTTTGTGGACACTCCCGCCAGACAGCTGGGGCGAACCAGACCGCCTCCGACACTAGCTGAGTCAACGCTTCTTTCTTGCCAGATTTCCCCGCCCTATTGCGGCCAAAATATGCCGCTTACGATTTTTTTTTTATTTTTCCTGGGATATGGATCCTGTGGGTGTCAAAGGGCAAATAGCCCTTAGCAGCTTGGAGGTTAACTCGGCTGTTGTATCCCTCTCAGCTGTTGTATCCCTCTTGACCCTCAGGATTTTGTTTGGTCGAAAAAAATAAGGTTAATTTTTGTAATGTAATCATCTCTCTCTCTTGTTTTTTTATTTTTTTTTTATTTTTTTAGGATGGCGTATATTGGTGACTTGTCCTTGATATCACGGAGGCACTTAGCTGCCGCTCTGAGCTTCGGGGTCAGTATAGTGCTCTTGCATCTCCCTTAGGTCTTCCCTCCTTCCGTGATCAGTTCAGCTTGCCACGTGTCTTTAGTGGTTACCTTCCTTTGGTTCTCAAGCTCGAATATATCATCTAGTGATTTTTAACTCTATTTTTCGGGCCACCTCACTCGATCTGGACATAAAGTGACAGTTTATTCCAGATTTAACCCTTAAACTGCGCAATACAGTACATACATATACAATGGGAGTAACTTTCCCGAAACCGCGCAATACATACATGTGCATACGATTGAAGGTCTAGCGCACGAAAAGCAAAAAAGAGTATGGTGGGAGGATGATGTTGGCGAGTGAGGTGCTGTTGAGGGAGGGAGGGAGTGGGTGGGTGGCTGGCTGGTGGTAGCCACTCCTCGTTGCTATTTGACTCGCCATACCAACTTAGTGGTCCGTTATGGTGAACAAAACATGCAGATACTTATATATAACCTCTGTATATAGTGTAATAACTGCAAAAGTATTTGTTTATTGTTTTATGAACATAATAATTTAATCAATAATATGCACATCATAATTTTGAGTACAGCGATGATTCACACATTTTATTATATAAATATATCACACTACACACTATTGAATAATATTACTGCAAAAAAACTAAGAAAAAATCAGAGACATTGAAATAATTAGGTAATAATATCTTTGTGGCAACTCCCGCCTGACAGCTTGGGCGGAGCAGACCACCTCCGACACTTGCTCTGTCAACGCCTCTTTTCTGCCAGACTTCCCCGCCCTATTGCGACCAAAATATGTCACCTACGATTCCCCCTATGTGTACTAAGACAGCTCTAGTCTTTGTTCTCCTGACTTTGATCTCATTAAACGTTTCCGTGTCATATGCCCTTCTCTTCCTTATTTCTACGGTCTTCCTAAAACTCATGAACCTGGTGTTCCTCTTCGCCCTATCATTTCTCCACGGGGCTCTGTCAGCTATCCTCTTGCCTCCTGGCTTGCTAAAACTCTGACGCCTTACCTGGGCACTTTTTCCCCTACCCACCTTCGTCACTCTCAGGACTTCATAGAAAGACTGCGCCTGCAACCCTTTTGTAAAGTGCTTAATCTTGATGTCGACTCTCTGTTCACTAATGTTCCGCTCGATGACGTTCTCTCTTTCCTTAGACAGAAGGCGTCTGAGGGCCTTCTCCCTCTCCCGCTTCCCACTGACGTTTTCCTCGAACTCATTAGACTCTGTGTTGACTAACTCTTTCTCTTTCAACGGTAAATATTACACTCAAACTTTCGGTGTCGCTATGGGTTCCCCTCTCTTCCCTGTTCTTGCTAATTTCTACATGGAAAACTTCGAAACTGTTGTTCTTCCTTCTACCGATACTCGTCCCTCTCTCTGGCTTCTCTATGTTGATGATATTTTTGCTTTATGGCCTCATGACCTTAATCTTTTTCATCCTTTCCTCTCCCTCTCTTAACAATCTGGCTCCTTATATCCATTTCAAAGTTGAGTGGGAATCTAATTCCCTCCTTCCTTTTCTTGACGTTCACGTTCACAGCTGTGTCCAGGTTCTCTTTCTCTGTCTACCGCAAACCCATGCATAGTGGCATGTACATTCACTTCTTTTCCTACCATCCACCTTCTTTTAAGAAAAATGTCCTCGTCTCTCTCTTCCTCCGCGCTCTACGCATCAGCGACCCTCAGTTTCTTGATTCTGAAATTGCCTTTATCTACAAATCATTCTCTTGCCTTGGTTACCCTTTGTATTTCATCAACAGTGCCTACTCTCAAGCTAAACGAAATTTCATTCATCCTAAACCTGCTTCCAACACTAGTAGCACTGTACTATACCTTCCCTTCATATCTGAGCTCAAAACTTTTACCAATACCTTTTCGTCCTCTTGACATAAAGCTCACCTTTCAACAAACTAACACACTTCGTAGCAATCTAGTTCACACTGCTCCTCCTACTTCTAATGCTGTTGGTGTCTACTCTATTTCCTGTTTGTCTTGTCCTCTCCAATACTTTGGCGAAACTGGCGTACACTGAATGACAGACTTAAAGAACACAAGAGAAGTGTTAAGTCTGCAGACACTAACAATGCTCTCTTCTGTCATGTGAGGGATTCTAATCATCCTATTGATTGGTCTTCCTCCAAAATAATCTTTCCTGTCTCTACTCTACACAGACGCCGTCTTGTTGAAACGGCTCTAATACACAATATACATCTGTACACCTGTCGATTGACGGTTGAGAGGTGGGACCAAAGAGCCAGAGCTCAACCCCCGCAAACACAACTAGGTGAGTACAATATACCCAACATGAACTTGAGTCCTGGCTTTGTTGCTGTGGACTCTTCCCTTTCACAGTATATACTCAAATGCTCTAAACTTTCTAACAAACGTGACCTAACATAAGCTTACCCTTCCATTTATCTTTCTTTCTCTTTCCTTTTCTTTCTCTCTCTCTCTCTTTTTTTCTGGTCATTGTCTTCTCTTACGTTCCCTTGCTATCCTCTTCTTATTTCTATTACTATCTCCTTCTCATTCGGTGGTTATAATAGGAGCTACCTTGTATGGGCCAATAGGCCCTCTGCAGTTCTTATTCCTACTACAATCCCCCCTCTACTAAACCTTACTTTGCTCCTCACCTCTCTCTCTCGCCTATTTATTGCCTGCATCTACTTCCTCATCACAATCGACTTGAGAATGGTCCTGGACGGACCGAAACGTCATCGTCCCTTTACCTATTGCACCTCTGCTCTTTAACGGGGGTATTCTGCACATCCTGCCATGCCTTCTGGTCTCATGTGATGTTATTTCTGTGTGCAGGTTTGGAACAAGCCCCTCTACTATTTTCCATGTGTAAATTATTATGTACCTCTCCCACCTGCGCTCAAGAGAATACAGATTTAGGCTCTTTAGTTGGTCCCAATAGTTTAGATGTTTTACTGAGTGGAATCCAGCAGTAAAGGATCTCTGCATGCTCTCCAGGTCAGCCATTTCTCCAGCTTTGAAAGGGGCTGTCATTGTGCAGCAGTGTTCCACTCTAGAGACCACTAGCGTCTTGAAGAGTATCATCATCGGTATAGCATCACTAGTGTGAAAGGTTCTTGTTATCCAACCTGTCATTTTTCTTGCAGTTGTGACGGCTACTTTATTGTGTTCTTTAAAGGTAAGGTCTTCTGACATGAGTACGCCCAAATCCTTTACATTGCCTTTTCGTTCTATGTTATGATTTGACTGAGTTTTGTACGTGGTTTTCATTTTTATATTTTCATTTTTTTTCCGTAGCACATGAACTGGAACTTATCTTCGTTAAACACCATATTATTTTCTGTAGCCCATAGAAAGACCTGATTTACATCTGATTGGAGGTTTGCCGTGTCCTCTATGTTACCTACTCTCATGAAAATCCTAGTGTCATCTGCAAAGGATGATACAGTACTATAGGTTGTGTCCTTGTCTATGTCCAATATGAGGATGAGAAAAAGTACTGGAGCATGTACAGTACCCTGGGAAACTGAACTCTTCACGGTTGATGGATCCAATTTTATTTTGTTGACTAACACACATTGGGTTCTGTTAGTCAGGAAATTGTTGATCCATCTGCCTATTTTTCCAGTAATTGCTTTTGAATGCATTTTATGTACAATAACACCATGGTCACAATTGTCAAAGGCTTTTGCGAAATCTGTGTAAATTACATCAGCGTTTTGTTTGTCTTCCATGGCATCTAATGCCATATCATAGTGGTCTAGCAACTGTGACAGGCAAGGGCGCCCTGTTCTGAAACCATGTTGTCCGGGGTTATGGAGATGCTGTAATTCCATGTATTTTGTGATCTTACTTCTTAACACTCTCTCAAAGATTTTTATGATGTATGATGTTAGTGCTATCGGTCTGTAATTTTTTTGCCTGTGCCTTACTTCCTCCTTTATGGAGTGGTACTATCTCCGTTGTTTTTAGTATGTCAGGGATAATGCCCGTATCTAGGCTGTGTCTACAAAGAATGTGAAGGGCCTGCAATAGTGGTTTTTTACATTCTTGGTGAATATGGAATTCAGGGCCTGGTGCAGAGTGCCCAGGCATAATGTTTATGGCTTCTTCAAAATCCAGTGGTGATAGGGTGACGTCTGATATACGATTTGATGTTGGTATTATATCCATGAAAAATTCATTTGGATTATTAATCTTTAGTGGCTCGCTGAAAACAGAGTCGTACTGCTTCCTCAGTATCTCGCTCATTTCTTTGTCGTCATCTGTGAGGAGCCAGATACTAGATGTGGTTTTTGATCTTGATTTTGTATAGGAGAAAAAATATTTCGGATTTCTTTCTATTTCACCGATGGCCTTTTGCTCTCTTTTCAATTTCTCTACTTAACTTTCTTCGCCATTCTTGAGATAGGGTGAGACTCTCAAGTTGTTCCGCGATTCATTTTCTTCGCCTATAGAGGCAACAACATTCCTGTTCTAATCTGCATCTCTTCCTCTTTTTTCTTAGGGGTATGCAGTTTGAGCATATTTCTAGTGCTATAGAGCTTATTTCTTCCAGACACTGGTTCAGGTTTGCATTTTCTAGCTGTTCTTCCCAGCTTATTTCTGTTTAGTCTTTGTTTATTTGCTCCCAGTTTATCTGTTTATTATTGAAGTTGAATTTTCTGAAATCTTCTCCACTGGGGTATCAGGGCTGGTTTTGAAGTTGTGATCTAATTAACAGGTATTTGTAATCATTATGTTCCTGATCAATTCATCATTATTGGTGAAAATAAGGTCCAGCATGTTATCCTTCCTAGTTGGTTCTACTATTTGCTGGTTTAACCCTTTAATGGCACATGGCTATATACCATTTGACACCCACAGGCGCATACAAAAAAAAAAAAAAAAACTTTTTCTTCCTAACCTGTTAATTTGTGTTCACTGATCATGGGAAAAATAATAATAAAAAATCGTAAGTGGCATATATTGCCTGCTATAGGGCGGCGAAGTCTGGCAAAAATCAGTAGCTGACTCAACTTGCGTCCCAGGCGGTCTGTTGATCGCCAGCTGTCAGGCCGGAGTTGCCACAAAGAGATAATTACCTAATTATTTCAATGTCTCTGATTGATTTTTTGTAGTTTTTTTGCTGTAATATTATTCAATAGTGTGTAGTGTGATATATTTATAATAAAATGAGTGAATCATCGCTGTACTCAAAAATATGGTGTGCATATTGTTGATTCAATTATGTTCATCAAACAGTGAACAAATACTTTGTCGGTTATTACACTATATACACAGGCTGTATATAAGTACCTGCATGTTTTGTTCACCATAACGAACCACTAAGTTGCTATTATGAGTCAAAAAGTAACGATGAGTGACCACCACACACCAGCCAGCCACTCACTCCCTCAACACCTCACTCGCCCACATTCTCCTCCCACCATACTGTTTTTGCTTTTATTCACTATATACAGACGTTATATATAAGTATATACATTCGTGTTCACCATAACGAACCTCTAAGTTGGCATGCTGAGTGGCAGTGCCAGTGGCAGCCCGCCACTGGCTGCTACTTCCTCCCTCCCTCAAGTCACCTGACTCACCCACATTCTCCTCCCACAATACTGTTTTTGCTTTTATTCATTATATACAGACGCTATATATAAGTATCTACATTCGTGTTCACCGTAACGAACCACTAAGTTGGTATGCTGAGTGGCAATGGCATCCAGTGGCAGTCCGCCACTGGCTGCCACTCCCTCCCTCCCTCACCTGACTTGCCACCATTCTCCTCTTACTTTTACTTTTTTGCTTTTATATACAGACGTTATATATAAGTATTTACATGTTTTGTTCACCATAACTGTACATCTAAGCTTGTATGGTGAGTAAAGGCACAAAGACGTAGCTACTCACACAGTCAGCTGGTGGCGGCCGCCCTCAAGGCCAGATGCACTAATATTTCTCCTCCAACAATACTCTTTGTGGTGTTATTATGCTATATACACACATTAGGAAGTATCTACCCGTTTTATTCACCATACTTGTACAAGTAAACTGGTATGGTGCCCAAAGACCACAGTGGTCACCAGTAAACAATATGATAAGTCGTGCAGACGTCGCCACCGCCCCTCACCAAAATAGCAGGCTCCCAACCTACTCCTATTGCTGTTTATACCCTCTATACACACGTTATATATAAGTAACTACATTTGTGTTCACCACAGCGAACCACTAAGCTGGTATGTTGAGTGCAGTCAATAAAAGGTGGCCACACACAGTCAGAAGACAACGCCACCACCCTCCCTCCCACAGCATTACTCCTCCCTCCATGGAGCACAGCACTAAATATCACCACAATCCTGCTATTATCAGAACCCTGGTCAGTTTTATCACAGTCAGGGGTCGTCTTTAATAATATCATCGCTACATAATAGCATGAACAAGTATATTATGGCATTTTTAGGCAATGCTGTGGTCACAAGCTGAACAGCAGTGCTGTGAGCTCATATTGCATGCGTCAGGCTTGGTAGCTCACTCAATACTGAGGCCCCTAACACCCGGGAAATTGGCCTAAGATTTTATTTTAAATGGCGTCTGTTTACAAGAGCCCTGATGAAGGTGTAGTGAACCCCGTGTATCCGCGGGCCGTTTAAATCTTGCGTAGTACTCCAAAGCATCATATGATGCGATGCGCAATTTACTGCAAGTCGGTCAAAGCATCATATGATGCGATGCGCAACTTAAGGGTTAAAATCTCAGCGCAGGTTGGCGGCGGTGGCAGACACTTATTTTACAACAAAATGACAGAAATTTCAGTTGTTTCCTTTATATACATTCATGGATTAGTAATAACCCATAAGCAATTACAATTGCTATCTGCAATTACCTCCTGCATTCAAATTGCCATTTACAATTTAATGTGTGCATAAAACTGTACAAGTCCAATGGGTCCTTACTTGGATGTTCAATACCAGAGGCCTCCAGCAATCATCTGCCATCTTAGAAAAAATTGAGACCCACAGACGTCACCATATATCTTCAATCACAAGTTATTGACAATGAGTGATGATTCAATCTCCCACTGGCCAAAACACATCCTGTGTTGCACACAAAGGCATCCCTCACAAATGATGAAAATGAAGATATACAGGGTATTTAGGAGGAAGCTGCAGATGATGTATTGTCATTGATGACAAAAGGTACAAGAAGTGACGAGAGTTCCACAGTATGTGAGAGCAAGTATGAGGAGTGTGAGGATCCACAGCTTGATGGCATGAATGGTGACACCAGCATGCACACAAAGGATTTTATTTTGCATCGCCAAAAAGAAGTTAACACTTTGGCGTACCCCGCGCGCCACCCCTCAACTGTGCGATTTGGGTCCCAGCGTTTCACGGGAGCGCGCGTTAATTCTGAAAAGTGTATACTCTCTTCAACTTTGTCACCTCAATTCTCGTCCTACGAGATTAAATTTTGTATCATTGTGTTCGCAATAGAATTCTCTACAACCCTAAATGCATATAAACTCCAAAAACCCGGCTAATTACCCGCAGCAAACAGAGAAAGTGCGAACGAGTTACCCAGGAGCGCGCAAAAGCGATAAAATGTGTTCACTGTTTTCACTCTGGTCACCTCAATTTTCGTCCTAGGTCTTTCATTTTGGTATCAATGGGTTCGCAATAGAATTCTCTAGAGGAATATTAGCATATAAAATAAAAAACCTGGTCACGCTCCACCCGCCGACGAGTTGAAGACGGGCCACGAGTGAGCGCCCAGACGCCTTCCAGCTACACTCCCAATTCCTGCCTACAAATGTTTAGTATTTAGTATTTTAGTATATTTAGTATTATAGTTTAGTATTTTTTGTGTAGTACCTGTAGTTGTACATCACATAAGCATTGTAGATAGCCATTTGCACAAAATAGATGGTCATTTTCTTCGTCCATTTGTGAGTTTTCCTTATGAAGTGATAATATTTGATCATTTGGTCAAAGTGATCAACACCTTTCATGTTTATATTGTAGTCACAGATTGCATTCGGCTTACCTTGAGGTTACCTTGAGGTGCTTCCGGGGCTTAGCATCCCCGCGGTCCGGTCGTCGACCAGGCCTTCTGGTTGCCGGACTGATCAACCAGGCTGTTGGACGTGGCTGCTCGCAGCCCGACGTATGAGTCACAGCCTGGTTGATCAGGTATTTTTGGGAGGTTACCGTCTCCCTTAAGTTTTGAGTTACTTTGATACTTATGGGATTCTTTGTCAGGCACAGTGCGCTCAACACTCGACCATTCCCCAGGATGCGACCCACAACAGTCGACTAACACCCAGGTACCTATTTAGTGCTAGGTGAACATGGGCAATGGGTGTAAGGAGACCTGCCCGTTTGTCTCGCCCTGCCCGGGATTCGAACCCAGGACCTCTCAGTTGTGAGCCGAGCGCGCTGACCACAGCGCCACAGGTTACTCATACAGGCTTGTTGACAGTTACCAAACAGTCCCCCCAAATTCGGATAAAAACCTGATTTTTGGCAATTATTTTAGAGGACGACACAGCATTGCGTCATCCCCGAGATTACTGACAGTAAACGGATGACACAACGCTGCGTCATGCCCGGACTAAAGTGTTAATGAAATCTGATGCAAGTGTTGGTAGTGTCCTTCCTCGGGTTCAGTAATGGTGAAGATAGTGGTGGAATGAATCCCACCTGCAGCTAAATACTCACTTTCTCCCAAGTGACAATGCATAATTAGGCATCTTGACGATATTGTCAATACTGTACTTCATGTTCACATGAGCATGGATGTGGCATACCTAAAAAAGGAGCTTCATCTACTTGACTACATCATGTTGAGATTGTTGGTATGTGCATTCATAGTACTGGGAGAACAGCAGCAACTCCAGTGACAATGACTTGGGAATGTGGGGACAATTTTGCTCCAAATATCCAGAACCTTGATGGTACACATGTCGGAGTGACGGACAATTTTATTATTGACAATGAAATGTGTGAAATTAACTATTTTACTGAGTATTTTGATGAGATTTTTATGACCCACAGTGCATAACCCCAATTCATGTACCAGTGAAAGCTGGGAATTTACCACATAATTTATTAATGCATCAATAGAAGAAGACAAATATCCATAAATGAACACCTTTCTTGCACTGTGCCTGTTGCTACCACATGAACAGAAACATGTATGATTACTGCAGTGATGTCACTATTCTCATAACCTCTACGTTCGATAGGTGAACATCGTTGGATGTTCTTTTAAGTGTCTATATTTTACAGATAATGACACTTGATAATATGGATAAACTGGGGAAAGTGAGGCAAATATTCACAGACCTGATTACAAAGCAGAAAGAATATTATGTGCCTGCACAGGTTGTGACTGACAAGTCAATTGTGCTCTTCAAAGGACGTGTATCCTTCGGGTACTAAACATCTTCAAAACACCACAGGGTCACTTGGAAATTATTAGGAATGTGTGAATGTAAAACAGCTCATGATTGACATGATATGATCCTTTATTCTGAAACTAATGTGGATGTTACAAAAGACTATTCCCAAGATTTTCTGGAAGACAATGATGGCCACACTATTGGATAAGGGACACATACAGGTAATTACTACTCGAGTCCAACTCTAGCCAAGTACTTGCTGGAGCCAAACCCAGGCACATGTATTAAGAGTAAGGGTGGGAAAGAAGGAAATGCCTATGTTTCACTATGGCATTCCAAGAGGTGACTGTTACGTAGTAAAAGCAACAAGCAGCTGGAACTGAGGTGGAAAGATAACACACGAAGTATGTATGCTAACAACCATTAACATTGGTGACAACTTTGCAAGTAAATTAAACATTTCTGATAATAGTATTCAGCAAATGAAAACCGTATGTAGTGACATACCTGGTCACCTTCTACTTGGACAGAAAGAATACCCAACTGCCGTAGTGCTTGATCTCCTGCTTGTGCCAGTTGATGTAGACGTACAGCAGCTTCTCGGGGGATGGAGAATGTCACTCGTACACTGTTCCATGGCTCAACTTTTCGTACAAACCAAGTTGAGTCTGAAATTCAACAATACATAAATTTATTAATTTGGCACACACAGTAAAATTAGGTATTCAAAAATCATTATTCAATTTGCAAGTTTTGTAAAACATGTAACATAATTTTTTTGGTTAGTTTGCAAGCTTTACTTTTCTTTACCTGCTTAAGAATACATAGAACATTTCACTACAGCATAGCATGTAGCAATGATAGGTTTATTGATACTAAGTTGCCTAAGACAGTGAGGGATCTCGTGAGTAAAAATCTTCACCTCACGCTCATATAGAATAACAATGGAACTAGGTACAATATTTAAGTATGTTCGGTATACTGCATGTTCAGTTACAGCCCCGCTTCTGTGCCAGGTAAATCCACTACAGGCTCACCATAGCCCATGCTACTTTGGAACTTTTGTTCTTAGTAGCTGAAACTAAAACAACAAAAACATAGGTACAATATCAGGAAAGAGTGGTGCAATAATAAGTATCCACTCGATTTAACGGCCTATATGGGGCTGTACCCAGGTCATTAATTCCGGGGCTCCGGTATTTCCCGAAGTTGTTGAAGCGTCGGTAATATTTCAAGTAACATTCAGGTTAGATATATTTTATATAACTAAAATGAAATAAAGTGCATTGTGTAATTTCGTTCCAAGTTAGTTCCTGTCTTAGTGCCCATTCTTTCACAGGTTACAATTAATAATTCCTTCATATGACAAGTTGGATCACACAAGTGGACAAGTGGACCACACAAGTGAATCATATTAACCAAACACCTCCCCCCCCCCTCCCTCACCGCCACTCTTCCCTCATCGCCACTCTTCCCTCATCGCCACTCTTCCCTCCCTCCCTGCCTCTTCCCCTCTATGCCTCCCTCCCTCCCTGCCTCTTCCCCTCTATGCCTCCCTCTATCACTGCCTCCCATCCCTCCCTTAATGCCTTCCATCCCTCCCTCACTTCCTCCCTCATAACATGAGAACAGCAGGCTATGGAGGAATGAGTGTGTCGTGTCTGCTTAAGCATTTCCGTTAATTTCTTCCTTCTTCTGTAATGTCGTCTGCGTTCACTTTCTACATTGGACCTCTTTCTGGCTTTCCTCAAAGGAACATGTTTCAGACAGACTTCATATGCTTCAGAAGTCAGTTTTTCTATTCCTTGTGTAGGATTTTTATTTCTTAGAACATTTTCCCATTGACTGTTCGTAAGTTCCTGTTTATTTTCTCCCAGTCTATCCTTTTATTATTAAAATTTAATTTATTGAATAACCCTTCTCGCTTGTTGTTTCTCTTGGGCCTACTACCATTATTGACGTTAGTTTGCACTTCAATGAGCTTGTGGTCCGAGTACGTAGTGTCCGAGACAGTAATGTCTCTGATTACCTCATCATTGTTCTTGAATATCAGGTCCAGCGTGTTTTCGTTCCTAGTTGGTTCTGTAATCTGCTGACTGAGCAAGAATTTGTCACAGAATCTCAGTAATTCTCTAACCTGTGGTTGGTTATCTACCGGCAGAACCTGATAAAAGTTTTTGCCACCATCCCCATTATCATGTACACCCCAGCCTCTGAAAAATGTGTGATCAGTGTTAGCATTTTCCCTTCTAGGAGTGGTTGACAATCTCTATTTTTGCTTCTAGGGTAATAGGTTGCCTCTTCCTTGGCACTGGTGCGGCACTGACACTTCTTTTCCTTATTGGCAATTATTATGAGCAATTTCAGCTATAAACATCAGAAAAAGTCTGCAGAATGCATGGGGGAAGGGGGTGTCACACTGGGTATCAGAATGATGATGACTGGAGCAGCATGGGTTAGCCACTTAGCACTCTTGGCTGCTAATGTGAAATGTGACCACAGAGTTACTGCACACAAAATGCACACAAAAGAAATTGCTGACAAAGTAGGGCAAGAAAGTGGCCCATCTGTGGCCCATTGAAAGACCCAATGTCAATTGGGTCTTTCAATGGGCCACAGATAATAATATGATGTTTAATGAGATAGTTCCAGCTCCTACGCTTTGGAAAAACTAAAATATAAAAACGGAAAAGTCACATACTATAAATAAAATGTAATCAAATCACTATAGAATGAAAATGCAATGTAAAGGATTTAGGAGTAATCCTGTCAGAAGACCTTACCTATAAAGAACACAATAAAAGTAGCTATCACAACTGCAAGAAAAATGATAGGTAGGATAACAAGGACCTTCCAAACAAGGATTGCCACACCAATGATGATACTTTTCAGGCCACTAGTGTTCTCTGGGGTGGCATATTGTTGCATACTAACAGCCCCATTCAGAACCAGAGACACTGCTGACCTAGAGTGTGTGCAAAGATACTTTACCGCTAGAATCCACTTGAGGTTATCTTGAGATGATTTCGGGGCTTAGAATCCCCACAGCCCGGTCCTCGACCAGGCCTCCTTTTTGTTACACGCCCCCAGGAAGCAGCCCGTAGCAGCTGTCTAACTCCCAGGTGTCTATTTACTGCTAGGTAACAGGGACATCAGGATGAAAGACACTGCCCATTTGTTTCTGCCTCCACTGGGGATCGAACCCAGAACCTCAGGACTATGAATCCGAAGTGCTGTCCACTCAGCTGTCAGGCCCAACTCTATAAGTCATCTAAATTATTGGGACCAATTAAAGTTCTAAATCTGTATTCTCTAGAGCGCAGGTGACAGACTCTTAATAATCTACACGTAGAAAATATTAGAGACTGGTTCCAAATCTGAACATGGAGATTACTTCACATAAAATCAGTAGTCATTGCAGGATGTGCAAAATAATCTCATTGAAAAGCAGAGGTGCAGTAGGTATGTTGAGGAAGAACTCTATCAATAATCAAGGGCCTAAGACTTTTCAATACTCCCGCTACACATAAAGAGCATAACTGGCCGGCCTGTCGCGGTGTTCAAGAGAACTCGACAATCACCCCAAAGAATATCTGTTCAACAAGGTTGTGATTCACATACTGTATCAGGGTGCATGTAGCCACACCCACGTCTGGTCTGGTTGACCAGACGACAAACCCTGAGGCCTGGTCGAGACCGGGCCACAGGACCTTTGATACCCGGCAGGTAGAACATTGTTGCACATTAACAGCCAATTCAAAGCAGATGTTGCTGACCCAGAGAATGTGCAGAAAACTTTTACTGGCTGAATGCATTAAGGAAACACCTAAATTACAGGAACTGCTTAATATCTCTCAGCTGTACTCCTTGAAGCACAGGCAAGACATGTACTGTATACAGTATTAATAATCACTTTGAAAATATTACAGGGACTGGTTCCAAATCTACACACTTAAATAATTCCTAATGAGACCAGGAGAAATTGCAGAATGTGCAAAATAGACCCAATGAAAAGTAGCAGTGAAACAGGTACTCCAAGAGACAATTCTATACACATAAAAGGCCAATGACTTTTCAACACCCTCTCTCTATATATCAAGACATTAGCTTACAACTTTTAGTGTTCAAAGAGGAACTTGATAAACACCTCCAAAAACCACTTGATTAACCAGGCAGTGATTTGTATGCCAGACTGAATGCAGTGGTTACAAATAGCCTGACTGACCCTAGAATGAACCACAGAGACATGATCCACAGAACTATTGAACTTCCATAGGTAGGACCTTACCCTCTTATAGTTCTAAGTATGTAGTCTCTCATAACCCTCAATCTATTTCTCAGTCTGACCCTTTAACTCTACTAAATACAATAATTGAACACACTAATGCAATGGTAGCTGACTTATGGGTGAATCTCATATTCAACAAAGTTTTCGATTGGGCAGCAGAAAATAACATGATGTTTAACAGTGATAAATTTCAGGTACTCAGGGTACAGCAAAAATGAGGATCTTAAACATAATACAGAGTACAAAACACAATCAAATGTACCCATAGTAGGAAAACAGCATGTAAAGGATTTGGGAATAAAGATGTCCGACGATCTAACGTTTAGGGAGCATAACCAATCAATTATTGCATCAGCCAGAAAAATGATAGGATGGATTACGAGAACTTTCAAATCCAGTGATCCCATCACAATGGTTGTACTCTTCAAGTCACTTGTGTTGTCCTGTCTTTTTTTACTTCTTTGAGTATTTGGACATAGAAATATCATATTATCCATCACTATTAGAAGGATTAGCATTAGTCTGACTAATGGGGAACCTCTCCTTTAACTGGGATAACATGATATTTAATCTGTATTCACCTAGTTGTGCTTGCGGCATTGAATCCGCCTCTCAACTGTAAATCAACTGTTACTAACTACTTTTTTTTTCCCCCACCACAAACACACACACACACACACACTGGACCTAAAAAAGGCTTTCGACAGAGTTCCACATAAGAGGTTGTTCTGGAAACTGGAAAATATTGGAGGGGTGACAGGTAAGCTTCTATCATGGATGAAAAATTTTCTGACTGATAGAAAAATGAGGGCAGTAATCAGAGGCAATGTATCGGAATGGAGAAATGTCACAAGTGGAGTACCACAGGGTTCAGTTCTTGCACCAGTGATGTTTATTGTGTACATAAATGATCTACCAGTTGGTATACAGAATTATATGAACATGTTTGCTGATGATGCTAAGATAATAGGAAGGATAAGAAATTTAGATGATTGTCATGCCCTTCAAGAAGACCTGGACAAAATAAGTATATGGAGCACCACCTGGCAAATGGAATTTAATGTTAATAAATGTCATGTTATGGAATGTGGAATAGGAGAACATAGACCCCATACAACCTATATATTATGTGAGAAATCTTTAAAGAATTCTGATAAAGAAAGAGATCTAGGGGTGGTTCTAGATAGAAAACTATCACCTGAGGACCACATAAAGAATATTGTGCAAGGAGCCTATGCGATGCTTTCTAACTTCAGAATTGCATTTAAATACATGGATGGCGATATACTAAAGAAATTGTTCATGACTTTTGTTAGGCCAAAGCTAGAATATGCAGTTGTTGTGTGGTGCCCATATCTTAAGAAGCACATCAACAAACTGGAAAAGGTGCAAAGACATGCTACGAAGTGGCTCCCAGAACTGAAGGGCAAGAGCTACGAGGAGAGGTTGGAAGCAATAAACATGCCAAAACTAGAAGACAAGAAAAAGAGGTGATATGATCACTACATACAAAATAGTAACAGGAATTGATAAAATCGACAGGGAAGATTTCCTGAGACCTGGCACTTCAAGAACAAGAGGTCATAGATTTAAACTAGCTAAACACAGATGCCGAAGAAATATAAGAAAATTCACCTTCGCAAATAGAGTGGTAGACGGTTGGAACAAGTTAAGTGAGAAGGTGGTGGAGGCCAAGACCGTCAGTAGTTTCAAAGCGTTATATGACAAAGAGTGCTGGGAAGACGGGACACCACGAGCGTAGCTCTCATCCTGTAACTACACTTAGGTAATTACTTAGGTAATTACACACGTTATATGACAGAGTTATACTTTGTCATATAACGTTTGCCGTTATATGACAGAGTGCTGGGAAGACGGGACACCACGAGCGAAGCTCTCATCCTGTAACTACACTTAGGTAATTACACTGAGCTGAGAGGTATGAGTTACGAGGAGAAGCTACAGGAATTAAACCTCACTTCACTGGAAGACAGAAGAGTTAGGGGGGACATGATCACCACATTCAAGCATACAGTAGAACGCTCATAATGTTCCATGGAACTGTGATACACGTGTCAGTAATGTGTCCACAATAAATGTTTATTGTTGCAATATTACCTGTTAAAAATTCACCAAAATTACAATATGTACAGCTTCACACACTATTTACACAGTACAGTAACAGACTGTATTACACACTCAGTACTTCGGAAGCGAGTAATAATCAACGAAGTAGCCCATGGTACACAGCGCTATTTCACTCTCGGTGCACCAGGTACTGATAAATTTTCGCTTCCTGTTTCTTCATTCTGTGTGCTTGCAAGTAACGCACTCACGTACACCCTTGGCTTTAGAACTTGTAGGTTGTATGTAGCCAAGCTTGTAAGGCATAAGGTAGTATTGAAAAGATTATAGGAAAAGATCAATTTGTAAGGTAGTCTTGAAAAGATCACTTTGTATGGTCCCACACAGGAAGAGATTCAGCTTGCCTCAAAGAGTGTCCGTCAGTCAGAAAGAGATTCAGCTAGCCTCAAAGAGTGTGTCAGTTAGGAAGAGATTCAGGTATTCTTGAAAATATATCTGGAAAACACCACCATGGAGGCCGCTAACACTGTTCATCTATGCTACTTGTATCAGATGCATCAACACTGAACGCAGAAAATGATTCATCTGTGTATCATCTAAATAAATTGGAGATAGCATAGGATTGCAAGGGTGACGCTCAGAGCTACAACTTGATACGCTCGCTGTTTTGTCCTCATAGGTGCTGTATCACTTGCATCCGACTTTTGTGTTAGGTCCTTACTGCGCCTAGCTTCACCAATATTATGACCCTTATGTTCTTCAAACAATAAGGTTTGAATTTCACCGACAGAGCATTATCTTTCAACACCGCGTCGGACAGGTGTTTGAGAGCCAGAGGCGCGTGCGCCACCCATGGTTGCTCATTCAGTACTAACCCATTCTGGGAATTTTTTCCAAGATGGCTGCCTCTCCCTGGAGGTCCTACGAGTCCATTTTGTACACAATCAACTTCGTACACATTTAGAATTGGTACCGAAAAATAAAAAAGAGCATGTCATGTAATTAACTCGGTTGGCGCAGTTAAGTGGTTAATGCCTGCTCCCCAGTCGAAAACTTTATTAATATCTGCTTGTAGTTTTCAATGTCTTCAACAGAGGTAATTTTCGTGCTGATTTTTGTTGTCTGCAAAGGATAATACGAAGCTGTGACTTGTATTTGAGTCTATATCTGATATTGTAACATGGGGCGGGGGTTTAGGCTCTCTCTTGTCCTTTACTCTGCCCATTAATAACTTTAATTCCAAGACGCCAGAGCCCTACTCGTCCAGCCCTCAGCCTCACACCACGTGATTCCAGACGATCGACCGCCTTGAGATTCTACAAAACACGTGACGTTGAAACTAAGCTTTCTAGCAAATTTAAAGGATCTTTTTACACCGCCACCACCAGACCACAACCAAAGCTGTCAATTAATGGGGATCTGGACCAATTAATTAACTCTAAACCCTTGGGGTAGGTTATCCCCAATTTCGTGGAATGGGAGGTATTAGTTACGTTAATTGTGGGAATTAGCTTGCAAACAAGGGAATACTGTATATCAGATATTGACTTGGACTAGGCTTGCTGCCACTGAATCTCAGCTTATCCCACCAAAGCAGGCTCGTGCAGACCACGGCAAAGACAATCATTTATAAATGTAATAATGGAAAACTCAAGAGAAACAAAAGTTCTTAATCACAGTTTATTATGCAAAGCTTAAAAAGTAAATAATAAAAATCACTCCCTAGCTTAACACTCCCTAAATTACCTATTTTCCTACTGAGGCACGGATGATGAATTTACTCTACTAAACTTCACAGCAACTTTTACCTTAATCTAAGATACCAGCCGCTGGTGTTTTGGTCTCTGGAGGTGAGATGGAGAACCTCTTCAGCTGCTGCTCCAAACCACACTGACTCTTTCTACTCCTCTCTCAAGCCGAGAGAGCTGTCCTAGTATTCCTCTGCCTAGCTATCAAATACAGAGCAGGGTGCATTTAACAAACTAATCCTAATTACTGGCAAACCCCAGATGGTTGAATTATCATTTAACTGGTGGTAATTAAATTAGGCATCTTGGCAAAAGCTATCTCCAATTACAATATTGGCTAGTGAACTTTATTTAATTAAGGTGAATTCACAATCCGAAAGACTGTGGTCACAAAAACCGCGTAACCGTGACCTAGGTGTAGGTCAGGGCTCGGCTTCGCGACCCAGTTCCCCTATTATACTGATGTCACCGTCTCTGATGGTAACCACACCTTTAATCTTCATTCTACCTATATGCTTAAATAGATTGGGTATTTCCACA
Source organism: Procambarus clarkii (assembly GCF_040958095.1). Classification (NCBI taxonomy): domain Eukaryota; kingdom Metazoa; phylum Arthropoda; class Malacostraca; order Decapoda; family Cambaridae; genus Procambarus; species Procambarus clarkii. The sequence goes on from NC_091212.1 coordinate 21,429,300, forward strand.
ATCTCAATATTGTTGAATACAATATTAAATGAAAACTTGAATTTCTGTATATTTCTGCAGTAACATGAGGGAGGATGGCGGTGGAGGTGCGGCTGGCCACATGGTGGCACATGACCTAGCTGGTGTTGCCAAATGCATCCGGGTCATCTGATCTCTGATGAAAGAAGGGGATTTGATTCTTTATTCATAACTGACGTTCAATTAATCTACATGCTGACAACAGGGGGGGGGGGGTTATTAATTAATTATAGTTACTTTTATATTAATACATAAATTTCTCAAAAGTGATACTTTAATACAAGGAGGAGCTGGCGATCATCACTTTCACAACTCTGTCCTAATCCCTGGCTAGTGACTTTCCACAGCTCCAAAGTCAGCTCCACTCCTCTTCCACACTAAAGTTTGCCAGATCTATAATAATTAATTTCTACAACAAGCTGGTTTGTCAAAATATGAGAATAAGGAAAAGCAGTGGTGCAAGGACTGTATCTTGAGGTACAAAGCTTTTAACTGCACTTGGACCTGATTTTATATGGTTGACTGTTACTTTTTGTGTTGTGTTCGACAGAAAACTGAGTATCCAGCATCCTACTTTACCAGTTATTCCCATTGACCTCATTTTGTGTGTTGTCACTCTATGGTCACATTTATCGAATGCCTTTGCAAAGTCTGTGTAGGCCCACCCGATTACCCACTGTGTGCGTGTGTGCTTACTAATAAGTGTTTCCAACAAATGTAATGTACCCAGGTTACTAGTGCCTTGATACAGAATGATGCAGAAACTAGTCGCCTCTACTATAAGATAACTTGTGGGAAAATGCAAGCAATGTACTCCGACACGTGAACAAAACAAATTAAGAACAAACAAATTAAGTGAGTTTCAGAAAAATTAAAAAACTGAGCTCAATGTCACACATCATATGAGGTTTTGCACAGTTTAAGGTTTAAAGACCAACTAATGAAAATAGAACACTGCTTGGAAAACCTCACAAATCCAGCCCCCAAACATCATTCTGCTTGGGGGACTTTAACCTACGGCACCTGAAATGGAAGAACCTAGTTAATCTAGTTATATCAGAAAGAATACCAGGGAGTAGCTTAAATGAACAGGCACATGCAAATGACCTGCTACAGATGTGCGACACGTTTGCCTTAAACCAGAAACGCAGCGCGTACTAGTGGCTTTACAAGAGTGCAATTACTGTACCATGCTATGTATTCTCACAAACCCAATGCACCTTCTTGTATATAAATAAATAAATAAATAAATAAATAAATAAATAAATAAATAAATAAATAACCAGCAAATAGTAGAACCAACTAGGAAGAACATGCTGGACCTCATTTTCACCAATAATAATGAATAGACCAGGAACATAATGATTACAAATACCTGTTACTCAGGTCACAACCTAATTGAAGTTTTGACAAGCATGGGGAATAGCCCTTCAAAACCAGTCCTGATTCCTGGTGGAGGAGATTTGAGCAAATTCAACTTAAATAATAAACAGATAAACTGGGAGCAAATAAACCAAGACTTCACAGAAATATGCTGGGAAGAACAGCTAGAAAATGCAAACCTGAACCAGTGCATGGAAAAAATTAACTCAGTAGCATAGAAATATGCTCAAACCGAATACCTCTAAGAAAAAAAGAGGAAGATATGCAGATTGGAACGAGAACGCCCTTTCCTCTACAGGTGAAGGAAACGAATAATCGCGGAACAACTTGAGAGTCGCACCCTATCTCAAAAACGGCAAAGGTGGTTAGGTAGAGAAATAGAAACAATTGAACTAAAGCTACAAGAATCATACAAAACCCAGGAGAGGCAATGAGAGCAAAAGGCAATCAGTGAAATAGAGAGAAATCTAAAATATTTTTTCTCCTATGCAAAATCAAGATAAAAAAAACCACAGCTCGTATCAGCCCACTGCAAAAGGGAGATGGAATTTTCACTTATGACAACAAAGAAATGAGCGAGATACTGAGGAAGCAGTACGACTCTGTTTTCAGCGAGCCACCATTCACACTAAAGATTGATAACCCAAATGAATTTTTTATGGATATGATACCAACATCAAATCATATATCAGATGTCACCCTATTTCTACTGGATTTTGAAGAAGCCATAAACAGTATGCCTATGCACTCTGCACCAGGCAGATTCTTTTCACTCCATATTCATCAAGAACTGTAAAAAAACACTATCGCAGGCCCTTCACATTCTTTGGAGACAAAGCTTAGATACTGGCGTTATCACTGACATACTAAAAACAACAGAGATAGCACCATTCCATAAAGGAGGAAATAAGGCAGAGGCAAAAAATTACAGACCGATAGCACTAACATCACACATCATAAAAATCTTTGAGAGAGTGCTTAGAAATAAGATTACAAAATACATGGAATCACAGCATCTCCATAACCCCGGACAACATAGATTCAGAACAGGGCGCTCTTGCCTGTCACAGTTGCTGGACCACTATAACATGGCATTAGATGTCATGGAAAACAGACAAAACGATGATGTAATTTACACAAATTTCACAAAAGCCTTTGACAAATGTGACCATGGTGTTATTGCACATAAAATGCATTCAAAAAGAATTACCGGAAAAATAGGCAGATGGATCTACAATTTCCTGACTAACAGAACCCAATGTGTAATAGTCAATAAAATAAAATTCGGTGCATCAACTGTGAAGAGCTTAGTCCCCCAGGGTACTGTGCTTGCTCCAGTACTTTTTCTCATCCTCATAGCGGACATAGACAAGGACACAACCTATAGTATTGTATCATCCTTTGCAGATGACACTAGGATTTTCACGAGGGTAGACAACATAGAGGACACAGCAAACCTCCAATCAGACGTAAATCAGGTCTTTCTATGGGCTACAGAAAATAATATAGTGTTTAACAAAGGTAAGTTCCAGCTCATGTGCTACGGAAAAAATGAAAATATAAAAACGGAAATCACGTACAAAACTCGGTCAAATTATAATATAGAATGAAAAGGCAATGTAAAGGATTTGGGTGTACTCATGTAATAGACCTTATCTTCAAAGAACACATTAAAGTAGCCGCCACAAAATGACAGGTTGTATAACAAAAACCTTTCACACTAGAGATGCTATACCGATGATGATACTTTTCAAGACGCTAGTGCTCTCTAGAGTGGAGTACTGCTGTACAATGATAGCCCCTTTCAAAGCTGGAGAAACTGCTGACCGGGAGAGTGTGAAGAGATCCTTTACTGCTAGAATCCACTCAGTAAAACATCTAAACTACTGGGACTGACTAGAGCCTAAATCTGTATTCTCTTGAGCGCAGGAGGGAGATACACAATAATTTATACGTGGAAAATATTAGAGGGGCTGGTCCCAAACCTGCACACAGAAATAACATCACATGAGACCAGGAGGCATAGCAGAATGTGCAGAATATCACCGTTGAAAAGAATACCACCGTTGAAAAGCAGAGGTGCAACAGGTACTCTGAGAGAGAACTCTATCAACATTAGAGGCCCGAGCCTGTTCAACACGCTTCTAATACACATAACGGGCATAACTGGCCGACCCCTCACAGTGTTCAAGAGAGAACTGGATAAGCACCTCCAAAGGATACTTGATCAACCAGGATGTGACTCGTACGTCAGTTGTGAGCAGACGAGTGCAACAGCCTGGTTGACCAGTCCAGCAACCAGGAGGCCTGGTTGACGACTGGGCCACGGGGATGCTAAGCCCCGGAAGCACCTCAAGGTAACCTCAGGGTAACTACATCTGCATTCTATTTTTATTCTAATGCCTCAGTGATTTTGTCGTAATGGTCAAGTAGCTGTGAGAAGCATGATCTTCCTGCTCTAAATCCATGTTGGCGTGGGTTGTGGAGGTCATTGGTTTCCATGAAATTAGTGACCTGACTCCTAATCACTCTCTCAAATACTTTTATTATGTGGAACGTTGGTGCAACTGGTCTCTAATTCTTTGCCAATGCTTTGCTCCCTCCCTTGTGTAGGGGTGGGAGCTATGTCTGCTGATTTAACCCTTAAACTGCGCATGGCGTATATATACGCCCTGAGTAACATGTCCCACGGTGCGCATGGCGTATATATACGCCATAGGGCGCCAGGCCCGATTCAAATGGCCCGCGGCTACACGGGGTTCACAGTAGCTTCCTCAGGGCTCTTGTAAACAGACGCCATTTAAAAAAAAATCGTGGGCAATATTCTCAGGTGTGAGAGGCACAGTACTGTTGGAGTAACCAAGGCTGGCGCACGCAGCATGAGCGAACAGCATTGCTGTTCAGCTTGTGACCACAGCCACGCCGAAAAATGTCAAAATAAATATATAATTGTTATTATTTAGCGATGACAATATTACAGATGACCCATGACTGTGATATAAATAACCAGGGTTGTGATAATAGCAGGATTGTTGTAATAATTAGCGTTGTGGGAGGAGTGATGCTGAGAGACGGAGGGAGACAGCATCGTTTACTGACTGTGTGGCTACCTGTTATTGTTTGCATTCACCACACCAGGTCAGTGGTTCTCTATGGTGAACACAAATCGATAGGGAAGATTTCCTGAGACCTGGAACTTTAAGAACAAGAGGTCATAGATATAAACTAGCTAAACACAGATGCCGAAGAAATATAAGAAAATTCACTTTCGCAAACAGAGTGGTAGACGGTTGGAACAAGTTAGGTGAGAAGGTGGAGGAGGCCAAGACCGTCAGTAGTTTCAAAGCGTTATATGACAAAGAGTGCTGGGAAGACGGGACACCACGAGCGTAGCTCTCATCCTGTAACTACACTTAGGTAATTACAAATGTAGATACTTGTATATAATGTGTGTATTAGTGTAATAACAGCAAAAGGATTATGCTGGGAGGAGCCATTTGGGTGACGGAGGTGACGTCGTCTGCACGATTTGTCTAGCTGTTTAGAGGGTGGCCACTATGCTCTTTGGGCGCACTACAAGCTTAGGTGTACTTAGGTGTACAGTTACGGTGCATAAAACATGTAGATACTTATATATAATATGTGTATATAGGGTAATAACACTGCAAACAGTATTGTTGGGGAAGAAAGTTTAGTGCGTGTGACTTTGAATGAGTGAGGGAGCCGCCAGTCGCCATCTGTGTATAGCGACGACTCTTAGTGCCTGAACTAACTATATCAGCTTAGCTGTACAGTTGTGGTGAACAAAATATATACATACTTATATAAAATGTCTGTATATAGTGTAATAACACCACAAATGGTATTGTTGGGGAAGAAAGTTTAGTGTGTCTGTTGAGGGAGTGGCAGTGAGTGGCTGGCTAGTGTGTGGCGGTAATTTCGTTGCTTTTCGATTCTCAATACCAACTTAGTGGTTCGTTATGGTGACCAAAACATGCAGATACTTATATATAACCTGTGTATAGAGTGTAATAGCAGCAAAACTATTTGTTTATTGTTTTATAAACATAATAATTGAATCACTAATATGCGCATCATACTTTTGAGTATAGCGATTATTCACCACTTTTATTATATAAATACTGTATATTACAATACACACTATTGAATAATATTACTGCAAAAAAACTAAGAAAAAATCAATCGGAGACATTGAAACAATTAGGTAATAATATCTTTGTGGCAACTCCCACCTGTCAGCGCGGGTGACGCTGACCGGGTCTGACAACCGCTCTGTCAACGCCCACTTTTTGCCAGACTTCCTCGGTCAATTGCGCCCAAAATATGTCACCTACGATTTGTTTTTATTTTTTCCCGTGCTCAGGGGACACAAATTAACATGTTTAGAAGACGAAAAAAAAAATTTGAATTTTTTTTTCTTGCGCACAGGGGGTGTAAATGTCCCCAGGACCCCTGAACAGTGTAAGGGTTAAGCACATTTGGCATCTCCCTCGTCTCCAAGCTCTTCCTCCACACTATACCGAGTGCCTACACTACTGGGACCTTGCATTTCTTTATAAAAATTGAATTCCATGAGTCTGGCCCTGGGGCTGAATGCATATGCATGTTGTCAATTTCCCGTTCAAAATCTGCCACGCTCGTGATGATATCAGTTATATATACAGGGGTTTGGATATCACGCATAAAGAAGTTGCCCGGATTTCTTTGTCATCCTTCGTGTATGAACCTTCACTTGTACACATAGGTTCAATACTGCCAGTGGTTTTTGCTTTTGATTTTACATATGTGAAGAAATGTTTTGGGTTTTTCTTTATTTCTTGAATTGCTTTCTGTTCTAGTTTCCCTTCTTCAATCAGATACAAATGATTCAGTCTCTGTTCGATTTCTTCAATATCCCTGTTTAAATTATTCCTTCTTTGTATGGAAAGTCGTGTTTGTTTAAGCATTTATGTTATTTTTTTCTACTTTTGTAGTGTCATCTGCATTCTCTTTCTACGTTGGACCTCTTTCTGGCTTTCCTCAAAGGCACATGTTTCAGAAAGCCTTCACATGCTTCAGAAGTTAGTTTTTCTATTCCTTGTGTAGGATTTTTATTACTTAGAACAGTTTCCCATTGAATGTTTGCAAGGTCCCTGTTTATTTTTTTTATTAAAATTGAATTTACTGAATAACCCTTCTTGATCGTTGTTTCTCTTGGGCCTACTACCGTTATTAATGTTAGTTTGCACTTCAATGATCTTGTGGTCCAAGTATATAGTGTCTGAGATTGATGAGCTCAATAATGAGCTAATCTCTGATTAGCTCATCACTGTTCGTCAATATCAGGTCCAGCATGTGTTCATTCCTAGTTGGTTCTGTAATCTGCTGATTGTGTTTGAATTTGTCACAGAATCTCAGTAGTTCTCTGACCTGTGGTTGGTTATTTCCAGGTAGATTTCCTGCTATAATGTTGTTATTATTTACTATTCTCCATTTTAAACTGGGTAGATTGAAGTCTCCAAAAAGATAATATCTGGTACTGGGTTTGCTAGGTTATCAAGAATAATCTATTTTGTGTATCTGTTCAGTGAATTCCTCAACTGTTGCATCTGGCGGTTTGTATATTAGAATAATAATTAGATTTATATTTTCTACCTTGATTCTAAGTACTGTACTGTACACCTTTATCACCTCATTGGTCGAGTTCAGGAGCTCTGTGCATACCAGTTCCTCTTTAATATACAGACCTACTCCTCCACTTGACCTAATTACTCTGTCATATCTATATAGATTATAATTTGGGATCCATATTTCACTATCCATGTAGTCTTTCGTGTGGGTTTCTGTAAATGCACCAAATATTGAGTTTAATGCTACTAGAAGGCCATTTAAGAACTAAACTTTTTATCTTGATTTTGACTTTAGGCCTTGTATGTTCGCAAATAAGAATGATTTCCCATATTGCATGTCAGTTCTGGCGGGCTTTGGTAGTTCTCCCCCCGCCACCACCCTTAGGCAGGGAGTGCTGTTTTGGAATTAGTTTGTCCAGTGTTGGTAGTAGTACGGGTGTTGTGTGGTGTAGTACCTGTGTGCTTGTTGATGACTTGTATTCCAGTCTTGTGGATATCTCCCTCTCCCTCTGTAATCCTGCAGTTATTCCATCTGCATGTTCCTCTCTCTTGTATGTTCTACTCTGTTCCTGCCTTCCTCTAAAAAATTTCCAATACTGTACTATCATATTGATCATCCCGTCTACAACACTGTGTACCTCTCACATAGAGTTCCGGGCACTGAAGATTGTAACATTTTCCTTTCATTAACTGAAGATTTACATAGTTTAGGGTGGAAGTATCTGCATTCTGTTAAAAATGGCATGTACCCCTCACCAACATGTTCTTGCATCTTCGAGGCTGCAGAAAAGTGCATTTCATGCCATTTTTCCCATATTTGCAGATGCCTTGTGCATAGAATTTGGAAATATTCTCAATTTATATTTTCTCCAAGTTACTTATACCTGTGCCTGTCTTGGCCACCCCTCTATTGGAGCCGTCACTGCTTTCGTCCCAATTCCTTCGTTCATGCACTCTTCCCACTGTTGCTTTCATTGTTTATTTTACCTGGCTCTGCAATACTGCTGTTGTTTTGTACCACAATACCCTCTCCCTCCACACTTATGCTGTGGTTCTCTAAACTACTTGTTTCTGAGTTTTGGTCGTTATGCAGTGTTGTTTTTTCACAGTCAGCATATATCACTGGTAGCTTTTCTGTGAATGTTAATCTGAGTGACTCGGGAATGGCATTCATCAGTTGGGTTATGTTTTCTCTTATTAACCTATCATTTTTGCAAACCCAGTACTGTGGGAGAGGGGAAGAGAAGAAGGGAGAGAAGGAAGAGAGAAAGGGAGAGGGAGAAGAGGGAAAGGGAGAGGGGGAAGAGAGAAAGGGAGAGGGGAAAGAGAGAATGGAAGGAAGAGAGAAAGGGAAGGGGGGAAAAGAGAAATGGAGGGGGACCTTAACATAATAGTTTATAAAACAATCAAATTTGCCCATAGTAGGAAAGCAACATGTAAACGATTTGGGAATAATGATGTCTGATGACCTAAATTTTAGGGAGCAAAACCAAGCAAATATTGCGGCAGCCAGGAAAATGATAGGATGGATTACAAGAACTTTCAAATCCAGGGATCCCATCACAATGGTTGTAATCTCCAAATCACTTGGGCTGTCCCGTCTTGAGTACTGCTCAGTACTCACTTCCCCATTCAGAGCAGGAGAGATTGCTGAAATAGAGGGAATACAGAGAACATATACAGGATACATAAACGAGATAAAGCATCTAAATTCTTGGGATTGTCTTAAAGCTCTCCAAATGTACTCGCTAGAAAAATGACGGAAGAGATACCAAATAATATACACAGTGGAAAATACTGGAGGGACAGGTCCCAAATCTGCACTGTAAAATAACAACATACTGGATTGAACGATATGGAAGAAAATGCACAATAGAACCAGTGAAGAGCAGGGTGCACAATTAGAGAACACTGTATAAACATCAGAGGTACACGGTTGTTCAACAGACTCCCAGCGAGCATAAGAAATATTGCCGGAACAACAGTGGACATCTTCAAGAGGAAACTACACTAGGAAAGGGGGAAGAGAGAGAGAGGGAAGAGAAAGGGAGAGGGAAAGAGAGAAAGGGAGGGGGAAAGAGAGAAAGGGAGGGGGAAAGAGAGAAAGGGAGGGGGAAAGAGAGAAAGAGGGGAAGAGAGAGAGGGGGGAAGAGAGAGAGGGGGGAAGAGAGAGAGGGGGGAAGAGAGAGAGAGGGGGGAAGAGAGAGAGGGGGGAAGAGAGAGAGAGGGGGGAAGAGAGAGAGAGGGGGGAAGAGAGAGAGAGGGGGGAAGAGAGAGAGAGGGGGGAAGAGAGAGAGAGGGGGGAAGAGAGAGAGAGGGGGGAAGAGAGAGAGAGGGGGGAAGAGAGAGAGAGGGGGGAAGAGAGAGAGAGGGGGGAAGAGAGAGAGAGGGGGGAAGAGAGAGAGAGGGGGGGAAGAGAGAGAGAGGGGGGGAAGAGAGAGAGAGGGGGGGGAAGAGAGAGAGAGGGGGGGAAGAGAGAGAGAGGGGGGGGAAGAGAGAGAGAGGGGGGAAGAGAGAGAGAGGGGGGGAAGAGAGAGAGAGGGGGGAAGAGAGAGAGGGGGGAAGAGAGAGATGGGGGGGGAAGAGAGAGAGGGGGGGAAGAGAGAGAGGGGGGGGAAGAGAGAGGGGGGGGGAAGAGAGAGAGGGGGGGGAAGAGAGAGAGGGGGGGGGAAGAGAGAGAGGGGGGGGGGGAAGAGAGAGAGGGGGGAAGAGAGAGAGGGGGAAGAGAGAGAGGGGGGAAGAGAGAGAGGGGGGAAGGGAGAGAGGGGGGAAGAGAGAGTGGATGGGGAAGAGAGAGAGAGGGGGAAGAGAGAGAGGGGGGGGAAGAGAAAGAGAGGGGGGGGGAAAGAGAGAGGGGATGAAGAGAGAGAGAGGTGGGGGAAGAGAGAGAGGGGGGAAGAGAGAGAGGGGGGGAAGAGAGAGAGGGGGGGAAGAGAGAGTGGGGGTGGAAGAGAGAGAGGGGGGGAAGAGAGAGAGGGGGGGGGAAGAGAGAGATGGGGGGAAGAGAGAGAGGGGGGGGGAAGAGAGAGAGGGGGGGGGAAGAGAGAGAGGGGGGGGGAAGAGAGAGAGGGGGGGGGAAGAGAGAGAGGGGGGGAAGAGAGAGAGGGGGGAAGAGAGAGAGGGGGGAAGAGAGAGAGGGGGGAAGAGAGAGAGGGGGGGAAGAGAGAGAGGGGGGAAGAGAGAGAGGGGGGAAGAGAGAGAG